>NC_061112.1:147397619-147644822 GCF_002878395.1 Capsicum annuum | reverse complement strand
GTAGAATTCCTCGGTACGGTCATTCGGGAAGTCCCTCCGAGGGCGACTCCCATACAATTCTTGCGAGAGCTGGAGAAGCGTCTACGGGTAAAGCACCATATCCATATAACTGTTTGCCACCTACGCTCCGCCATCTATTCTAAGTTTAGGAACCTAGGTAATAGTATCCCGATCGAAGAACTGACGAAGGGGATGAGCGGAAGAGGGAGTCTACTGGACGCGGTTCAACTAGCGGAGACTCTTGGAACAGCTGGAGTAAGAAGTCCCCAAGTGAGCGTCTTATGGGGGGCCGTCAAGCACATACGACAAGATCCAAGGAAGATCTCATTGTTGCATAGCTTAGGTCGGAGCAAGGTGCCATCGGACGTTCAACAAGTAATCTCACGATCGGGCACTCATGCCCCGACATTGTCATTGTATACTCCTGCGGGTCAGAAGGCGGTGGGGGAAGAAGGGGGACACTGGTCGAGATCTATCAGTAGCGAATTCCCTATACAAATAGAGGCACCTATCAAAAAGATACTTCGAAGGCTTCGAGATCGAGGTCTCATTATCCGAAGAAGACCCTGGCCAATCCACGTGGCTTGCTTGACGAACGTCAGCGACGGAGACATCGTAAATTGGTCCGTGGGCATCGCGATAAGTCCTTTGTCCTACTACAGGTGTTACGACAACCTTTACCAAGTCCGAACGATTGTCGACCACTAGATCCGCTGGTCTGCAATACTCACCCCGGCCCACAAGCACAAATCCTCGACGCGGAATATAATCCTAAAGTACTCCAAAGACTCAAATTTAGTCAATCAAGAAGGTGGTAAGACCCTTGTAGAGTTTCCTAACAGCATAGAGCTTGGGAAGCTCGGATTCGGTCAAGATCCGAACAACAATGAACACTTAACTACTAGTAAAAGGAGAGAAAGTTGACTTTGAGATTAGAAAGAAGGTGCTTCTTGCCGCTTTATTAGTAAGTAAGCTTGTTTTATATCTACTCGATAAAGGCAAAAGATCACTGCTAAAGGCAAGCTTTCTCTTATATACGATACCATACCACAAAATTTCATTTGCTTTCTTGCTTAAGGCACTAGTTCGGATGGAAACCTTGATCAGGCAGGTGGCCTAGCTAACACAGTTATTCATCAAAAATAGCTGCATTCCGTTGCAGGCTACTATAGAGGCATATAATTTTCTGGGTGTTAAGAGAGATATTGAATCGATAGCGGACATGCTTGCTCACTGGCTAGATCGGGCTGTCTGTACCTTTGCTAACTCTTCTGCCTGTAAGGAAGCTTGAAAGAAGGAATTCTTTGATCTATGACCTCGAAAGAAAGATAGTCTTTTTTTCGATTCCGCGCATTGGAACTGAAAAGGGCTATTCATAAACAGTCTTCCTTGCTTCTTACCTCTTATTTTATTATAGGAGATAATCGGAGAGAGGAAATCCTATCAATTTCTTTTGAATAAGGCTACACTCCTTCAAGCCTTTGAAAGTATTGAAAATAGAATCTTTGTTTTCAGACGGGTTTTCTTCTCCACCAACAACCAAGACGCATGAAAGCGGTTTCCAGCGCTGCTGGGCAGAAAGACATGATGACATGAAACTTGATTACGTACGCTGATTGTTCGTCTACTTCAAACGCTCAAAACAGACCATTTTTCGTGTGAAATGACAGGGATTGGTTTGGTTACTTAGGGAATCCTAAGAAAAGCAATCTACACAATTTCCGGGTTCAGTAGTAGGAAAGAAAGGGACCTCCCACTCAATTCAATATCATGTTCTAGGGCATCTTTTTCTAATAATAATGATCGCATTTGACCAGGCTTTTTGGACGTTCCATGATTAAACCGACTAGCGGCACTTTCGAGATTCCACCTTGAAATATAAAAAAGTGTTTTCAATTCCATTTGACTCGAGGCGTCAGGGACCCTCCAACAGAAACCTCATCTTTTTTGTCGTCGATAAGTTCTACCTAAGTGCCTTACTATTCATAAGAAATACTGATTGTTGAGAGACTGCTTTATGATAGCCCGATGAGGCCTCAACCGACAGCCTTGCTTCGTTCTGCGGCGGTTTTCAAGCTAGCACCCGTTTCAGCATATCATCTCGCTCGATTCTAAAAAAAAAGAGACGCAGTTTTTGATTATCCAGTTCTATATAAAAAACGAGCAGTTGATCCCACGAAAGCAACGCTGGCTTTGTTGCGGGTTTAACTGGAATTGTAGGAAGTGAGGTAAATTGCCTTTCTCCCCACCCCATATGCCTCCTCTGCTTATGCCACTGGTGATGAACTCACTATGCTATTCAACGTCAAACTCAGAGTTTTTCTTACTACATAGGCAGCTAAACGAAGCCCCAGTCTTTTTTTGTCAAACCCCAACCCCCTTATTAGTAGCTAAAGTAAAGGCCAACATGATATCAAAGTCACTTGCCGTCCGTTCGCTCTCTGTTCAACAAAGGCCATCGATATTCCCTTACTTCTCAAGTTTTGAATTTTATGAGCCCTTTAATTGTATCCCATAACAAAATCTCTCTGATAAACATCTTGTCGAGGATTCTATTTTCACATATTATTTAGAATCTTCGTGTGCGTTTTTCGCTGGCTTCTTTGCGTAAAGAACCTAACTCATCTAAAGTTAAGAAAAATGAACCATTTAATCTTTTAACCAGTATATGCTATGTAGTGGCAATAAGAATCTGAATTTTCTTCAATTTGAACCAGAATTTGAATAGGAAAACAAGTGGAGACACCTGCAAGAAAACCCATCTCGAAACCAGCGAGTTGCCTAAAACCTCCCTTGTTGTCTTGCTTGCTTTCGGATAAGAAAGACTAGTCACTTTAACCTACCTTCCTAGCTTTAGTTGCCTTAAGGCCTGTCTTTCTTTCAGAACCTTGTTATTTTGTTGCTGTCTTTTCGCCTGAGGCTTTCGGACAAGACTACTTACTCCAGTAGGTTAGTAAGCTACCTCTTTCGCTTTCAGGCAAGGGTAGCTCTGAAGGGAGAGTTGAGCGGAACCAGGCATTAAGAGCAACAATCGCTATTGATAGTTCCCCCGCTAGGGGAACGTCAGGAGGGGGACAAGCTCTATGTCCACTGATTCTGTTTAGTACAGTATAGGAAGCCCTTGTTTGAGTGAGAGCTTCTAGAATGCTATTCATTTCGCAATAAGAAAGTTTTCCACATAGAGGTTGAATCTACTTAAAGCGAGAGTGCATCTAAAAATTCGAGAAGAGTGCTCGGCCTTGGTTGAAACAATTATAGGTGTCAATGGACCGATTTCACTAGCAGAGCACTTTCTCCAATGTGCACAAACAGAGATGCCACTTTCAATGATGGACATCGGCCCTTGTGTTAAAGTAGCATCGAGTTTCGCTTGGAAACCGACAAGTTTCAAGTTTCCAAATAAATGGTACCCTTTCTTGCCTTTCGTCTTCGGCTTTCAGAGTTGTGAACTAACCTCTTCCTTTTATAGCAAGACAACTGGCAGATAAGCTGGGCATCTAAAGAACATAAGATCCGAGTTGCCACCAGGCATAAAAGTCATATTGTCAACTTGGGAAATTGGCACAACTAAGCATCTCAAACATTGATAAGGGAAGAATCAGGCTTTCATTAGGATGGTATTCCTTTCATCCGAATGGCAAGGCTTGCTAGTTTCCTGAAGTACACTCGCATCTGTCTATCTATGTCATAGTTGCTTGGAAGAAAGATCTCAGATGTACCTTCGACATGAATGAGATTTTCTTTCCTCTATCTACTTCATACTTGGGATTCACTGACAGCCAATTCCAAGTAGATCCTGTGACTTAGCTAGAAGGCCAATAGCCGTACCAAAAAGCTGTCCCCGAAACAACCAGACCCACCACCATTCACTGCATTGATCCCAAACCCTCAAACTTCATGATTCAAAGAGCATTTCCTGGTCCACACCTTAGAATTTGAGACTGGATATCTTAGTAAATTGAAGAAGTGCTCAGACTCAGCTGTGATCAATATTCCTTGAAGTTTGATTAACTACGTGGGAAAAACGTCAGTTCAACCTCAATACCTCAAGTAATGGTATAGGAAGAATCTGAGGATGAGAATGAGGAAGTAGAGAGCAACCAATATTCTTGTAGTGGAGTTGAGACCTGTTCTTTATATCTTTCTTGATCCTCGATGTCTCTTTCAGCCAAGGGTCTTCGAATAGGAGAAGAAAGACAGAGGTCCCTATGCCACTGACTAAAAGATGCGAAATGCAGGAATGCAATAGAGGGCAGATAGGCCACGAGAGAAGTATAAGCCAGAGTAGTTCTGGTAAAGAAGGACTCTTGGGGGTCTAATTTGCTTTCTATCTGACAGTACAAAAAACTGGAAGGGGTGGTTCTTTCATTGCTTTGACTTTGAGAAGAGAATCATTGGTTTAACCGACGAACTACGTGGGAAATATGAGTTGAGAGGACAAGAGGATTCGATCTCCACGAAAGGCTGACGAAAGATAAAAAAAAAGCGAATCATCTTTATTTCTATATTATATGCAATTTCTAAATAAGGGAAAATTACATATAGAAGGCGCAAAGGACAGATATGCCAATTTGGGATAAGAAAATAAAGATTTCAATAACTTAGACTCGAATTTGAAATAAGCTAATAAGCTCTTTCTCGATTTGCCGCATTTCTATCTCTTACTATCAAAAAGAAGATTAGCTTTTGGTATCTTCACTAACTCGATTCCAGAGCGACTCCAGGGCGTTAAGCTCGGTGAGGTGGGTTCGAAAGACAGAGAGTTGATGACGAGGCTTTTATAAGAAAAAAGGCATGGTTCTTTCAATTCCGCATCCGGGGAAAGCAGCTTCTGCTAAAATTATCTGCTACTCTGACATTAGCTATTCGAGTAAAATCATAGGATTGAAAGTCGATTGCTACTTTCTTGCCTTGCGGCATCGCATTCTGGATAACGTAATAAAAAGTCTTTCTCTACTGTCTTCACCCTGGTCTTCTCATACGCCGAGGGCTCAATTACAAGTTCTTTTATTGGTTAACCCCTACGCTAGCGCTGGTGCTGACTTGCTAGATCTTGCTTTCAGTTTCTTTAGTAGTTCTACAAAGGGTTATTAATGGGATGTTATTAATGGGATAAAGTCGAAACTTTGACTCCAACTATTACTGAAATGGATAAGATTGTATGAAGGAAGAGAGAGGACTGATCGGGTGAGAAGTCCGATTGATGACTGACCTTTCTATGCTGCCATTGATAGTCTTTCTAACTTCTTACTAACCTTAAATCTAACTAGAAGGCGAAGTATCTAATGGGTATCAAGCAAAGAATGCCCGACCTCGAGCCATCGCAAAGTCAACGGTCTCACCGGGAACTAGACAAGCACCTAGATGTAAATTCTCAGGCCCTAGCCCGAAATTCTTACTTTATTCATCACAGTTCTAGGCCCGTAGGATTGGCTTTCTCCTTCTCCAATTGTCGACAGAGGTTTTCCGCTCTGGTCGTCCGAAATTGCATTTCGTAAAAAAGAAAGTAAAAAACAAGTGAGGAACCATGGAAATAAAATATTTGTTCCGATAACGGGAAATTTTATCCCTCTGATCTTAGTTGCGGCCCCCCCGATCAAACTAGAGCGTAAGGGCGCTTTTTAGTTTGCATGAGTCCCGGCTTTTTTCCAACGGGCAGATGACATCTCTTGCTTGGTGAATCAGCATGTTCTAACACGTGTTGTTTGGTATGAGTATGTATTTCATATTCGTTACAGGACAATTGGGGCTAAAGAAGGTCCAATAACGTGCGATGTGTGGATTTGATTCACCCTTAATAATGAGAGGATTGGTCCTCTCATAGCAGTGAATTGGGTCGCATACATTGGAACAAGAGAGTACTTGCTCGCCGCTATGGATGTAGGTGTTCCCATGAAATGAACCGGTGCCACATTCCGCTAGGATACTGGCTGGAGTTGGTCTCACCGTAGTGAATAGAGTTCCAACTCGATGAATCACCTATTCCCTCTGTATGTCCAAGCGCCATCCACTAGTGAATACAACAACCTGCCCACCGTAATCAAGTAAGAGTAACAATATTCACTAAGTTTTCTTTCAATTATCCCTATAATAAGGAAGATATAGTGCTTGTTGATGGCCACGATTCCAATATGGCCCTCTGACCTTTTTTTCCCGTGAATAGCTCGGTTTATGTGTGTCTTAATCATGGCCACTAATCGACCGGTCACACTGGTCAGCGACATTCATTCAGTTGTCCTGTTCAGATGGATGAGACAGTTCCCACTTGAAGCATGCTTCAAGTCTATCTTTGAGACATCTACTGCAACCGGAACTTCATTCCTTATTGTTGCAATTCCATGCTAGCAAGTTAGTTTCATGTCGACTTGTGGAACAATCACATCAATATACATGAAAATCGAAATTGGAACTGGAACTTGATAACGAACCTGGACTAACCCAGATAGAGTCGTGGACAACATGAATTCGTGACATGCCGAGATTGATTCATTTCGTCGATGGAAATGAGTCAAGTTACCTAACGTGCGCACTATATACATCAACAGAGATCACTACGAATTTGAAATTTAGCACCCCCTCTTGCTTGTTATTGTTAGGGATAGATGAACAGAGCAAAACGACTTCTCGCTATGTTGTGCCTAGTAGTACCCGAAGCATTGACATTGAAAGAAGTCCTGCAAGCATTTAAAAAAGAACAAAGACAAGGGTTATACCTATTGGAGAATCCTTACTAGTCTCATCGATTACTCAAAATTCAACTCATACACAGAAAAGGAAAGAGATTGATACTTATACTGATATCGAGATGGAAGAGCACTGGATAGAGACTGTAGGGTCTCATCCTTGCTCCAACCAATAGATAGGGAGACAACATCGTAGCATGAACTGAGCCAATGCCAAGTTCTCTCTTTGTTTGCTGCTCCTCTTCTTCCAAAGCATTGAATAAATGAAGAGAGTGACTCTAGAAGAGAAGGCAATCTCTGACATTTTACTTATACTTTACTCTCAACTTTAAGAATGTCAACTTATATCAGAGCAGGGAAAGCGGAGATGCTGGTAATTATATACGTAGTAATGAATGCCCGACCTTTCTAGTGGAGCAATCCTATGGTTAGGAACGTGACACATCAATCCTTTGTACCGAAGTAAGGTTGACTGCGAACGCTAGTTATACGTCCGCCAGCTGTCAAAATTTAGAAATTGTATAGATTCAATTCGATGATTCATGTCTTCATTGGTAACTAATCACCTTTGGGTAGAAGCATGGTAACAAAAAGAAGTCAGCCTTGAGGGTCTTCTAACTGAAGATAAAGGACCGATAATTGAATCAATAACCATAGTTACTAGACTAGCACTTAAATTAGCTGTGACAGTATCTGTGGGTGCATCTTATATGTTTGATCTTAATGCCATTGAACAGAGGATCTTAATGCTTGCTTGGAGAGCGCAAATCCTTACGCGGTAAATCAATAACATTGGATTTAGTTCTTTCCTTCTTTCTTACTTTCATGGGTTGGTTTGGCCTTTTTTCGAGCTATAGCAAAGAGCGATTTAAGCGCGTCATGTAAGACCTTGGCATTCATCTTGTTGTTGTTAAGCATATTTTGGAATATGTTGTTGATACACTTCATCGTAGTTTCTTTACTACTCCACTCCTTCATTTCATTTCATCCTTACTCCATATTCGGATGCAGATTAGGGGCGAAAGACTTTGATTGGGAAAGGGGCCTCCCTACGGCCTGTTCGTTACTCACCTGGCTGACTACGGCACTGGCTGTTTTCTTGTATGAGGACTCTTTACGCACTGAGACTTTCCTTGAAAAAAGCGGAGACCTTACTTTTACTTTTATTGTAGATAACTAATATGAGTAGGAAATATTTTCAAGAAATGAATTGAATTTTCCAATAGTAATAAACTAATTGATTTAGTACGTTTAGCTTGAAACTATTAAACTTTACCCGATGACCTAAGAAAAAACAAGTCTTACCTTAGAATTTATTCTCTGATATCTATCTCTTGCCTTAACCACATCAAAGAGGAACTGAACCTCTTTTAGTTTTTTGAAAACTCTAATCCATTTGATGTCCGCCACCCTTCCCCTCCTTCTTCCTCCGTTAGTTTAGCTGCAACGGCTGCAGACGCAGGAAGCAATTCCTCTATGGTAAATTGGAAACGTCGAAGTAGGTTGTGGCTTATAAATAGGAAGATAAGGCGTTAGCGGACTGACTTGACAGGACCCTCCTTTGCTCTATCTAACTCGGCGTGCGCTCCTTCCGGCCTTGCGAGAACATATTTGGACACACGCACTACTCATATCGGTACTAGAAGCCCCCAGAGCAGGCCTGAAAGACTATGAGCCCCACCTTCTGCGCGCGAGCCGAATGACGTAGGTGCACAAAAGTACTTCGCGCCACAACCATCTCCTTTTTTATAGGTTCTACGTACCGATGCCTGCTGCTTCATCTGGGAGAAAAGAATTATAAATATGTCGGTCATTAGAAGGAAGAACCGCCATAAAAAGATTCCTCGTGTATCATCTGCAGCAAAACTATGAACGGGAGCTAGCAATCCGGACCGTATTGAAAAGGTTCCTGAGACACAGCATGGAAAAGTAACAATATTAAGAAACGAGGTCCAAGAATGAAGAAGGGGTAGAATTACTGAATGAATATGCGCTGTGGCTAATACCCGAGGCATAAAAGAAGCATTTTCTACGGGATTTCGAAACCACCAGCCACCCCGACTTAATTCATGATAAGCCCACCAACTTCCTGGCAAAATGCCTACGGTTAAAAACCATCGACATGTCAAGATCCAAATTCGAATTAGTTCTTGGTCCTGGTCAGAGACCATTGTGTTCGCGTCGGCGGTCCAACAAAAAGACGAAGCAGTGGTATCTTTCTTTCCACTACGAACGACACGCTTCGCCTGCTCCCTCCCCGTGTCCACTAGCGCTCCTGTCCAGAGCGAAGAGAGGGCAAAAAAGCACCGCCGAAGCAACATAAGCAGGCTTCGATTGCTACGTAACAATAAAGCAGGATAGCATTTTGCCCCCACATGTTTGAATTTGAGGGTAAAGAGCTCGCTTGTTATACGGGATCCGACGCATCCAACAGAGCGAAAGTGTTCCATTCTTTTCGGCGGCATCCTTCCGCATTGGCGTCGAGTGGAGTGCCACAATCCCATTCATCATTTTTGATCTACATAAGCCAAAGCCCATAGCACTGGCGACGTCTCCGGCATAAATGCAAGGAGGATGTATAGCTGAAATAGGATCTTGTGGAACAGGATTTGATTCTGCAAGCGGTTCAATACAAACGAAGAAATTTCGAACAAAAGGGTCGGAACTCGCTGATAGAAAAGGGGAGAAAAATAAAGCAATGCCAAGAGCTCCGTCAATCCGCTGTTCATCGATAGACGAAGCTCTCTCTTTATCATCTCGTGCCAGATGCAACACCCTTTTTCCTTCTCACGAACCACGGGAGCGCCTAGCGCCCAGAGGAGCAAAGCTCATTTTCCTTTCAGGGTAAAGCGGCGCATAAAAAAGGGTTGGCCCGTCAAAAGTCCGGTTCCTTCGCGAACGAAGTTCAAAATCAACAATAGATGAGGAGCATAAAAAAAAAGTTCTCGTTTTTTTTTTATTGATTTTTTTCAGTGTCTGATTTTTTATTTTTTTGTTCAGTGTCTGTAGATTCATGTACAGTGTGAAAATAGTACGTCTAATAGTCTAAGAGTGGGAGTCCTTATAGGAGGATTTTGGGGGAGTAGTTAGGGTAGTTTAGGATTCAAATTTTGAAATATATATATATATATATTTTAGGATAATGATCTCCTTCTTTTTTTTTCTTATAATAAATAAATAAATTATATATAAAATAAATAATAATAATAATAATAATAATAAAAGAATATTAACTAATTAATTTTTATACTTATGAAAAATATAAATAAAAATATAACTATCTTAAAATAAAATATAATTAAGAGAAAATAAAATCACTAGCTTATTTATAAAAATCTAAATTAAAAGAAAATATTTTTTGAAATTTTTTTATATGATTTTAAAAATAAAAATAAAATATCTTATAATGTAACTTTATTTATTTATTTTCAACTAAAACTTATTAAAAATGAAATAAGAGTTAAAATAATACTGGACCAAATATAAATATTTAATATAAAAATATATATATATATATTAAACTCGGAGAGGGTCAAAATCATGTGTCTACAGTCTTGATAACCGTTTATAATAGTACTCGCAGTATTCCTCATGTAGTTTCTTTCTCTTCAATTTTCAATCTTCTTGTACTTAAATTATCGTATTATTTTGTTAAAGTCACTGTTCAGTATGTTTTGTTGTGCTTTTACTTTCGCTTTTCTTTTTAACTACTTTGGACCTTCTTTTTTAATGGGAAACAATCTTTCTATCTTTAAGTTAGGGGTAAAATTTTCGTATGCTGTATCCTCCTCAGATTTCACATTGTGGATTATACTATGTTCTTGTTGTTTACATAGCTGACCAAATGTCATTATGATTTACGGAAAAAAAAAAAGGATGATTTTAATTTTTTAATTTATGGTGGATATCTTTAAAAAAGAAACATATCTTATGCCAAGAGGGGGAAAAATAAAAATGTAAGAAAACATATCACCAGCTGACACAGAGGATGTGTCCAGACGGTATCCACATCACCATAGAGACAAGTAGTGCTTTGATCTCTCACTTTCTATTCATTACCGTACTCTGCTTACCATCTTTTTGCCTAAAAAATATTTAGCTGTGCTGACCATCAAAAGTAGGCACAAAGCCAAACTTGCATGGCTTTTAATTTATTTTCAAGTTTATTGTTTTTATAGCTTCTTTTCTTGCTTTATCTGTCAATGACTCATCATTTGTCTTATTGCATGCTAATTACATCTCATTCTAGGCAATAGTTTAACAATAAAGACACAGCATACCACACTAAACTAATTTCTTCTGTTTTGTTTTTTCTTTTCTTGGATCTGTCCCACTAAACAGTGTTAGTTTATTCTATATAGTAGATCCTAAATAATAGTGATAGTCGAGTAGATCTGGTAAGAAGCAGGCTAATCTACCGGAGATTCATATGCATTTATAAATTTTCCTTTGTAAGAGAAGATTACAAAGGTTGAGGTGGGGCCTTTTTTTTTATAACTACGAAGATTGAGGTTGGTTAGTACAAAGCCTGAATAGGATGTTTTTGTTGTTGACTAGTACAAAGATTATAATGGGGAATTTTATGGATTCATTAAATATAATGACACTTACCATTAAGTATCAACATACAATCGTCCAATTAATCAATAACTTCTATTCCAAATTGGTTGATGACTAAATAAATCTTCTAAATTCATTCTTAACTGATAAACTTTAGAAAATCACCAGCAATTCAATTTCCAACAAATTCAAGGAAAAACACAAATGTTTACCCGAACTTTTTTTTTTTAAAAGAACTTAAAAACTTCAAATACTATGAAGTGCCATGCATTTACCCAAAATAGGGGAAAGAAAAAGAGTTGTTACATTAGATATTTGTTATATCAACTGATAAAACTCACTCCTCTTTTCTACCCGAAAGTAAAAGAAGGTGAAAAAAATTAGTGGCTGTGCAAATGCCAGATTTCAGTCTTAAACAGGGCAGACAAACCAAGTAACCAAAACGTGCTAAGCTCTAAATCTACTGAGAGAGAAAGATGCAACGAATGTTTGTTAACTAATCTGTGAATAGTCGCTATTATCTATACTAACACAACTTGACATATATAGAACCAAAGATTTCGAGTTTGAACAAAATGAAGAACTTATGAGTGCTTTTCCATTTTAATACCATTACTTAACGTGAAATCATATCGAATCAATGAATTTCAAATACTACAACAACAACTCACTTGGTTTGGGGAGGGTAGATTGTGCGCACAACTTACCATTACCTCGTGGAAGTTAGAGAGACTGTTTTCGAAAGATCCGGAGCTAAGTATAGCAATGAATTTCAAGCACTAAACGTCTAAAAGCAAACAATTTTTATTTTTTTTTGAGTGCGTGTGTACGAAAGTTAGAAGAGAAAAGGATAGAGATTCCACTAAACTTGTGCATTTAGTTTGATTTCTTATCATAAAAGATGACAGGAAATTTGTGATTACAAGGTAGTAAAGAGATTATTAGGAGTATACTAGAAAGGATAGCTTCTGGATTTGGGGGAATCAGCAATTTTAAGAGTCTGTTCAATGAGCTTACGAGCCTTCTTGCTCCTAATCTCCACTCTCATGCTTTCACTCTTCTCAATCTTGTCGTATGATTCCTTCATTTTAAAGGACCTCC
Source organism: Capsicum annuum (assembly GCF_002878395.1). Taxonomy (NCBI): domain Eukaryota; kingdom Viridiplantae; phylum Streptophyta; class Magnoliopsida; order Solanales; family Solanaceae; genus Capsicum; species Capsicum annuum. The sequence continues at coordinate 147,632,478 of NC_061112.1, read as the reverse complement.
TCAATTTCGTCTTCAAATTCACCATTAGTCTCTCAAACCCCATCATTTTTCTTCTCAATTTATTAATAGCACCCTGCAAAACAAATAATAACCTTTAATTACCAATCCCAGAAAGACTTATACACACACACACAAAAAAAAAAAAAAAAAAGGAAAACAGAGAGAAGGAAAGTATACCAAAAAGTAGAGCAAAATTCTACAAGGCTACAAGGGTGAGAAAGGCTAAAAAGGAATTTGAGTTATGTTAGTAAGCACTGACTACAAAACAAGTGTCTTCTTATATAGTAGAGATTACTGATATTTTTAATTTAAAGAGTGGGGGTGGGGTGCGGGGATTACTTTGGTTTTAGGTGACGTTTGGAGGAAAGCCAAGTGAGGGAGATAATGTGAATGAACAACGGTTGGATATCATGCAATGAAGGCATTTTAACAGTTTTTAAAAGTGGACCACGCATTTTTCAGTTATATATGGAGTACAAGAAAAAGACTTTGACTCCATACCTTTTTTATTGCTTGAAAAAAAAAAACATTTACTTTCATTTGTGATTACGGAAATCAGATAAGGAAATATGAGAATTGAATAAAAGTTGGTGTAGAAGGAGAAGGAAAAAGATGATAAGGAATGTGAACTTACAATTGTAATGTATAATGAAATTGCAAAATGTTACGCTTTGTCGTATTCAAAAATAAATATTGTATAAACTTTAAATAAAGTAGAAGCAAAAATGAGATCAAACAGTATTATGTTGGAGTTTACTGGATTCGCAATGTGTCCTTAACAAACTTAACATCTCTTAATACTTGAGGTTTAAGTGTATTCCCCCCTCGGGATAAAATGGATGGTACTTCAAACCCCAGTGTAGAACAGACTTAAATAAAATTAAATCACACTTAGAACTTACTTTGCAATTACAGGAAGTATTGGCAGAAAGGAGAGAATTCAGAATTTTCTGTTAGAGCTCACACAGCTGAGATCGCCATTGAAAACAATGGAGAAAATCTTAGAGCTATCGAGATGAAGAGAGAGAAAAATATCAGAGACTTTTTTATTATTATGTCTCTAGAAGCATCTATGGTCCTTTTATATTTACAACTCAAAATATGAAATGGAAAAATATAAAATGCTGATAAAGAAAATTAAGTGGGCTCGGGTACAGTAGTCTCAAATGGGCTCTGTGTAAAACTTGGGCCTGGGCCAATGTTAAAACACCCCCCCCCCCAAGCTGGAGGGTGTTAACACACTCAGCTTGCGTAAAACAGTGTGATGAAGAGGACCAGCGGCTTGGTCATAATATCTGCAAGTTGAGCAACAGAAGAAATATGATGAAGAGAAATCAGTTGGGCATACAAGCAATCCCTGACATAGTGACAATCGATCTCAATGTGCTTTGTACGCTCATGGAACACCGGATTCTTGGCAATGTGTAAGACAACTTGGCTGTCACAAAAAACAGGAACAGGAGCAGAAATAATCAAACCCATGTCAGCAAATAATCTAGTTAACTAGACAACCTCAACAACCACTTTATGCAAAGCATGATATTCAGCTTCAGCTGAGGAAAGTGCAATTGTAGGTTGCTTTTTACTTTTCCAAGAGACAGGACAATCACCAAGAACAATGTAATAACCAGTAACAGACCTCCGAAACGAAATAGAATCAGCATAAGCACAAATGGAAAAATCAGATGTAGCAGGTAAGAAAATGCCTTGATAAGGAGCATTCAAAAGATAACGAAGAACATGAATGTCAGCCTTCATATGAGCAGCACAAGGAGCCTGCAAGAACTGGCTAAGATATTGGACAGCAAAAGATATATCAGGCCTACTGTGTTGAAGGAAGTTGAGTTTCCCAACTAGACGCTTGAAAATAGATGGGTCGGGTAAAATATCATCCATAATAGGAACCAACTTGACTGAAGGTTCCAGGGAAGACGCTATAGGGGTGTAGTTAGAAAACTGAACTCAGCCAACAAGTCAGATGCATACTTGTGTTGGTGAATAAGGAATCCAGTATCATGAGAAATAATTTCCAGTCCCAAGAAATAATGGACCAAACCCAAGTCCTTAATCTTGAATTGATGATCAAGAAAGGATTTGAGGTTGGTCATTTCAGAAACATCAAAACCAGTCAACAGAATATCATCCATATAAACAACCAAAATAACCAAAGAATCCCTAAAAGATTTAGTGAACAAAGAGTAGTCATTTTTGCTGGCAATGTAGCCTCTTGATAACAGAGCTTCAGATAGCTTGGAAAATCACTGCCTGGATGCTTGTTTGAGGCCATACATGGACTTCCTGAGTTTACAAACTAAAGGAGTTGCACAAGAAGAGGTGGCAGTGACCTAAAGTCCAGGGGGAATCTTCATGTAGATATCCTCATGAAGGTCCCTATGCAGGAAAGCATTGTTGATATCCAGTTAAAAAACAGTCCATTGATGTTTGCCAGCAAGGGATAAGAGGCACTTCACAGTGGTGAGCTTGACCACCGGTGAGAATGCCTCATGATAATCAATGCCTTCTCTTTGGACATCACCTATGATGACTAATCTAGCCTTATACCTCTCAACAGTGCCATCAGCTATTTATTTGATCTTGTACACCCATTTACAAGGAATAGCCTTCTTATTAGAAGGTAGGGGAATAATGTCTCATGTATGATTGAGATCAAGAGCCTTAAATTCTTATAGCATGTCCTCTTGCCAAGCAGGAATAGAAGCATCCTGTTGGTAATACTGAGGTTCATGCAAATGTATAACTGAACTGGAAACCTTGGAATTGACTTGAAGTGGAGGTGGTGGAAAAATAGAGGAACAACTGTAATCACCTAGATGAGAAGGTGGAACATGTTGTCTAGTGCTTCTTCTAAGTGGAACATGGATGGAAGAAGTAGGTGTAGGGGATGAGACAACAGGTATGGAGACAGTAGTAGAATAGACATAAGGAGGAGGAGCAGGAAAGGGAGAAGGAGAAGGGGCAGAAGTAGTGAAAGGAAAAACATGTTCATAGAATTTCACATCTTTGGAATAGAAAACTGAATGGGTGGACAAGCTAAGAAGTTTGTAACCCGTCTTACCACAAGGGTAACCTAAGAAAACACATGGAATGGATCTGGGTTGGAATTTGTCTCTAGAAGATAGAGGAAAAGTTGCATAGGCAAAAGAACCAAATCTTTTCAAATGATCATATGGAGGGGGGCAACCATGAAATTTCTCAAAAGTGGAAGAATGATGTAAAGAGACAGAAGGTAATCTATTTATCAAATAAGTAGCAGTCAAGACACACTCACCCCAATATTTTAATGAAAGTTTTGACTGAAAAAGTAAAGCACTGGAAACCTCTAAGAGATGTTTGTGTTTTCTTTCTACAATACCATTTTGCTGAGGAGTGTGAGAGATGGTGGTTTGGTGAAGAATCCCATGAAGTGCAAAAAATGACTGGAGATCAAAACTTTGTCCCAACTCGAAAGCATTATCTGATCTAAAGACTTGAATAGAGGTATGAAAGTGGACTTTGACCATGACAACAAAGGCTTTAATGACAGGAGAAACACCAAACTTAGAAAACAATAAGTGAGTCCAAGTGACCCTTGTAAAATTATCAACCAGAGTTAAGAAATATTTAAAACCGTTATATGTTTGACTGTGATAAGGACCCCAAATATCAATATGGACAAGTTGGAAAGGGGAAGAAGATTGAGTAGAACTAGGTGAGAAGGGGAGTCTATGTTGCTTAGCCTTAGGACAAATATCACACACAAAATATTGAGTAGGAGATATCTTACCAGATAAGAAATGAATAGACTTCATTTTATGACAAGGAATATGGCCAAGTCTTTGATGCCAAAACAAATCATTTTGATTCAAACTAGGAGAAACAGAATGATACATGGATGAACCACAAGTAGCAGATTCTAAAACACTGGAGGAGACATATGGGATAAGGGAATTTGCAGAAGTAAAATAGTACAATCCATGTGCAGCTTTACCAATTTCTAACTGTTTCTTCAGAGAAGGGCCCTGTAATATACAGTTAGAGTTGGTGAAAATGGCAGTACAATGAAATTGAGAAAGTGGTTTTTGTGTGGAAATAAGGTTGCAATGGAAATAAGGGACTAAGAGTACATTGTGCAAGGTCATGTATGGTGTCAAATGTAAAGATCCAGTAAACAAGACTTTGACTTTATGCCCGTTAGGAAGACTGATTAAAAGAGGTGGGACTAAAGGGGTAAGATCATGGAGAAGATGCTTATGTGGAGTCATGTGATTAGTTGCTCCAGAATCACTTATCCAAGGATTTACACCTAGAGTAGCTTCTACAGATGCATGAAAAACAGTGGTAATGATATTGGGATCATTAAGCACACCTGCATAATTTGCAAACTCTTCAGATGGAGAAATGAAAGTGGTATGATTGCAAGAAGAAGAGTTGTGTAGATACTGCAGGTGTTGATAATGCTGGAACTGGGCCTTGGTTAATCTGTAAACCCCATCATCAAGTTTCACAGAGGAGGTTGAAGGATCAGCACTTGGGGTATCAGATTGGACAAGAGATGCAGACTTTCTCCCTTTTGTAAACTTGAAATTTAAAGGAAAGCCATGGAGCTTGTAACACTTGTCAATTAAATGACCAGATTTCTTGCAGCATTTACAAACAAGGGTGGAAGAACCAATGTTTGGAAAGGGGCTCCTGAAGAATGGATTCTCCTAGCATCATTTGTCATGGAGGATTTCTTAGGATCAACTTAAAACCTTTGAGTAAACCCACGACCAGATGAGCTGTTGTGAAAGATTGTATTGAAGGCAGCTGAGTCATTGGAGAAACTAGGAATTGGGTTCAATGATTCCTGTTGTTTCTCAACATGTTGTAACATAGCATAAGAGCTGCTAAGGGGAGGAAAAGTGGGCAACATCAGTAAATTGCTCTTACATAGAGAATATTCATCATTTAACCCACTAAGAAACTGAAACAATTTTTGTTGTTCCATGAATTTTCCTAAGGCTCCACAAGTACATGCAGGACCAACATAAGATGTACTGAGTTCATCCCAAAGGGCACGCAACCTAGTAAAATGGGATGCAATGTTTGAAGACCCTTGGATGGTTGCATTAATCTCTTTCTGGATTTGTATGTACTTAGTCCCATTAGATTGACCAAACCTTTCATTGATATCCGACCAAATGTCCTTGCCAAAGTCAAAACTCATAACACTAGTGGGCAGGTCAGTGGAAAGAGAATTGGTGATCCAAGCTATCACCATATTGTTACAGCATTCATAGAAAGAAAAATAGGGTGAATTGGGGGCAGGCTTAGCCAAATCCCCAGTAACCAGACCTAGTTTGTTCTTAGCGGACAAGGCAATCATCATGTTCTTTCTTCAAACCATAAAACCAGTCCCATCAAACGGTGGAGAAATCAAGTAAGTCCCGGAATTATCCTAAGGATGATGGTACAGAGGATGAAGAAATAGAGAACTCATCGAAACCCTCAGTACTAGTTGCAGTAGTCGTCAACATATAGTCTATGAGACTAAAACAAAATGTACATGTACCACTAAAATTCAACAAATTTGGACATATACTACGAGAACATAGAGGTAAGATGAACAAAATGCAGAAAATAATAGTTTTACATGAACTATAGGAGCACAACTTCGAAATACTGAAATATCAAGTCAAATCCAGCCAAAATTACATAAACTATGAGATCACAATTCACAAATGAGATAAAAAAAACAGATGTGAACATCTCTATCGATGATGTAAGTCGTAACAAAAAAAACGATTACTGCCTTCTTTGCGACCTCAAGAAGCAAGGCTTTGAAATGTAACGACTGCTGATGGAAGAAACCCTAAATTTTTGGCTACAAAACTCGAAAATTGCAAGAGAGCAAGGCAACAAAACCCGTCAAGGGTAGTATCGGAGGATGCAGGAGAGAAAGAGGATCACGAATCCCTACTCTGATACCATGTTAGAGCTCACACAGCTGAGATCGCCTTGAAAACAATGGAGAAAACTCTAGAGCTATAGAGACGAAGAGAGAGAAAAATATCAAAGACTTTTTTATTATTATGTCTCTAGCAACATCTATGGTCCTTTTATATTTACAACTCAAAATATGAAATGAAAAAATATAAAAAACTGATAAAGAAAATTAAATGGGCTCGGATGCCGTAGTCTCAGATTGAGCCTGGGCCAATGTTAACATTTTCTCAAGTAAAAATAGAGGAAGCGGACACGTATTTTTAGCCAAAGAAATACTAGTATGAATATGTGATATTGTGCTTTTTCTGAAAATAGTCCCAACACACGTTCACTTCCTATTTACATCTCTTAAAAGACTATTACCACAAAAATCTTTACAAATCATGACTTCTTCTTCTTTTTTTTTTTTTTAAAGAAAAAAGGAAATTGAAAGTGAATTATTGGGGGGGGACGAATCGAAGTCTAAGATTCTTTATCCTGACCATTTATTTTTCCCTTCTTCTTTATCTTGACTAATGTTTGTTTTGGATAAACATTTTCGTTGGATTAGTGTTTTTCCTTTAGTGACAGCATTAAATAACTAAGTAATTTTGATATTATCCAAATAGTCACCCGGGTATCATTCTTCGGATTACTAAAAAAGGAGATTAGTTAAGTTGCTCCTCGGATGAATTTATTCCAATACCAAGTTAGGGTTCGTTTAAATGGAACATGTTTTACTGGAAAATAAAAATGACTGTTTCTTACTCATTTTCTAATGTTTGATACATAAATAGAAAATATTATTATTTTAAAAGTATTTTATATATTTTAGATAAATATTATGGGGGTGAGGGTGGAGAATAGGAGTATGGGAGCGATGAAAATTAATGTGTGTTTTTCATACTGCCGTCACTTATGCTACTTGTTTTCCATATTTCCAAATTCCATTGTGAAGTCTTTATATATATACGTACTTATAATTTTGTTTTTTCAAAAAAAAAAATATATATTTTTAAAAAATTTAACTAACCAAATATAAAAGAAATTTAAAAATATTTTTCTCAAATACTAAACACACCTTAATTTGGACTGCTCATTTTATCCATCATTTAATCTTAGCATTGAAAGTATTTTAAGATTTTGAATTCCCGACCGAAAAAAGAAGATTTTGAATTGCCGTCGAAGCTTTGTGATTATTTACTCTACACCTTAAAAGAAGAATAATTTGTTCTTTACGTCAAATGGAATCCTCCTACAACGGGTTATTTAATGTTAAACACTGATGATACCATTTCTTTAAACTCGAACATTGGAGGTTTAGGGGGAGTCTTTCGTTCAAGCATGGGTGAATGGATTCTAGGCTTTACTGCCATTACTATTATTCATGACATTTCAGAGTTAGAGACTCTTGCTCTATTCATTGGCTTGCAGCTAGCTATGAAATATACTCTGGAACCACTACAAGTCAATGTAGATGTTGTGCAGCTTCCAACTATGCTAAATAGCACAGAATCAGATACTAACTTTTCATCGCTCTTATGTGATTACAGGTTCCTTCTTCGTCAGCTGGGTAGTCCGAACCTCGTTTATATCTACAGAGAGCAAAATAGACTAGCGGATAGCCTAGCAAGACGAGCCATCTCTACTTCACACCTATCCAATATATCTACCAGTTTTGCAGCCTCGGATGCTGTTACTTCTTGGTCGCCTCCTCCAGAACTGGACGTTTTGAATGCAAATAAAAGAGGAGACTTTACTACTAGATGCGTTAAGACCGTGGGAGCTTTACCACCTAGTACTTCTGTACATACTCCTAGTAATGCTATGTTAGGAATTACTATTGGATGGCCTGTAAATATTGCACAAGGTGCAGATACTATGGTGACAGCGCTACCAAATCACTCTCTGTAGTGTTTTGTTATAATATATATAACTATCCTAGTTACCAAAAAACAAGAATAATTTGTTCTATCAGAAATATTTTGTTGAAAAACACATTTGTATTTCAAATTAAAACAGAACAAATCGAAGAATGAAATTTCCTAAGGATCCTTGGATACATTTAATTTGATCTTTACTTAGGCCGAATGGCCAGGGTCCTTTCCCCTTGGTTGGACCCCTTTTAAGGAGGTCTTTGGCCATGAAAAATATTTACTTTTCTCCGGAGTTGAACTTCAGAATTTGAAAAATAAGTAAAATTTGCGATTCACTTTTTTCATTCTAATTTACTCATAAAAATTTAAATAACCCTAATTTATATTTATGACCAAATATAAATCTACCTCCAATTCAATTTGGCTTTCATTCATCCAAATATAATCTGACCAGTCCATTTGAATATTTGATACCCTTGCCTTGGGCTTTGATCAATTGAGCATTGGGCGTTGATCAATTGAGCATGAATTAGGATTGCCTATACAGTTTCTTTTAGGGGTGCACGAAAATCGAACCGATAAAAATATTATCGGTTTATTGTTATTGGGTTATTGGGTAAACCGATAACCCAATAAGAATATATATATTGTTATTGGATTATTGGGTAACCGATAACCCAATAACAATATATATATATATATAACTTATTGTATATTTCTCTTAATTTCTCTTTAATTTCTACCAATTAACAAACCTATTATTTTAATTATACAAACTCTTAATTTCTCCTAACAATTCAAACTTGAAGATTCTTGTAAATTAAAACACATTATGTAGAATTTTTTGTTGCAACTAAGATTCGATTTTTTTTTCATGTTAGTTACTACTATTTCTATTTTATGAGTAGTTTTTTATTGGTTAAACCAAAAGCCAAACCGTTAAGGACTAAAAACCGAAAAACTGAAAATCAATAAAAAATATCTTATTGGTTTGGTTATTGATTTAACATATTTAAAAATTGAAAATCGATAAATCGAACCGATAATATATAAAATCGAACCGAACCGATTGATGCACACACCCAGTTTCTTTTGAATCCCAGTATCTTTTCTTTCTTTCTTTTTGCTGGAAAAGTATTACGGTCTTGACATTCAATGATAGTGCAGTGGAATCGTTTCTTATTTTACGTGTAAAATGTAAAATATGACAACTTCTTGAAATACTACGCACGTACTGCTGTATCCTGAAATATTCGGCTGCTATACATCAGCCTATTACAATCACCTAAAGGCAGATACGACCTTTCAATATCAGATGGGGCGGCTCAACGGATCTCGTGGCCTAAGTACAAGTTTATTTATAGATATGAACTCATAACTTTAGAAATATAATCTCAAGCTCATTAAGCATAACTTTTGAATCCGTCAGAGAGACCTAATCAAACTTCTTTTTCTTTTATATTCAGATCTTCCGAGTCGTTACCCTTGTCATTCTTAACTATTTGGCTTCATGTGGTTATAAAATATTGTGCTTTTTCATTTTTCTTACATATTTTTGATAGAGAGAGTTGATTAATTTCTCATAAGAAATTGTTTGAATATAAAAATACGGCACTAGAATTCATGACAAGTACATATAAGATTCTAAAAGACATGAAGAAAAATACAAAAAGAAGAGAGAACAATCATAACAAGGGGATGTGAAGGTACTTATAATTGATGGGGGAGGCAAAACAGGTTGCTGACCATAACTTTGGGTATATGTCGACTCCTCAGTTGATTGATTGAGCAGCTTAATTAATACAGAGACATATATTCTGCTCTGCTATAACAAGTGGACCACAGACCAGAACCCTCTTTAATAAAATATACTCATATTACAATATATCAGTTCACGTGAATTCAGTAGAATTGACTCATTTCCTATATCTATTGAATTAAGAAATTTATTAAATTTTACTAAGTATTTTACTGTGAGCTTAGTTATTATATTATATATTAACTTGCAATTTCTATAAAAATTCATAAACTTCAAATCCTAGATAGTTAGCCTCTCTGCATGCCCCGTTCATTTCTTTACATGATTATTCCTTCACTTATTCACCAACTATTTAAAGAGCTGTCATGGAATGGGGAGTGTTCAGCGTTCGCTATTGTCTCAGCTATAATGTACTATTGCTTATGGAGCTATGGAGTTGATTGTTTGCAAAGGATTAAAAAAGATAAAACATATTAGTTAATATATATTGTACTAAATATTTTTATATTGTTGTGTAATTTGATTGATCCAAACAAATTGTTTCACTTCTTTTCTAGGTTATCAACTTAATATACAATAAAAAGCAACCTGTAGTTATCATTTAATAACCAAATAGTACTACTAAATAGTTGGACTTTGTCTGTAAAAACTGTTACTTTCATCAGTACGTTTTACCAGTACATAACAGGTTATATTTACTTTCATCAATCTATATAATATAAATAACATAAATATCAACCTTTTAAAAGTAATTACACTTTTTCTCACTTTTTTAATTACTTTACTCTCTCTCTATTAATATACATAACATAACTGACATATACATAACATTCTGTGTATATGTGAGATTTTTATAATATGTTTAGGGAGTTGAGATATTTTATAATATTAAAAATATAAGTTGTATATTTATGTAATTTTTAGATCTATATATGTTAATTGTAAATCTATGTATATTTACAAGTTGTAACCTGGGAATTGGGCTTAATTTGAAGCAAGTCGTGATCCTTTATGTGTTTTCTTGATCTTAGAGGGCCAGCCAGGCCCAACTTCATAACTCAAAAGGGCAGTAGCCACATATAATTTAGGGTTACCGGCCGAACACCTTTGTTGAAAAATTATTGTATGAATATAAAAATTATACAAGTATACTTGAAAAATATTATTTTTCATACATATTTGAACACTATTAAAGAAATTTCTCACTTTGCTAGTGCGTAAGGGTACTGTTTATTGTTTAGCAAACTCAGGAAGATTTTCATTTCATAATTGATCGACTCCTAACAGTAGGTCCAATTCAATCATTATGAATATTCGGAATACGGCCCAATGTTTCCAATAACAGGTCGTTTGGCAGAGTAATAGTAAATATGATGTATGAATAATGTTATGATTAGTAATTCTACGAGATTGAGTATTTCATAAAATAATAGACATAAAAAAGTTAGGTGGTATGATAATTTCTTTTCACTTATGTAAGTTTTTGCTAGCAACGTTATTCATGCCTATAATGATGGGAGATGCCTTATCAAATCTATGGCACACTAAATTAAGTTAGCATGGATACAACCATTATAAAAAAAAATAAAAAAGGCAAGTATCCCATTAAAAACGTGTACTAGATTCATTACCATACTCCTATATCATATCAACACTAATGTTTTGTTTTGGAGCTTATGGTGTTACTAAGTTTGGTAAAGAGATGACCATCATTTCGTTAATGAATTTAGCGCAACATCCGTATATTTCATAAATTCTCTTTATTTAATATTTTCTTCACTCATTACCTCTATTTTTTTTTCTTTCCTTCTTCGTCTTCCTTTTATACTAATCTATAATTTTCTTGTTAATTTTTTTTTTCATTTTGATTAATGTTCCTACAAAGTTTTCTCCATGAAGTTCCAATCCTCTGAACTTCCAATTGGGAAGCCACAAACACGAAGAAAGACCACACCAAAACTTGCTCCTCTTATTGCCGTTGCCATCGTATTCACAATTATTCCTATTTACTATCCTTCTATACGTTATTCTTCTCAAAAGAAGATTTCAGAATTTATTTATTCTAATTCAGAAGATGCAATTCAGTCTGTTGATCATTTGGATAATAATGATTTGCAAGTCAAGCATCCATGTCCTGTTGAGGACGTGCCCACACAACCTTGTAACGTCCCCATAAAAGAAGAAAGAGAAAAAGAAAAACCCGAGAAATTATCCGAAGAAGAGGATAAAAGTACAAAATTCATGCCCATAAAAGAAGAAGAGGAGAAAGAAAAACCTGAGACATTACGTGAAGAAGATGAAAATAGTACAAAATTCATGTCTATAAAAGAAGGAGAAGAGGGAAAAGAAAAACCTGAGAAATTACGCGAAGAAGATGAAAATAGTACGAAATTCATGCCTATAAAAGACGGAGAAGAGGAAAAAGAAAAACCTGAGAAATTACCCGAAGAGGATGAGAAAAGGACGGGATTCATTACCAATAGTGAGATAACGGATAAAAAAGTACTGCCTGAACCTAGAAAAAAACTCGAGAGACATAATCAACAGGCTAAAAAGCAATCCGGGCATCATCAACGTGACTTCACAGTCCCTAAATTCGTCCCACAAAAAGCAGATAAGAAGAAACCACCTAGAAATGGCGAAGTAAGAAATTTGTCATTTGACGTAGCAGATACTGAATACTGCGACTTATTTTCAGGGGAATGGGTGAAAAATCCAGAAGGGCCTTATTATACAAATGATACATGTAATGCAATTCAACAACATCAAAATTGTTTGCAATTTGGTAGGCCTGATACTGATTTCTTGAAGTGGAGGTGGAAACCTGATGCTTGTGAGTTGCCAATATTTGATCCTACTCAATTCCTGGAACTTGTTAGAGGCAAATCGCTTGCATTTGTTGGAGACTCTGTTGCAAGAAACCATATGCAATCATTGATATGTCTCTTGTCCAGGGTAACTTCTCATCACCATTTTGTTTTTTTTGTTGAATAATCCAATTCTAACTCATACGTTTTGTCCTTTGACATTTGTTGACCTTGTGCTGACTTGAATTTCAACACATGCAATTAGTGCTGGTCTTAACGTCCTTACGAGATAGTGATGAGTTTCACGTGCTCCAAAGCCCGGACTACACACGATTTGGAAGATTAATGGTCATAATCTAAGCCGTACCACTCACCGTACCACCTATAGGAGTCCGTCCTTCAACTTTCGTTGGTTCAATATTGATACTTAAATATTTTCTTTTCTTTTCTTTCAGATTGTATACCCTGAGGATATTTCAGAAACACAAGATCAAAACAGACGTTGGATATACAAAGATTACGACTTCAACATTTCCATGTTTTGGGCACCTTATTTGGTAAGAACTGAAAAAACTGTCCCAAATGATGTCACACAACCCTTCAATTTATATCTTGACGAATTCGACGAATTTTGGAAGAACCAAATTCAAGGTGTCGATTATGTAATTATTTCTGCTGGTCACTGGTTTTTCCGTCCAACAAATTTTTACTTGAATCGTCGCCTTGTTGGTTGCCTTTACTGTCCACAATCCAACGTTACCCATGTAACATCATATTTCAGCTATCGACGTGCTTTTAGGACAGCATTTCGAGCTATTAACAGTCTCGAAAATTACAAAGGTGTAACGTTTTTGAGGACCTTTGCACCCTCACATTTTGAGAATGGACCTTGGGATAAAGGTGGAGATTGTGCAAGGAGGAGGCCATTTAAGAGAAATGAGAAAGTACTAGATGATTATAATTTGGAGTATTATAAGATTCAATTGGACGAGTTAAAGATAGCACAAAGAGCAGGGAGAAGAAGAGGGTTGAAATTTAAGTTGTTTGATGCAACACAACCAATGTTGTTAAGACCAGATGGTCATCCTAGTAAGTATGGTCGATGGCCTAATCCAAACGTTACGGTGCCTAATGATTGTGTTCATTGGTGTTTGCCTGGACCTATTGATGCTTGGAATGATTTCTTAGTAGAGTTGTTGAAAAGGGAATTGGCAGATTAAATCATTTATGTGAAAATTTTCATCTCTTGGGATTTTCTGAATAATTTGTTAATTTTTTCTCTTCTTCTCTCTCTTTCTTTCCTATTTCTTTCTTTTGCTTAGAAGGTGAAATTGCTCCCCACATACGCACCAAAAAGAAAGGTGCATTTGTGAATACCACTTATGAAATTTTGTTTTTTTGGAGTTGTTCCATTTAATTCAAGCAATAAATCTGTAACTGTGCGATTTATACTAGTTTTAACGTTTAGAGTTTTGAGTGTATTAGTTTTTCCATACTATATGTTGCTCTTATAGTAAAAGATAACGGGAGAATTTCCGTATATAATTCGACTCATATTTTCTAAACATAGTAGTAAATCTTCGTTTTTAAACATATCAGAAATTTTTTCTTGAAAGAAAAGAGTGAAGTATTTAAAAATATACTTAAACTATCCTTTATTTTTTGAATCTTATACCTAAATTATTGAGGATGTGAGAAACACATCTAAACTATAACTCATTAGTTTGAGAAACACACCTCAAAGTGAATAAAAATTAATTAAAAATATTTTTAAAATGAAAAACAAATAATGTGTTATTAAAAAAGAATAAAAATTATGTCATGTGAAGTGATTTTTATTGGTTGGATGTAGGGGTGTTCATGGATCGGTTTGGATCGGTTATTGATCAAAATCATAACCAAATCAACTTAGTCGGTTTTTAAATTTCTAAAACCAAGTCAAACCAAATAAAAAAATAACCGTCGGTTCAGTTCTTGTCGGTTTAATTCGGTTTGGTTCGGTTTTTTCGGTTTATAACTTTAACTAATGATAAAAGTTGAAAATTAAAAAAAAATAAATTCAATCTAACATATGAGATGTTAACCGAGTGTTGTATCTCAACCGTGAAACTAAGATGTCAACTGAGTGTTATACTTCGGCAAAGCTATGAACAACACCATATGAACACTTCTAAAAATATATTTTAAAACTATATTTAACAAAATGATATGATAAACCCCTCAAAAGATGAACACATAATCTTCTTACTCAACAAGGTTAAAAAAAGTTAAAATTAATGATTGTCTATAGTCAAATGAATCTCAGCTATAAATTCCAATATACAACAAAATATTATTTTCACAATTAGTATCATTTGTCATTCAAAGTGCGAAATTCACTTAGAATCTCATAAGGTACTATTAACTAGATGAAGAAATGACTTAATTAAAATATATATATATATATATATATATATATATATATATATATCGGTTCGGTTTGGTTATTTTGTCAGTTATTTTAGAGTAAAACCAAACCAAACCAAATTAGTATTGATTCTTTAAAATTCAAAATCAAATCAAAGCAAATCTAGCCAAATATCGATTTTTTTAATCGATTTGGTTTGAATCGCGGTTCGATTTGGTTAAAAACCAAACCATGAACACCCCTGGTTGGATGTACCTAAAGAGTTTGTAAGAAAATATTTGTCTGGTCAATATTTAGGTGTGTTTCTTAAACTAATAAGTGATAGTTTAGATGTGTTTCTTAAACTATAAGTTATAATTTATGTGTATTTCTCAAACTAAAAATGATAGTTTAAGTGTGATTCTCAAACAACTATTAGTGTAAGTGTGAAATTCAATAAAAAAATATGATTTAAATGTATTTTTAATACTTTACTTTAGAATTAAAGAAAAAAGACTTACCCGAAATCACTCGAATCAATCTTAAGAACTTGAGCTTTCAACTCTTTTAGGCGATCCACGTTGCCCCTTGGGTAGGTTGTAATGATTATGATTGAAATTAGTAAATTATGAATTACGTTATAGTATATATCTTTACTTAATAATAATAGAATTGAAATATCGTCTTTACATTTTTATATTTGCTACGCACTCAAGATAAAACAAAAAAATTGAATCGGGGAGAGTATTTATTATTCGTTATACAATTTTATTCCTGAAAATTTAACATATTATTATTAATTATTACTGGCTAAAAATTCAGTTGTTACTTACTATGAGGCAAAAAAAAAAAAAAATGAAAATGGTCCTCAAGTAGCTCTGTATTTAGATTAATTTTACGACTGTCGGATACCTTAAAAAAAAAAAAAATCTGTATTCTGGAGACAACTAATGAGCCAACAATCCACCACCACACGTTATGCCAAATAAATAATTTAGAACACTATGTGGTACATATAAACCACCCAACTCACCGACACTAGTACCAACACCATTGCACATTGTACCACAATTTTTTTTTTCTTGTATTCTTTCCTAGGTTTCACATATATAACCACAGAAGCTTCGGGACATAGCTAAAAGTCATTTTTTTAAGAATCAAATTAGTGATACTCCAAACAAAACGTACTGTTTTTAGCTTTTGCATTAGTATAGCTGGGCATTTGACTAATGAAATAATGTCAAACTAATCACAGTGCATCCAAACTATGCAAATTGCTCTACGAAAGTTCCATAGTTAAATAAGTGTCCTTTAGAAAAAAAAATTGTAGTATACAAAAAAGATATCGTTTCGAAAGTATAAAATATAAGTTATAGCAATAATTTTTTTCAACTATAACTTATGATAAAGAATTATTTCTTTTTAATAGTTTTAATTTTCAAGAAACATTTATAATAAAGATAATTTAACAAATTAAATAATTTCTTTTTTAATTTTCTAATTGGTGCAAAATAAACTTAAGCAAAACTTATTTTGAGACTGAGAACGAAGATTGAATTAGATTACTGCCTTCCTCTCATGTAAAGGAAGTCTAGTTATGTAATCTTAAGTTATAATTACATTGTACTTACCGGTTATAAATCCTGTATCTGTAGTGAATTATAGCAGCTAATTGAGGTGGAATTAGTACTTTAGTAGTTATTACTAAGAGAGATTTTCTAGCATAAAATATGTGATTAGCACGTTCATAGAGTCAACATACATGTGCAAAGTGCAAACTTGCCCCCCTTTTTATTACATCCACTGTATATTTTTTAACATAAGTAGTTTATTTTCTCCTCTCTTTTCTCTTATTTCCATTTTCCATTGTAGAAAATGGAGCTTCCCTTTGGGAAATACTCCACTTCACCCCAAAGAGCCCCAAGAATATACCTACTTTTAGTTTTAGCAGTTGTTGTTTTGGGTATTATCCCTCTTTATCACCCATTTAATTTGTACCCAGCTGATTTAGTAGCTCCAAATCCCTCTCAAATTTCACCTATATACCATGCTGATGAAGAGCAGAAAATAAAGATCAAAGAGACTGAGACATGCGATATATTCAAAGGCGAATGGGTGTGGAATCCGGATGCTCCATATTATACGAATATGACATGTTATGCGATTCATGAACACCAAAACTGTATGAAATATGGAAGACCTGATAGTGATTATTTGAAGTGGAGATGGAAGCCTAATGGATGTGAGTTACCCATTTTTGACCCGTTTAAGTTTTTGGATTTGGTTAGGAATAAATCGTTGGCACTTGTTGGTGATTCTGTTGGAAGAAATCAAATGCAGTCATTGATTTGCCTCTTGGCTCGGGTACCATTTTATTCTCAGTAATTAGTGTTAATTTTACTTCAATTTGCTCAGCGTACTTGCTGATCTACAATATTATGAAATAGTTTAGCTTAGTTTAGTTGAATTCTAGTTTGGATTAGCTACTTGAATGCACAAACTGGGGGTAATTGAAGACATGTTCGACCTAAGTCCATAAATTTTGAAGATTTACTCCCTCCTTTTCATTTTAATTGTTAATCTTAACAAATCTAAGAGAATTTAATTACTTTTTTTCCCTTAACATCGTTATTAGTTCTAAAACATCATTAATAAGGTGAATTGATAAAATACACCTCTAATGAAAAAATTCTTAAAAGTTATCTTAGGACGTGTCAAGTCAACTAGGGCCAAATAATATGAAGTGTAGCAAGTAGTTGAAAATTTGTGGAAATCGCCATTGATCGGTCAACGCATATTGTTTTCACGGCATGAAGCTGTGAAAGGTAGTACTAGTAAAATGTGGAGGAATAAAGGGGAAAGTTTGATCATCAACAGTACTCCCTCCGTTTCAAAAAGATAATCCGTTTAAAAAAGAATGACCTTTTTCTTTTTTGGCAATACTTTAATTTTAACTTTTCACATGGCATGTTTATGACCACAAGATTAAAGGACATTTTAATACAGTTGACACAACTTTAATTTAAGGCCACAAGATTTGAAAGTCTTCTTTATTTTCTTAAACTTTATGCCAAATCAAAAGTAGAACATTCTTTTTTAAACAGAGGGAGTAATATTGAGAACTTGAAGCGTAAAGTTTTTAGCTTACAAAGGACCTGGATGGCCGTCGAATAATCCTAACTAGTGAGTACACAATGTGATAGGGCACGGTGCGATGCCGTTTAATCTCATTTAATTGTTCAAAGTAGATGCCAAGTCTAGTTAGCCATTATCAATTAAAATATATAAACTACAAATTGTTGAAACTAGTAAGCTTAAATTTTTTTCCCTTCCTTTTGTTATTTTGGGGTAACATGAAATTTATAGTAATATAGTCATTCTCATTTTGCAAGTGATTTAAATTCCAGTCAAGAAAAGTTACGTCTTGTTTCATTATTAATCATCCCTAAAAGAAATACTATGAAAAGAAAAGCTGAGACTACAAAAATAGGGTTAACATTGGGGGCCAGCTTGTCATATTGCATTTTAATCCTCAGAAAGTCTCTTTTGTTCCCGATATTATATAACATGACTATTTAGCTAGATCCAAAGAGATTTTCCTATTTAAGTATAGCTTAGAATAATGTATTGTGCCAAATTGTTAGAGAACCCAAGCCCGGTAATGTGGATTCATAACTTGTAAAAAAGTTAATTGTGGCCTTCTGGAGGTTTATTTGACTAAATCATTAACAAACATGAACATGGTTCTTATATTAGTCAAATGATACAACACTTTATATGGAGTCTGAGAATCACGTAGGGGGAAATTGTATCTAATCTTTCTATTTCTAACAATCGAGGAGATTCATCCTGGATTATTCCAGCAAATAGCAGAATCGTGGCCAGGGAACTATACTAGTGAGTAGTAACTTAGCCAATTTATTGTAGAAATTAATAACAACTTGGGTTCTTGCTAAACACTCCACTTGCCACTGCATCTGCCTGAATTAGTGTAAACTAATCTAAAGGCAAATTGAAGTGTGAATGATCAAAGAAGTGATAAAAGTTTTGATCTTCTTTTCTGTTTTTCTTCAGGTGGAATATCCTGTTGATATATCTGATAATCCAGATCAAGCTTTCAAAAAGTACAAATACACAACTTACAACTTTACACTAGCAACATATTGGTCGCCATTTTTGGTGTCAACGAAAGAAGCAGATGCAGATGGTCCAAGCCATACTGGAGTCTACAACCTTCACCTTGACGAAGCAGATGAGAAATGGACCACCGAAATTGAAAGATACGACTACGTCATGTTAAACGCCGGCCATTGGTTTGCCCGGATCAGTGTCTACTTTGAGAACAACCAACGAGTTGGCTGTCGGTACTGCGGAATACCAGATGTTCCTGAACTCCCACTTACCTATGCCTACCAAAGGGCATTCAGAACTGCTCTTAAAGCAATCAACAACTTAGAAAATTTTAAAGGGGTGGCAATTCTTAGGACTTTTGCACCTTCTCATTTTGAAGGTGGAGAATGGAACGAGGGAGGTAATTGTGCAAGGACAAGGCCATATAGGAGCAACGAGACCGCGTTGGAGGGTCAAAGCTTAGAGCAATACAAGATCCAAGTTGAAGAGTTTAAGATTGCGGAGGAAGAAGGGAAGATGAAGGGTAAGAAATTCAGATTGATGGACACAACACAAGCCATGTTGTTGAGACCAGATGGTCACCCAAGTAAATATGGGCATTGGCCAAATGCCAATGTGGTATTGTATAATGACTGTGTTCACTGGTGCTTGCCTGGTCCTATTGATTCTTGGGCCGATATCTTGTTTCATATGTTCGAGATGGAGGGCACCAGATCCCAAGAGGAAAAGCTTCAATGAGAGAGCAGAATTATACAATGTACTCTGATTTTTTAGTTGCTTAATTTATTTTTAGAATGATTGTGAATTACAGAGGAACTCTGTTACCTATATCGTTATGTGTAAACACCTAATTTTGATCCAAACCTAATGTTTTTATGTTCAATTAATTTTTTTTTAGACATTTTAAATTTATCTTACTCTTTGAAGTTTGTTAAAAATTTTGAAAATTACAAAAAATAGAGTCACATTTTAAATAAGTTTTTATTTTATTGTTTATTTATTTCTTTTTTTTTAGAAAAAAAAAAATTCTAAATTATATTTGTTTTCTTCTTTCAACTTTTAATAAAGAATGTTGTGATATTAATTTTTCTTAATCATATTCCTAAGACTAGTTATTAGCTTATATTATATTTTATTAGTTTTTAATTATTTTTATTTTATTAATAATAATAATAAAATAATAATAATAATAATAATAATAATAAAGAAACCTAAACTACTCAAACCACCCACAATTCCCACTTCTACTTAACCACTCCCATCATTCCCTCCCTCAACTTCCCACGTCCACACACATGCACACATGCACTTAACATATATTAAACACACACACACGGAAGAACAAGAAAAAAAAAAGCAGAAGGGAAAAAGAAAGAAAAAAAAGAAAAGAAAAATCAAAGGAGAAGAGGAAAAAAAATTCGGGTTTGAGTTCGGAATCTCTGTTTGAGTTTTCGGTAATGACATTCTTGCTTCTATACTGAATTTATTTCATCACACGGATTTTTATCCAACTCAGTATCATTATTTTTTTTGTAAGTTTTATTGAGGATCAAAGCATAAATAAAATTGTTTAAATGACATTATGCATTATTTAGTATGTGTGGTTGATTAATTATGTAGGTTTTATGATTGCCATGAGTTGTACGAGTAAGTTATGGAGTAGTTATACAGTTGTATGTAGATTTGGAGTTGCCAACTAATTTTATAAAGTTTGGGATTGTTACATGATGCGGAATTATATGCATGTTAAACTTACTAAAAGATAGCGTTCAATGGGTATGTTTTTTTATGTGTACCATATAATTATGTGTTGGAATAAGGAGAATTCGTTATTGCTAGTTTTGTTTCTTCGATCTTATTAAGTTCTAAGAATGTGAGATTTGAATACACTATGTTTCACGTTACTCCCTAGTCATAGATTGTCTGCTTTATTTTTCTTTTCTTTCAAAATTTGAGACAAGATTAGACAATTCGGGTTTAAAATCAAAAGATGAGTAATGGGAGTTATCTTTCTTTTCCTAAAAAATTTTTATTACTTTGAAATACGTCACCTCTTCTGGTTTCACTTGTTTGGCAGTGTAAAGCAATGATTTACATCAATAGTTTAGGCACTAGTTTAGTCTACGTTTTTCCCTTATTCTGTCAAACGTAAATGTATATATATATCAAGCCATGCACATTGTCTTTTTCTTTGTCTTTTTTTTTTTTTTTTTTGGCTTAAAATGGATCTGATAAATTCGCTAATCAACTGTATTAAACTAATAAACTAACAGTTTGTGTTTTAATTATCTTGAGTTAGTTTATTTATTTATTTATTTTTTTTTTATTTGCCTTCATTTATCTCGCTGCTACTTGTCCAAGTTGGTCTTGTCTAATTGATTATTCCTTATTCATGTTGCTAATAGATAGTTTGTACTTAGGTTCCAGCACATTTGTATTGTTATTGTTATTTGTTGTTTTAGCAATTCACAACTGATTCGTAAATACTGAAATGTGTACTATTTTACTTTGGGCTTCATAATAATTAAGTTGGATTTAGCATTGTATTTTTACCTATTCAAGACTTATCATATCTGATAAAATAAAAGAGAGGAAAAACATATTGTAAGGGAGTGAATTCATAAAACAATGAGTTAGGTTGTTAGCCTCTAAATAATTAATATTTAAGATACAAGTGAAAGTTAACGATGACGTTGAAAAGCCCTGCTACCTACTATTCGTTATAATAAATTAACCTACCGTTTAAAGCCGATTGAATTGGGTTGGGTAGGTTTTAAACCCATTAGGTGCTTATTTAGATTAGGAAAATAGGGACGACTCATAAATGCCATAAAGGCGCGAGAAACGTGCCCAAATTTGTGGTGAGGCCGAAAAGTACTACTATCAGTTAGTCACACGTCAATATAATAAATAATTTTAAAATAAATTAAAAGCGGGAGGCAAACAACTTTTGGGTTAACAAATATTATAAATCCTAAAAAAAAAAATTAATTTAAGCCGGACGTAAGTCATTAAAGCGACCGTGCTAAAACCATGGGACTCGAGGGGTGCCTAACACCTTCCCCTCGGTCAACAGAATTCCTTATCCGGATTTCTAGTTCGCAGACGAAAAAACAAAAATTGAAGAGTCATTTCCTTTTGAATAGGGATTCAATAAGGTGACTTGGAACACCCAAACTCAATTTCAAGTGGCGACTCTGTAAGTAAAGTAATCCCTTTTCAAAACGTCACTTTAATTGGAAAAACCCATTTTCTCTAAAACCAACTCCCTAGCGGGGTCGGACGCGGTGAAAAATCGGGGGTGTGACAGATGGCGACTCTGCTGGGGACTAACTAGAATTCGAGCTTTTATATTGACTTATTTGGCTTTATTTGGTTTTGATATTGTATATTGTTGGCCTAAATGTGTTCTTTGCCTACATGTTTATCACTTTGATATTATTTGAATTGCAATATAAACTGTCTTTCTCTCGCGCACCCATCTGAGTCTTCTCAGATACTGTATATTCGGAGGTGCGGTATACGCTTCCGAGCTTGAGATACCAGAGATGCGGCAACGCTCCTGGGAAAGATTCTGTAGTCATCCATAATTTAGGATGGAAAGGGACCAACAGTGAGGCCGGAAAGCCCTGCTACCGGTAAAGCTGTCCCTTACCGACTCGAGTTGTCCGCTCGTTTCATTGACAGTCTAGAGACCTAACTCCACCAGGTTGAACCTAGCATAACTGGAGCTTAGACAGGGCTATCCCTAATAGACTGTGGTTTACTTGTATCACGTGTATTTTTGATTTAGTGGGGCTCGACCCTGGGGTCGAGTCCGTCTAGGTCAGGGGTCACCTTTTGATATCATCATGTACATTTTATGTGCTACTTGTTGAATTATGGGAAACGCCATATCGAATGTTGACCGGCTTTTGAGTGAACTAATTGATCTGAAAAAAAAAGGGGTTAAATAAAATTTTAACGATTCATTTTAGAAAATATATAATATTTTACATAGAATTTTTTTTGTAAAGATTAAGTCGTTTTAACGTCGCGGTCTCGTTATGTCCGTTTTCTTTGGTTTTAAAATCTTTCTCAGGAATATCATAGAGCCCATTTTGTCAAACACTTTTTTTAAATAATTTGGTCCATTATTTTGTTTTAATAATTTAATTATTTCTGATATGTCTGGTTCAAACGTCATCAAATTATTGTCTCTACTCTAGGATGTTTTAGAAGACTTGGATACTTCCTGTTTTGTCAGTTATTATTTTCTCATGTTCATTTTGAAATCTTATTCCGTGTCATTTCGTCAACTTTTTTCGAAAATTATTTTTATCCTGCTTTAGGAGGTTTAAAATAGAATTCTTATTTGCCATCATTATCCTATAGGGCAATATGAACTCAGTTGGAAGGAGTGACAAGAGGCCGAGGGAGGATGGAGTACCCCATTTCATGGTGTTGGATAAAGTTTCAAAGCTATTACGGATATGGTATAACAATATGACTGACTATGGACAGGGAGAAGTATATAAACACTTGGGATTTTTAAGGAGTCTGTTGAATGTTGAACCACGAAGAGACGTGATAGAATCTTTGGTACAGTTTTGGGATCCTTCAAACAACATATTCCGATTCTCCGACTTTGAGCTCACTCCCACACTGGAGGAAATAGGGGTATTTATTGGAAAGAGAAAGAACCTTCACCGAGGAGAGCCCATGATACCGAAGCATGTCACTTCCGAAAGATTTTTTGAGCTATTGCACATAAAAAAGAAGAACATAGGAGGCTGCCTAGAAAATGGATGGGTTCGTCTAGAATTTTTGTACGAAAGATATGGTCAAGAAAGGGGATTCGAGTTGTTTAAATCAGAACTTAACAACGGGGGATGCTACCAAACCTGGAAAAAGCACAGTTCTGAAGCATTCATAGTGGCTTTTCTGGGAATCATGGTATTTCCAAAGAGAGAAGGAAAAATCAGCACCAATCTGACTGCATTTATTACCGCTTTTGAGAAGAATCCTAAGGTCACCCTCGTGCCCATGATTTTGGCAGACATTTATCGGGCCCTGACGATGTGCAAAAGTGGAGCGGACTATTTTGAAGGATGTAACATTCTATTGCAGTTAGGGATGCTCGAGCATATTCGTTACCATCCATTTGTTGTGGATTTTCGAGTCGAGTGGAATGATTATATCAAGGGCCATGAGAATAGGATGGAGAACCAAAACTTTCCCGAAGGAATAAGAGCTTGGAAGGAGTACTTGGAGGGGTTGACGGCGGACAAGATAGTGTGGAATTATCATTGGTTCCCCTCAAAAGAGGTGATATATATGTCTACTTTTCGACCCTTCATCGTCTTAATGGGTCTCCGAGGTGTTCAGCCCTACGTGTCTCTAAGAGTCATGCGATAATTCGGTCGACGTCAGCATATACCGCCAGTCGAGGATATGAAAGAGTTCATGTACGAATTCCTCCCTGACATCCCTCTAAGGAAGACTGAGATACTTAAGATCTGGGGAGGATGTGTGCTTTCGGGTTTCGATCACATGGTGGAAGACCGCGACAAGGGCGAGGTAGACTATTGGTATCTGCCATGGTTTCATGACCAGTCTCCTCCTAAAGCTATGCCAGAAAAGTCGGCCAGAGAACTAGTGGATCGAGAAGCGGAGATCGAAGTCAGAATTAAGCAGGCTCGACGAGAGGTAGAAGAGAACTATCAGTCTACTCTGTACGTCTTAAATAATGATTTGGAAAGGGCTAGAGAAGAATTGGTTCACCATGAGGCGAAATTTGAGGCAAGAATTAGGTCGGTTCGTAAGGAGATTGAGAGAGAGAACCGTGTTGCCATGCATGCCCTACAAGAAGACCTGGATATTGTCACCGGTGCTATGGAGCAACAATCGAGTGATTTTGAGAAAGAGAAGGCCTCGCTGATAAGTACACAGTCGAAGCTTCGGGCTCAGCTAAAAGCTTCCATGGAACGGGAAAGAGAAATAGCGAGACGCTTCACGACTTTTCAGAAGGAAGTTGAAGCTAAGAAAAATCAGTGGATGACCGAACGACAGGCGCTTCACTATCAGATCGATGACCTTCATGAACGAGAAGAAGACCTAAAGCATACCGTCCGCACTACACAACATTGGGTGCAAAACTTCCATGAAAGTATGATCGAGGCCAGGGGAGAAGTACTTCAGCTCAGTGAAACCTTGATTAATATTTATGCTAAGTATCTTCACCAAGGCGATGAAAATCTGGGCCGGCAGGCACGTGCTCTCGCTCCATATCTGCCAAAAGCATTATCCAGGATCTACTCAAGTCTGAGGGAGGATTAAGTTGCAAGACATCTTTGGAAGACATCTTGATGATAATTATTAAAATCCTTGTTTCCTTAGAATTAGTCTTTATAGGTTTTTTAATATTTCTCCAGTATTCTGAGTCTTTTCTAGTTTTAGATAATTTTAGTTTCCTTTCATTAAAGCTTTGTTTTAAGAACAGTTGGAAATGCATGGAAAATTTCGCGTTTGTTTCAAGTTTATTCTCCTTATTTCTAAATATATATATATATATATATTTACCATATTCATGAACTACGTGATGATCTGATTCATGTAAAACATGATACGTAGGCAACCCTCGGCGGGTGCGATCAAATATTTTTTTTTTCTCAAGTTTCAAGTAATAATTTTAAGATGTCGGCATTAAATAATGGGGTTAAGAAATTAATTCACCAAAGCCGGGATGAAACAAGAGGGTTTTTCTAAGTCCATTTCAGGAAGGAAATTACTTAGGTGCATGACATTTGAGTTAGTTATGAATATTTAAAAAAAAAAAATAATAATAATAAAAAAAATCTCTCTAAATCCTAACATATTTGTTTCTGTTTCAAAAAGAGAGAAAATAAGGTGGTTGGTTGTGGTCAAGCTGGCCTCTCACCCGTACAACACAAGGTATAAAGGAAAAAGGAAGATGACTCGAAAAGATGGAACAGAATCTGATAATGAAGAAGGTCGAGATCAGTTAGTCCCACGAGAGTTCGCATCTTTGGAGGAGAATAGGTTATTGAAGCAACAAATTGCGGAAATGTATCAGGCCTGGGCGAATGGACAAGCCCCGCCTTCCTCGATTCCAGGCCTTTCAGATGCAAATCATCCCAGTTCTACTCAAGCCCATGTCGACGATCCACTCTATCCGCCTGGATTTGGTCCATACGCTAATGTGTCTAGCGCTGCTGGCACATCCACCATGCGTCCTCCAAATCCATCATTCACGAACAACCCGCTTTTCATTCCGACCGTGACAACTAATATAAATCCTCCATCAATGATACAGAAGCCTATCAACGAACTAAATCATGATCAAGTCTATCCTCCTGAATTGGCATTCAAACCCGTAAATTCATATCAGCCCACTCATCAGCCTGAGTCTCATATCATGATTGAGAAGGCTATTATGAATGAAGAACGAGAATAGATAGTTAGAAAAGTGAGGAGTCTGGAGCAGAGTATGAGAAACATACAAGGATTGGGAGGACACAAAAGCGTCTCTTTCAAAGACCTGTGTATGTTCCCTAATGTTCATTTGCCGATAGGGTTCAAGACCCCTAAATTCGACAAATATAGTGGTCATTGGGACCCAGTGGCCCACTTAAAAAGGTATTGCAATCAACTCAAAGGAGCAGGAGGGAAAGAAGAGCTGCTTATGGCCTATTTCGGAGAAAGTCTGACGGGAATAGCCTCCGTATGGTTTATCGATCAAGACATCTCCCATTGGCACGTTTGGGATGATATGGCTCAAGATTTTGTGCAATAATTTCAGTACAATCTCGATATTATACCTGACCGCACTTCTCTCGCTAATATGAAGAGAAAACCATCTGAAAGTTTTCGAGAGTTTGCCATAAAATGGAGAGAACAGGCATCTAGAGTCAAGCCGCCACTGAAGGACCAGGAATTGATTGACGTTTTTCTCCAAACTCAAGAGTCCGATTATTTTCATCATTTACTAGCCGCGGTTGGTAAACCTTTCGCCGAAGCAATAAAAATTAGGGAAATGGTGGAGAATGGCATCAAATCAGGAAAAATCATGAGCCAAACCGCCCTCAGGGCCACTACACAAGCCATTTAGAGTGGATCAGGTAGTTTCGGAAATCGAAAGAAGAAGGAGGAAGGATCCATGATAGCGTCAGGACCGGGCAATGCCCAAAGGGGACGGAACTCCCCTTACGTTCATGTCCAACAGGGACAACCCAACCCTCCTCAACATTATTATACGCCTCAACCTGCTGTTCTTAATGCTCAAGCGTATGCCCGACCTCCGCAGCGTCCACAATGGCGGGCACCTGCGCCACAAGGTTTTCGTCCGCGGCAGCCAAATTTACAAGCCCCTCGTAATCCGTATGTTACGGCAGACTATACAAGAGAACAGAGGCCAAAGGAAAACTTCACCCCAATTGGAGAATCATATACGAGCCTGTTGCGGAGATTGGTCAAATTAGGATGGATTGAACCTGTTTTGCCTTTCAAAGTGGATCCGAATGCAAGTTGGTTTGATCCTAATGTAAGGTGTGAGTACCATTCCAACGTCCAAGGTCACAGTACCGAAAACAGTTGGAGTCTGAAGAGAGCCATTGAAAAGTTAATCCAAAGTAAGGCAATCGTAATACAAAAAGAAGAAGCACCGAATGTCACCGACAATCCACTTCCTAATCACAGTAACACACATGTCGTGGGGATGATTTTTAACGATAGAGACTGCAGGCCAACAAGCCAAGCAATGATAGAAATAGGCGCCTTGAAGGAAAACCAGGGTGAAGCATTGAAGTATATGCGAAGAGAACCACTGATCGTGAAAGGAGCGAGTTCCATTATAAGACCCCGAGATTCAGAAAAGATGGTATTGTATGTTCCTGCAAAGCTAAAGGGAATAGCTCAAGATGGGCCAAAACTATATATTTCGAGTGGTCCCGCATGGTTCGACCAACAACACAACAACATGAAAAAGATAACAGAACCAATTGTCATAAGACACGCAGCACAGCTCCCAGTGACAAGCTTGAAAACCATCCCATGGAACTACAACAAAACCACGGTGATGTACAAAGGAAAAGAGGTCATGGAAGAAACAAACGAAACAGAGGGTTTGACTCGATCGGGAAGATGTTATATTCCAGAAGAATTAAGGAGACCAAAACAGTTTAAAGATAGTCAAGGGCCAATGAAAACACCTGTCACAAATGAAAAGGCCGAGGAATTTCTGAAGAAAATGAAAACCCAAGACTATTCCATTGTCGATCAATTGAGGAAAACCCCGGCTCAAATATCATTATTATCCCTGCTGCTACATTCTAAAGAACATTGTCAGGCATTGATTAAGTTGTTGAATGAAGCATACGTCCCGAAGGAAACTACGGTATGTCAAATAGAAGTGATGGTTCGTAGAATATTTGAAGCAAATAGAATCACTTTCACTGATGATGAGTTACCCACAGAAGGTTCTGGTCACAACAAGGCTTTGCATCTAACTATCAAATGCGAAGGATATTACATAAAAGGGGTAATGATCGATGGAGGTTCAGGAGTAGATATCTGTCCTCTCTCTACTTTGCAAAAATTAAAAATCAGCCCAGATAGGATTCGGTCCAATAATGTATGTGTTCGGGCTTTTGATGGTGCAAAACGAGACACAATTGGTGAGGTAGATCTTTCTTTGGTTATTGGACCAGTTGAGTTTACGATCACTTTTCAAGTAATAGACATGGATACTTCCTACAACCTGCTTTTAGGAAGACCATGGATCCACACGGCCAGAGCCATACCCTCTACTTTGCATCAAGTAGTTAAGTTTGGCTAGCCAAATGCTACAAAATGGTTATGAACCGGGAAAAGGATTAGGGGTTTCGCTGCAAGGAATTATAAACCTCGTAGATCCATGTGGTAGCCGTGACTCCTTTAGCTTAGGCTTTAAGCCTACCGCGGCAGATAGAAAATGGGCAAAAGAGCAGAAGAAGAAGGATTGGAAATTGACAAGTCCGGTTCCACACATCAGCCAATCTTTCACGAAAGCTCAAAAGGGCGAAAATCAATACCCATATTCTAACAAGGATGTGGATGAAATATGTCAAGGTCTACAGGAAATGTTTCATGAAGTAAACATGGTTTAGATGGGTGAAGGCCCTAGCCATGCAAATGTGCAGTTCGTCGGGCCAAATATCAAGCTCACTAACTGGGAAGCCACTCCTCTCCCCACAAGGAAGGAGTCTTGGTAGTTTATTTTGTTGTTTCGTTTTTCTTTCTTTTGTATTTTGGACTATTCTCAGGGTCGTAGTCCACATAGTTTAGTTGCTCTGCTTTCATGTTAACCCTCCTATCCTTTCGGATTCAAATAAATGAAATTCAAGTTTTCTAGTAAATTTATCTTTTCTTTCCTTTTTTAATTTTTATTTTTTATCTTATTTCAGTTATGTTAATACTGGCTCCAATAACATGGCATGTACGTGGAGTTCATATTTAGACCCTAAAAAGTTATCTAATCTCGAATCAGCAAACCAAACGGTAGATGAATACGATGAAGGTGAAGCTGATAAGGAAGTCAAAAAAGGATTGGATCAATTTGAGGATAAGCCCAAACCCAATTTAAATGACACAGAGATAATAAATTTGGGAACTGGTGAGGAGGTTAGAGAAATAAAAATAAGTATTCATGCGGATCAGAATATCAGGAAAGATATTGTTCAGATTTTGATCGAGTATAAGGATGTTTTTGCTTGGTCTTATGATGATACACCGGGTCTAAGCACGGATTTGGTGGTCCACAAACTGCCTACATACCCTGATTTCTCACCGGTCCAGCAAAAGCAAAGAAAGTTTAAAACTGACGTGAGCGATAAAATCAAAGAGGAAATCATGAAGCAATTGAACGCGAACGTGGTCAGGGTCGCTCAGTACACCACATGGTTGGCTAATGTGGTGCCCGTACCGAAGAAAGATGGCAAAATCAGAGTTTGTGTTGACTATAGGGATTTGAACAAAGAAAGCCCTAAAGATAACTTTTCGCTACCCAATATTCATATCCTTGTTGATAATTGTGCTAAACATGAGATCCAATCTTTCGTGGATTGTTATGCCGGATATCACCAGATCCTGATGGATAAAACAGATGCAGAAAACACTGCTTTCACCACCCCGTGGGGTACTTATTGCTATAGGGTCATGCCATTTGGTTTAAAGAATGCGGGAGCTACGTACATGAGAGCTATGACTACTATTTTTCATGACATGATGCACAAGGAAGTAGAAGTATATGTTGATGATATCATTATCAAGTCCAAGACACGAGTCGATCATGTATATGACTTGAGGAAATTCGTCGAAAGATTGCGAAAGTATAATCTTAAGCTCAATCCAGCCAAGTGTGCATTTGGCGTTCCATCCGGGAAACTTTTGGGTTTCATAATTAGCCGCAAAGGCATTGAATTGGACCCCGCCAAGGTAAAATCTATTCGAGAATTGCCGCCTCCGAAGAATAAAACTGAGGTTATGAGTTTTCTTGGAAGGCTGAATTATATAAGCAGATCCATCGCTTAGCTCAGCACTACATGTGAACCGATGTTTAAGTTGCTAAAAAAGGATGCTGTTATCCAATGGACAGACGAATGTCAAGAATCATTTGATAAGATTAAAGAATATTTGGCAAATCCTCCTGTGATGGTCCCACCGGAACCGGGTAGGCCTTTATTTCTATATCTATCAGTGATGGACAATTCTTTTGGTTGTGTTTTAGGACAGCATGATATCACAGGCAAAAAGGAACAAGCAATCTATTATTTGAGCAAAAAGTTCACGAGTTACGAGGGGAAATATACTCTTTTAGAAAAGACATGTTGCGCCCTAACTTGGATTGCTCAGAAGTTGAAGCACTATCTTTCGTCCTACACAACCTACCTCATATCTCGAATGGATCCCTTAAAGTATATTTTTCAAAAACCTATGCCCACAGGCAGATTGGTGAAGTGGCAGATTTTACTTACAGAATTCGACATTGTGTACGTTACTCGTACCGCTATGAAAGCGCAAGCATTGGCCGATCATTTGGCAGAGAATCCAGTTGACAATGATTATGAGCCTTTGCGAACTTACTTTCCTGATGAAGAGATAAATTCAATTGAGGAAGAAGTTCAAGATGATATATATGCATGGAAATTATATTTTGATGGGGCAGTCAATGTCAAAGGAGTAGGAATTGGGGCGGTTCTTGTCTCACCGACCGGGCATCATCATCCCGCCACAGCACGACTCCGTTTCTTTTGTACTAATAACACAGCAGAATATGAAGCTTGCATCATGGGGTTAAATATGGCACTAAATCTGGATGTGCACAAGCTAATGGTGTTGGGAGATTCCGAATTACTCATTCAACAAATTCAAGGTGAATGGGAAACGAGAGATATCAAGCTCATTCCATACAAACAGTTCGTAAAGGACCTTAGCAAAAGGTTTGAGTCTATCGAGTTTAGACATATTCCCAGATCCCATAATGAGCTGGCTGATGCCCTGGCTACCCTAGCTTCCATGCTTCCGTACCCAGGAAATACGCATTTCGACCCATTAGAGATACAGATACGAGATCAACATGGTTATTGCAATATAATTGACGCAGAACCAGATAATGAACCTTGGTACTATGATATCAAACGCTTCCTAAAGTCAAAAGAATATCCAATACACGCCAAAACAGATCAAAAAAGAACCATTAGGAGACTTGCTAATGGTTTCTTCTTAAGTGGGGAGATTCTGTACAAACGAACCCCAGACTTGAACTTGTTGAGATGTGTTAATATTCAGGAAGCTGAAAGAATCATGAATGAGGTACATTCGGGGGTGTGCGGTTCGCATATGAATGGCTATGTTTTAGCGAAGAAGATCATGCGGGCAGGATATTATTGGTTAACTATGGAGCGAGATTGCTTTCGCTTTGTTCGCAAGTGTCATCAGTGTCAAATTCATGGTGATTTGATTCACTCGCCACCTTCAGAGCTGCATCCTATGTCTGCTCCTTGGCCATTCGTTGCTTGGGGCATGGATGTAATTGGAAAAACCCATTTTCTCTAAAACCAACTCCCTAGCGGGGTCGGACGCGGTGAAAAATCGGGGGTGTGACATTATGTTTGAGTAGCAAATGTAACCATACCACTGTTAGAAAAGTGGGACCCAAAAAAAAGGTCTTTGTTGAATTTTATAGAGCTGATGATATTTTTTCCTACGAAGTAGTGGTAAGGTCTTCTTTGTTCACTCTACCCTCCTCTTACCTCGCTTGTGGAATTTCACTGTGTATATGTTGTTGTTGATGATGATATTTCTCCCCATAGACCAAGGAACTACTATATGGTTGCTGAAGAACAACTGGATCATGACTGCACTTCCTGTGAGTACTATTCAAGTTTACCAAAGCCATAGGCCCATACTTACGTGGATGGATTGTTTCTGAAAAGAGAGGATTGATATTAACGGCACCATGAGATACGGTTAAATTACGTTAGTGACTTGAGGTGTTTTTGGTGTGATGAAAATAGGGATGTTTTCGTGATACAGTAGTCAGATATTGAAAAGTTTGATTTCATAATTATGGTTTTTGGTTTTTAAAATTTGCTATATTATTTATTCTTGTGTTATTTTTATATTTTTCGTACCTCTATTATATATATATTTTTTAGATTGTATTTGCTTTGTTCAAAGTGATGAAATGTGAATAAAAGATGGGAGGGAAAGTAAAACATGTATTCACTTTATGAAAAGAATGCGGAAGAAAAAAATATTTTTGATCAATAGATGATCAGTGGATAAAAATAGTGACCGATTAATCATTTATTTATTTCCTGTTAGCTTTGCTGGATTTGGCAATCCATATCAGGTAAGTACAACTACAAACTCCCCCTAAAACAAATCGGTGGTAGTAATAAAAATATGGGTTGAAATAGTGAGGTGGAGACAAGTAAATCTGCCACCACCACACCACACGTTATGCATTGCCATACAAGTTCTTCAAAGCATTAGCCTAGTATTTATGTACCGCCCAACTCACTGACAAGTTTCATATTTTAACAAATCCATAGAAACTTGGTGACACTAAGTTCAAAGTCATTTATAACAAATTGAATAGTTCTAGGCTTTGAGGAGAACCTTTTTACCAGTACTATTTTAAACTTTTGGATTTAATTTGTTTCAATTATTTTATGGAGAAAAAAGTGGGAACAGTACTAGTTAGTAGTAGAAAAAATAAGGATTATCACAAGTCACAAAGTGGTACCCCCTTAATTACAGGCACAATATATGTTTGCCAACTTTTAACTTTTTCTCCTTAATTATATTTCTCCCATCTCTACTACTTTCCATTGAAGAATGGAGCTTCCCTTTGTGAAATACTCCACTTCAGCTCAAAAAACCCCAAGTATATTTATACTTTTAATTTTAGCAGTTGTTGTTTTGGGTCTTATCCCACTTTATCACCCATTTAATTGGTACCCTCCTGGTTTATCAATAACCCAAAATCCATATGAAATTTCGCAGAAAATAGAGATTAACGAAGCAGAGACGTGTGATATTTTCAATGGAGAATGGGTGTGGAATCCGGATGCACCATATTATACGAATACGACATGTACTGAAATTCATGAACACCAAAATTGTATGAAGTATGGAAGACCTGATGGTGATTATTTGAAGTGGAGATGGAAGCCTAATGAGTGTGAGCTGCCAATTTTCAAGCCTTATCAGTTTTTGGATTTGGTGAGGAACAAGTCGTTAGCAGTTGTGGGTGACTCAGTTGCAAGAAACCAAATGCAATCTCTCATATGCCTTTTGTCCAGGGTAACATTAACATTCTCTTCTCTCTCTGCAATTCTTCATCATTTTTATTAACCATTTTTCCCCCGTTTGCATAGAAGCACAGAAAATATATTTATATCATCAAAATGCAATGCATATTTACGAGATAAGTATCCAGTACCCTCTCGAACTCCAAAGAGGTCCTATTACGCTCATGAACTCAACTTTAACATATTTTTATTACCCTTTTGCGCTAATGTGACGTCTTTATTATATAATATGAGGCTCACATTAGCTAAAAAGATTAGACAAAAATATGCTAAAATTTAATTTGGGTAATAAAACCTCTTTAAAATTGAAGTGCATGGTAGGAAATTTGATCGTCCAAAAAAATACTAGATGCTTCACTCTCAATTTTGACTATGCTATCCCATTTAATCCTGCCTACTAGACGAACCCTTATTAGTTTATATTAGTTTTATGGGGACTCTAGCATGGTTTTGCTTGCTTCTTAAATGTCTCTAAAAAATTGTTATATGATCTAAAACAATGCACGAATATTTATATGACTAAATTACTTTATTTAAAACAAAAGAGTATGATATTCTTTTCTAGATAAATAAAAAAAAAAATTTTCCTTCGTTTTAATTTATTTGTGTAGTTTAATTTAGCTTGAAGTTTCTGAAAAACAAAAAAAGGAAGACTTT
This sequence comes from Capsicum annuum, assembly GCF_002878395.1. Lineage (NCBI taxonomy): Eukaryota > Viridiplantae > Streptophyta > Magnoliopsida > Solanales > Solanaceae > Capsicum > Capsicum annuum. The sequence continues at coordinate 147,598,042 of NC_061112.1, read as the reverse complement.
TCAATTCTATGATTGTAAATTAATGAAGGGTAGAATGTACCAAAATAACTTATAATTTTGTGGTCAATATTCGGAAAGTTGAAACTAGAAATAAAAAAAAATTAGACGGTAAGAGAATCAAATTGATATGGAGGGAATATGATTTATAAATGAGATGTCTTTATAAATTGATGGAACTCGAGGCAAAAGGAATATAGGATTAATTGGGATACGGTCATTAACAGTAAAATGAAGGACTGGAAATGTAAAAAGTTTGCATTCAGCTACGATTTTACAATGGGAAGGAGCATAGGGGCCCTTAGAGGAAATGTAGATGCCAGTCTAGTCACTAACCACTATCAAATTAAAATATATTAGCCAATTAACTACAAAATTATAAACATTTGTATTTTTCTTCCCTCTTTTTTGTGGGGTTAAAATTTTACTTTTATATAGTCATTGTCCATGAAAAGAAAAAGCAGAGCCTTAGGACAATAGGAGGAACATTGCGGGGCCAGTGTGAATTTTGTCATATTGCTTTTTTCAGAAAATTTATTGGATTCCTTATATTTCTTCCGTCTCAAATTTTCTAATTTAATTTTTTTTTTTTTTCATTAATGAAGAAGAGAATTTTTTTTTTTTTTTTTTTTTTATGTTTTACCCTTTGCATTAATTACTTATTCTTCTAATTAAAATGTAAACATCATTTAATAAGGGTATTATGATAAACTAGACATATTATTAATTATTTTTTCTTAATCAATGTGTCATCTCAATTTGGGACGGAGGGAGATTAAATAATACGACTATTTAGCTACATAGAAAGAGCTTTTCCACTAAAAGAACATGTATCTTAAAAGAATGTATCGTGAAAAATTGTTGGAGAATGAGGCCATAACTTGCTTGTTAGAAATGACAAGGCAGAAGAAAAAGATAATGTGCTCTTCTACAGATTTGTTTGACTAAATCATTAATTAACAACCATGACAATGGTCCTTATTTGGTTTAGTACCACTCTTCACATTAGTCCGGTAATTGCTCTAGTTAAATACCACTTTACTTGATGTGCCATGATTAGCGGTAAACTAATCTAATATTTCTAAACATAAATCAAAGAGGGAGTAATAAATTTATGATCTTCTTTTTTGTGTTTTTAGGTGGAATATCCTGTTGATATTTCTGATAATCCAGATCAATCTTTCAAAAAGTACAAATACGCAACTTACAACTTCACCTTAGCAATATACTGGTCCCCTTTTTTGGTTTCAACGAAAGAAGTAGAAGCTGATGGCCCATGCCATACTGGACTCTACAACCTTTACCTAGATGAAGCAGATGAGAAGTGGACCACTCAAATAGAGGGATATGACTACGTCATCTTAAACGGTGGCCACTGGTTTGCCCGGTGCAGTGTCTACTACGAAAACAACCAGCGAGTTGGGTGCAGGTACTGTGGACTACCAAATGTTACTGAACTCCCGGCTGCCTACGCGTACCAAAGGGCATTTAGAACTAGTCTTAAAGCCATCAACAACTTAGAAAATTTTAAGGGTGTAGCTATTCTTAGGACTTTTGCTCCTCATCATTACGAAGGTGGGAATTGGAATGAGGGAGGTGATTGTGCAAGGACAAGGCCATTTAGAAGTAACGAGACCACGTTGGAGGGTCAGAACTTGGAGCAATATAGGATTCAAGTTGAAGAGTTTAAGGCCGCGGAGAAAGAAGGGAAGATGAAGGGGAAGAGATTCAGATTGCTGGATACAACGCGAGCCATGTTGTTAAGACCAGATGGTCACCCAAGTAAATATGGGCATTGGCCAAATGAGAATGTGGCAAATGACTGTGTGCATTGGTGCTTGCCCGGTCCTATTGATTCGTGGGCGGATTTCTTGTTTCATATGTTCAAGATGGAGGGCATCAGATCCCTGGAGGAAAAGCTTCAATGAGAGAGCAAATTATACAATGTAATCTAATTGTTTTAGTAGCTTAATATATTTTTAAGATTCATGTTTTTGTGATTAAAGAGGAACTCTGTTTCTTAGATAGTTATCTTAAAGTGAAGATGTAATCATAGCACTGTTATTTGTTGTGACATCTGACTGGCACATGGCAGTATCAGATACAACGCATGGAAGGGTACAATGTGTCAGACTTTATCTCCAAAGTAAGGTGGAGAGGTTGTTTCCAATAAATTTTCATTTGAATGAAATGCAAATGAAAGCAGTTCGGAAAAATAATACAGTATTAGATAGGAATAAACTTAGCAACTGATTTACGGTGCTTAAGGCATGGTTTTCCTTGATGAAATGAAAGTTTCAATGTTTGGTTAACCTCAATAGTGGAAAATGTTTGCTCCAAAGAAAAGTTTTTTTTTTTTTTCTTTGCACCAAATCAGAAAATAACTTTCATCGGTTAAAAGAAGTTATTACAAATATTTCAAAGTGATCTTATTCCATAATACTTGTCTCAATCGAAAAAAACATTATTGCCAGCTTTTAATTGTAATTAAAAAAAAAAAAAACACAAAAACATTATACTCATACACGATGTCTCTAATCATCACATGATTGTTATTCCTGGGGTCCACTTTAATACCCAATCAAACATTAATAATTGCGCACAATATTTTAATGAAACAAAAGTAGTAGTAAATTAGAAATATGTTTTTCATGAAAAAAATATTTCCTTCATCCCAAATGCGCCAGCTTGAGGGCGCGACTACTTTTAGTATAAAAATTCTTTATGGTATATCACCAGATTGTATATTTAATTTTGATTTGGAAAAAGCTTAAAAATACTCTTGAACTATTTGAAATAGCTCAAAAATATCCATCGTTAGGTTTTTGATTCAGAAATACTCCTCCGTTAAATATTTGGCTAAAAAATACCCCTCTCTCTGACTAAATTCTAATAAAAATAGCCACCTGAATATTCCACATTTTTTTTTAAATCCATCAGCCCATAAACTTAATAGATAGACCCAATCCGACCCGACCCATTAGCTAAAAGACCCGATCCAGCATGTAAAAAAGGTATTATCGATCATCAGCCTTATTTGACTTAAAATCTCCCAAAAAAAATTGCTACTAACCTGTTAGATCTTATATGATCTTGCTTTTAGTTTTTTGAAAGCTATGTAGCACATGCTATTCGATGCTGCAGTGTTTTTTGTTCCTTGAGTGCTTTTGGTATTCCTTATCTCGACTTTTGATGCACTCTCTGGTGTAAAAACTAGCCTCGAATAGTTTCTAGTATTGTTGAACAGAGCTGATGAACAACTAAACTTACGAGATGAAAAGTAGTTGACTAATGATCCTTTGTTATGAATTTGCTTAAATGAATATGTACAATCTCACATCCAAATAAAGTGTGTACAATTGAATTTAAAATAGCAGTATCCCCAAAAACAATTACTTTTGCAATCCATGTAAATAATTATCGGGTTTCTGTTATAAGGTCTAGTTACTTATCCACCCTTTCCTTTCCCCAATTATCTCATCTAAAGTTCGTTACTTGATTTTTTAGTGAGTGCAAAAATCTCATAGAAATACCTCACTGTGGATATTATTTGGCATGTGATGGACAACATTAGATCAATATCTCATTTTGAGTATTGTGGTTCTTCACAAAGCTGATTTGTAATTTCATTTTCTGTTTGGTTCCAGAGTGAAATCTGAATCCACTAGTTCATCTCCACAGCTCTCCACTAAACCTTCTGATGATGCTAAAGCTACCAAGCCAATTGCTTCCTAGAAAGATAATTGGCTGATGGTTTTTTTTCTTAAAAAAAAAAAAAGAATTATACGTGTGGACAGTGACGTGGAATATTCAGGTGGTTTTTTTTTATCTAGGTAGCGTCCTTGGTGGAATTCTGTTAGAGGAAGAAGTATTTTTGAGCCAAACGGAAGGATATCCTTGAGTCAAAAATCTAACTAAGAGTATTTTTGAGCTATTTAAGATAACTCAAGAATATTTTTAAGCCTTTTTCGATTTTAATTTGTAAATCTTAATAAATGCATTTTTTATTTTCTTAAACTATATCAAAAGAATTTTAAAAGAATTGAAAAAAAAGTGTTCAAGGACCAAGGAAAAAGTTTCTGCAAGCACTCAACTTTTGTCGGTAAATATAATTTATTTTTCGTTATCCCAAAAATAAGTCATAAAGATATTCTTTATTAATATTCTTTAGCCATAATTAATATTTTCTTTGTCCCAAATTTAATTAATTTTTCTATAGTATTCCTATTAAATGATGTTTACATTTTAATTTTAAAAAAATAATTATGCAAAGGTTAAAACATGAAAAAAAATTGTCTTTTCTTGATTAATAAAAAAAAAAAAAAAATCAAATTAGAAAATTTAGGAGAAATAATTTAGGACGGAGGGAGTACTCCATTGGTTCTAATTAGTTGGTATCCTTACAAAAATAGATATTTCTTTATATTTGTCATTTCACAAACCTAAAGCATAGTTAATTGTTTTTTTCCACTTTTATCCTGGGTCATATATAGGGAGAGTTTCAGTATAGTGTAAAAAAGAGAAATATCAAATAAAAAGGAGTAATAAATAAGGATAATTTAGTCAATTTAGCATATGGTCAATATTTTTATTAAAGGGAGTACAAATAAAAATGATAGCCTAACTATTTTGGAATTCAGGGATTGCGATTATTATAAGTTTATCTAACAAACCTTTAATTAGCATTCATAACATATATTTGATTATCCATTAATAGGCTTTGACCTTTTATTCAAATTGAATATGGTCATTTTATGACCATCATTGTCATTAATTTGTTTCAATCATACCATTAGTGGAGAAAGCTCAAGCTATAGGATGAATTCACTATATGTTTGTGTTCAAGTATTTTAATTTTCGTAAGATTTTTTTAACTAGTTTGTATATTTTCAATGATCATAGTCGAAAGACACGTTCAATATTGTAGAGGCTTGTGACCCTCTCACCAATTTTTCCATTTCTCGAATAATATGTTTTGAGGTTTTAAAAAAAATGAATAAAATCTTTTATCTAATTCATGAAGTCTATACTATGATGAAAATTTGCACAAAGAACAACAGTTTGACAACTAATTACATTGACGATTACTAACAATAACTCAATAAGATTTGGCACCTTTTGAAAAAAGAAAATGCCAGCCTTCTAAATCCAATCTTAATTATTGGTACTTTCTCCTGCAAGAGAAAAATCAAGGTTGTTCATACATCACAATCAAAATTTCTTTTCAATTTGAATATAACTATTCCATTTTCCAACTCTTATGATACGTACTCTTCTGAAATTATTAGTATTCGTTGTTGCTTTCCTTTCGATTTATTATCTTATCACATAAAAGTAGGACATGTTGGAGCCTATTACACAAATTTTTATTTCCAATCCAATTTGGTTGATTTTTATTACTACGTTCTTTTCAAGTGGTTGGTCAATGTATGAGGCGGAGGGAGATCATTCGAACCTTTTTCGTCAAAAAATTGCACTACTTGTATGTATGTTTATTTCGAATCATCTTAGTGAAAGTTCCGCCACCTCCACCGCCATTTGAGATGAGTAACTTTAAGTTTGAAATTTGGAATCCACGGGAACTAATTTTATCAATGGCGGGTCACACGTGAAAACTATTTACTTTATGAAAAGGCAAAAATAGTGCATAGACAACATGGATGAACTAAAAAGCAATGCAAATTCCTTGGGATATTTCATCATTCAGCTAATTGCCACCAAGCTACGCCAATGTTTTAGGTTTCCAACAACCTATTTTTTCACCTTTTTCCTCTACAAGTTATTGAAATTGGATAACATAATCATCATCCAATTAATAAAAAGTAGTAAATCTTTTAGGTTGATATCAGTACGTTATGAATAGCTTGTAATAACGATAGTAAAACATCTCACGTGAACCTAATTAGACGATAAATAGCTTAGTAAACTATAGATACAAATGATATTGAATGTACTATGTATGTATATCTACAAATTGATTCTTGGTTTATGTATATATTCTACCTATTATTTGGTTTGAAGGCGGAGTTAGGATTTCAACGGAGGGGGTTCCATATTCAAAAAAAACTTAGGAAGGGGGTTCCATATTCAAAGAAAACTCAGTCGAAGGGGTTCAACACCTACTATAACCACAGAAAAAATAATTTTAATCATGTATAAATAGTATATTTTTTCGTCGAAGAGGGTTCGGCCAAATCCCCGAACAGAAGGCTAGCTCCGCCCCCTCATTTGATCTTTGCTTAAATATTTAAATTTTCTCTCCAACTTTCCAGGTCTTTACTTAGTGAAGTATAGAAGGTAATGTCTCATTTTAGTGACAAATCATGTACAACTCATCATGTACATATAATATGCTGCTAATTATTCGATTCTTGAACCAGAGTCTTTCTTTAATAATAATCATTTATGCCATAATACCAAACATATATACAGTTGAAGTAGCTTTTGCTATCATTGATTTTCCTACTATATAAATTGCTCACAAAAATTTGATCTTTATAACATCACTTGCAGATGAAGGCTGGTCCGGCAGAGCTCTTTGACAGATTTCGAAGATATGTTCTACCAATCGCGACGTTACTGCTCTTACTAAAGACTTGTTTCTCTTCATTTGATACTACCACTGATTCTTTTCTGCAAAATCTTGAATCGAGTCTCAATGGATCATCACTCCCTGTTGATCAGCCAGAGCGTAAGGCCGTTAACCAAATGCTGTCTCCGGGAACTACTAGCACTAACAATTCAGAAAAGGGATCGATAAAGCAGCAAACATGTAACATCTTTGTGGGAAAATGGGTGCCATATCCAAAGGGACCATATTATACAAATGAGACGAACTGTGTGATCGATGATCGAGAGAATTGCATGAAGTATGGAAGGCCTGATAGTGATTTCATACACTGGAGATGGAAGCCAGATGATTGTGAGTTGCCACTTTTTGATGCTAGTCAATTCTTGGAAATTGTTCGTGGCAAGACTTTGGCTTTTGTTGGAGACTCCCTAGGAAGAAATCAAATGCAATCACTGGTGTGCCTTCTAGCTAGTGTAAGCATTGAAATTTTGTGCTTCCATTTGCTATGTTTTCTGCTACTCCTAAATTTCATCATACTATGCACAGATGGTTATAAAAAATAGTTACACAATCAGATCTTTTATAAGGTAATAACATGCAAATCCCTATGATAGTTATCATTGATTGAAAAAATGGCAGCTCGGTGAATGATGTATCTCACAGTCACTCAGGATCCGGTGAAGGGTCGCAGGATCCTAATGCAAACATTAATGAAGACAACTTTATCGTAGCTCTAAGGACTAATTCCTTTGTTGCAGGTTAAAATTCACTAATAAATGTAAAAAGAATCTTTACATTATCAGTGTAATTGACTGGTCTTGGGATGATGTTGTGATGCTTATGCAAGTCAAAGTGTGTGTGAAATATTTTGACTAGTGTTTCAGGGAACAACTAGGATAAGGGTGGAAGACAGCCTGTTCATCCTTTTTAAATCTTATTGCTTTAATAGAACTAACATAGTCCAATTTAGAAATGCTAATGGCTTAACATGCTATATGCCATAATTCAGATAAGAGAACTGGCATTGTAATATCCAGCTTCCAAAATTCACTTCTTCTTCTTTTTTATTTTCCTACATTCTTGCTAATCAAATATCATGTACACATATCTATCTCAGGCAGCCATTCCTGTAGACGCATCGGAGACTACGGACACAAGATTCAGGCGATGGTTGTATAAAGATTACAACTTCACAATCTTAGCCCTGTGGTCTCCACAGCTGATCAAATCCAACTTATCTGATCCTAACGGTGATCCCTATTACGGTATCATGAATCTGTATCTGGACAAGGCTGATGATGTCTGGGTAAATCAGGTTGACAAAATTGATATTGTCATAATCTCTGGAGGGCAATGGTTCTTTAGGCCATTTTTGTTCTACGAAAATGATCAGCTCGTCGGATGTCACAAATGCAATGAAACAAATGTTACAAAACACACACATTATTATGGATACAGAATGGCGTTTCGTACAGCTTTCAAGACCTTATTAAGCCTCAAGAAGTTAAAAGGTCGATTGGTAATGCTAAGGCCATTTTCCCCTGCACATTTTGAGCATGGGGGATGGAACACCGGAGGGCATTGCAATAGAACAAGACCCTTCAACAATCAAGAAATGAAGCTGGATGGATATGAATTGAAGATGTATATGACTCAATTGGAGGAATTCAAGGCAGCAGAAAGGGAAGGTAGAAAAAGGGGTGTCAAATTCAGATTGCTAGATACAACTAAAGCAATGGTGATGAGACCAGATGCACATCCTAATCACTATGGACATTGGCCACATGAAAAGAAACTACCTGATTGTGTGCATTGGTGTATGCCAGGCCCTGTTGATACTTGGAATGAGCTTTTGTTAGCCACTTTAAAGATGGAAAGAGATGGATTTATCCAGACATAGAAACAAAATATAATGCTTACGAATTATTTGGAAATAACTCTTCAAATGTCTCTGTAATATGTTTTAGGAAAGGTTTAAGTCATGTTTTAGGCCACAGTTACCTATTTGATAGGTAATCTGTCTTATATATCAAGATTAAAAATTTCACTTTTTTTCTGTGGATATTATCCTGACAACAACGTATATAACTGGAACTCTTTAGGAAATCTACGGAAGTCTTTGTCGTCCAAAGCAACTTTTCACCATGCTCTAATATGCATTGCAATCAATGTATATGTAAGTAATCAAGCCTTCACAATTGCTTTTTTGACCCACCTTAGTTTGGTGGAGCATTTGCATACTCTGCATATGATAACAATTTTTGTGCAAGCTTGGAGTATACTAAATACTCCTCTGTACCTAGCATTTACTTCATCTCATAGTCATGTAAGGGGGGGATATGCTTAACTTCATACTAGTCTAGGAAGCTTTTGTAGAGTTTATCCCCCTCAATCCTTATGTAACAACCTTTCGGATATTAATAAAAAGTTTTAATTTGAGAAAAAAAGAAAAAAAAAAAAGTAATCAAGCCTTCACAATTTGAAAATCTGCCTTGTGTTCGCTTTAGGTTCCACCAATGCTTAAATAGTTGGGCTTAAATAATTTAAAAAAAAATGACGAAAAAAAAAAGAGAGAGAGAAATAGAAAATACGAATAGAATAGTGAAAAACAAGTTAAAGAAAAAAAGATGAAAAATTCAGAAGAAAAAAAGTCAATATAAGAAATCGAAAGAGAAAAATAAAAAAGAATAAGGAATTTGTTATAAATGTATTTACACTACAGTAAATGTCTATCAAGATCTATCAACATGTACTTTGATATCTATTAGGATTTGAAACATTCGCTTTTTACTTAGACTAGGAGTAAATTTTTCCTATAAAAGGGTTTTGTTCATTCTATTTACAATTTTATGATCTCTCATCCCTCGAGAAGTAATTCGTAATAAGAATTATTCTCTCTTCTCTCTCTACTCTTCTTCTTCTTTGTTCTTTCTTACTTTATAACACGTTATCAGCACGAAGTCTCTTACCAATTGAGATCTGTACGAAATCTCTTACCAATTGAGATCTGTTCGTACGTGGCTACACAAGTTTTCGAGTCTCTAACTAATTTAGATTATCAACACGAGATTCTGTCAAATAAGGTGAGATTATAAATCTAAAAGTAATTTCAAGGATAGTAATTCCTTATGTTATCTGTCTTTTGCTACTAATAATATAATTATTGTTGGATTTGAGGAAAAATAATTGGTTTGGAACCATTTATATTTTGAATTTATTTCTCAAGAACAATATTATCAAAAGAGGTGTAATATGTTGGGTTCAAGTCCCATCGATTTATGCCTAAGACGCTTTTATATGGATAAGACGTTGAGTTTGAATCTCAATGCACCATATTGATATATTATGATGGCTAAGGCAAAATAATCGGTATTTGATTAAAAGTCATGAAATTCAACCCATTAAATATGCTCCATTCCATGAAGTGAATCTGGTAGGAATATATGATAAGTCTGAAATATGACAACTTACTTCATTCTTGAAGTGTATGTGGTAGCAGTGCATAATATGTCTGAAAGAAGACAAGTGATTAAATGCACGAATATACTCGTGGAGGGACAATATGATAATGATCATCAAAAGTGATAATATTTTAACACGCTTATATGATTATAAGATATGCTAGAGAAAAATTCTCTAGATTATATGTATGCCTCGATTTGCTTCTGAAGTAGCGAAATCAAGAGGTTATAAGCTATCATAATTTGATAGACTTAAGGCACGATTATATTCCATTCCTGGGGAATGAGAAACTTATTAATGCAAATGTGCACTTGATCACAACTCACCTCCGAAAGAGGTTGAATAATTTTGAAATTTACTTCTAAAGTAGTAAATCTAAAATTTATCCATGTAATAGTAAATCTGAAATTTACTAAAGAAAAAGTGCATGTCGTGGTAAACTTGGAGTTTACTAGAATAAAAATTCATAAATTGATATGAACGATTGTGACATCTCGAAGATGTGCATGTATTGAAGATCTAGAAGATTCTTCAACAATTGTTTATGCCGTTTGTTCTCATGACAAGTTGGTTGGACCAACTAATATTGGGATTCCCTTCAAATCTGAAAATTATAAAAGGTGAATAAAGGGCTCGTTCACCTATCATGTGATATGTTGAAAAAAAAGCATCAATAAGATGATCACATGTACATTCATGGTCAACCTACGTTTGACATTTATAAAGTTACTTGTTCAATATAAATTGAGCATAATTTTCAGATTGTGTAATCAAGATAATTCATCTTGACGATGATGGTTTAGCATTGAATATCTTCGATAAATATCTAAATCATTGTTAATGAGAACAAAACTTAATGTATTGGTCTGAAATATGATATATTGCAATAGCATTTGTATGTATTAGACCAATAAATTATGATTATTTTTTCCCTCTCAATTAGTTCAAGGTCGGGAACCAATTATTTCATCTAATAATTTTGATGTTCGGTATACGATTAATGAATATACCATATGCACAATGATAGATTCCTCAAAGAAGTAGAGGATGTATGTTAGTTTTCCTAACATAAGGAAGAGATTATAAGCGCTATGAAATATGTTAGGAATTATCACCAGATCTTCATCCAAAAGATAATTCAAGTCAAATGTCGAAAGCATCTCATATTAAGCACAAGTGCTCTTATTTTGTGTTTCTAAAGGACAGAGTCTATGCATGCGTGAAGCGTGATGGACTAATCGGTTCCAAATGAAATAGTCCTTGAAAAATAAGGAGCAAATAATCATAATAAGAAGGCAATGAACTCTTGAAGAGCCTACGACATAACACTTCATGAAACCTTATGTAAGGTTCATGCGCCTGAAAATAATGAAGTGATGAGATCACAAAATGTTATGTCGCATTGTGAACCGATACAAAATGATATATCATCAATATCTTTGACACAATCTTGGCGCAATATTGTGAAAGATTACGAGAATCTGAATTCTACGTTTATTTAAGCATGCTGACGTAGAAATATTTATCAAGCGACATGAAAAGATGCATTTTGGTAAGTGTAAAACTTATTTGATTTGCAGTCCAGGCACTTGAAGATGTCACTCATGAAATATTGAATATTGTCACTTGACAAAACTTATGTGAAAACTTATAAAGATTTAAACTGCTTGAAGCATATAAAAGTTTCTGGAAAACTTATTTATAATCATTATATTGTATAAGCTTATTGCTTGAACATCATTGGAACTCTTGGAGAGTTTTCAAAGCAATAGATTATTTACTGAAATTTGAAATATATCAAATTAGCTTGGTTATGAAGTATCATATCTTAGTGCAATTGATGCACTCATGTACCTTGCAAATACTACAAGGCCTATAGCCTTTTCAGTCAATTTGTTAGCAAGGTATATTTCTGCTCCTATTATGAGACATCAAAATGGGGTAAAGCACATGAGCTTGTTTATTCTAAAGATTCCAATCCCGATCTTATTGGTCATGCTGATGATGGGTACTTATCTAACCCGCATAAAGCTCGGTCTCAAATAGGCTATGTGTTTATATGTGGTGGTACTGCCATATCTTGGAGATATACAAAGCAGTCTATCGTAGTCATTTCATCGAATCATGCTGAGATAATAACTATTCATGAAGCAAGCCGAGAATGTATATGGTTGATGTCCATGATACATCTCATTTGAGAAAAATATGGTGTGAAATATGACAATCTACCCATAATTTTATACAGAGATAATTCAGCATACACAACACATCTTAAGGGAGGATTCATAAATGGAAATAGAACGAAGCACATTTTGTCAAAGCTTTTCTACATATATGAGCTACAAAAGAATGATGATACTAATGTGGAACAGATTCGCTCAACTGACAATGTGACTGATTTATTCACCAAATCTTCTCTAATTGTAACTTTTAAGAAGATGCTGCACAAGATCGAGATGCAAAGGTCAAAGATGTTCTCATTAGGGGGAGTTAATACGCGTTGTACTCTTTTTCCCTTACGAGGTTTTGTCCCACTAGGTTTCCCTTGTAAGGTTTTTAATGAGGCAGCCCAAATGCGTATGATTAGAGATGTGTGCTCTTTTTCCTTCACTAGATTTTTTTCCTATTGGTTTTTTTCTAATAAGGTTTTAACGAGGCACATTATCTACCAATTAGACATTCAAGGGAGAGTGTTATAAATGTATTTACATTATAGTGAATGTCTATCAAGATCTACTTTGATATCTATTAGGATTTGAAGTATCCGTCTTTTACTCAGACTAGGAGTAAATTTCTCCTATAGATAGAGGGGTTTTGTTCATTGTATTTACAATCTTATGATCTCTCATCCCTCAAGAAGTAATAAGAATTAATCTCTCTTCTCTCTCTACTCTTCTTCTTCTTTGTTCTTTCTTACTTTATGACAGAATTATTAAAATATTACTTTATTATCCCACTAATTTTTTAAAAAATATTATTATTATTTAACTGAAGTTTTGCAGTATACTTTCTCCTAAAATAGCTATACGGTGAATATCGTCAATTATTTTTTTTGTTGCCAAACCAATAGGGCGGATAAAAGACCAATCTGATCCATTTGGTTATGGGCTAAATTTTCAGCCCAACCAATCCTGTCCTTCATAAATCTCCAAAAGCATGGGTCGTTTGGCAGAGTGTATAAGAATAATATAAAATATGATGTATTAATAATATTTGTATTAGCAATGCTTGCATTAGTTCTGCTTGTATTAGTTATATTTGTATTTTTCTTATGCAGTATTTGGTTCGATGTATAAAAAATAACATGAATTACATAATTTCAACTTTTTTTTTATATAATACCCTCAATATATATATTGGAGAGAATGCGAATTTTTTTTTGAAAGATAATAATATCTTTAAGCATGTTAATGAATGTATTAGATCTATTGCATTACTAATATCATAAATTTTGATGTATTAGTAATAATACACACTTTGATATATATACCTAATACAAACATTAGTTATACATAAGATTAAAAAATACACCAAATAAGGTATTACTAATACATATTAAATTAATGCCTGCATTAATTTTCTAATACAAATGACTCCTCAGGAGACAAGACAGGTGTGTTTTGTTCAAAGAAAATATAAGACACGTGTCTTCATCTGTCGAATTTCGATTCCTTCACAAATTCCCACTCCATCATATGTGGACACACTACCATGTGTTGCCAGCTGTCTCATGAAGAGAGGAGCTCCGTGTGTCGAAGCTCATTTTCCCAACAATGTGAAGGTTTGGCGTGGTACCGTTGCTTCTTTATGATTAAGCTCCTAGTTGTCTGCACTTAGTGAGAGTTTTAATATAAATGATTCACACTTTAACTTATTAAGTATATTTTTATTTTAAAAGAGTCCTTAATGTATCTGAAAACTTCTGAATGAATCAGATATAAAAAGAAATCTAAATATCATTCAAACTCTTTTTAAAATATAATTTATGACTTTCTTACTTCATTATTTCCTCTCTTTTATTTCATATTATTTCTCGCCCTCTTTTTTCACATTATTTCTCCCTTTCTTCACGTTTTTCTCTCTCTTCCTCTTCACTTTCTTTTCTTTTCTTTTAGGTATGATTCATCAAATTTTTTTATAAATATTTTAGTTATCAATTTGTATTCATTATTTGTTAAACTCTAAATTTTTACTTGCAATTTTTTATTTTGATTATAAAATTTGTAGTTCTCTGGATAATAGAATCTTATGTGTGCCTGTTTATAACGTAACATTGAACTTACTAATGATATTTTCACTCAAATTTCATGATTAACAAATAGACAAGTGTCCGTTCTTATATTAATTAGTTATTCAAATACTTTAATATTTATGTATCTAAGTTAAAATTATATCTGATTAATTATTTTAGTTTGTTGGATAAGTTTAATTGACAGACTACTTTATGTTGAATTTAATTTTTTATAATTACATCATATCACAATAATTTTTAACATAATATATTTATCTTTAAATATTTTAATTATCACTCAAATAATAATTTTGTTGTTTAAGTTAATACTTTATGTAATATTTTTTTCATATAATATAATTTTTTATTACTTTTTAAATTTGAATTATATATTTATTACAAATAAATAAATTACGTACATTCAAATTTAAAAAACAAACAGTCTTAATCATTCAGTATTCAGATCTAGATACAACATCTTAATCATTCAGATATTCATTCAGATTCAGACGTCTTAATTTAAAAAAAAAAACAAATGCACCCTAAAAATCATCAATTTTAATTGTAAAAATAATATCTTGTAAAAAGATATACTCTCTTCGTTTCATGTGTCATTCTTTTTTTTATGTATTAATTTTTTTATTTTTTTATATTTAATAACTATTTAATGATGTTATTTTCATTTTATTTTTGTTGGATTTCACTTAATAGAAAAAGATAACTAAAAAATAAATATTAAAATAATTTTTTAAAAAATAATTATTTATTTTGAAATTTCGTGTCCGATTAAAAGGGACAAGGGACGGAGGAAGTACTAATAAAATTATCTTATTGTGTATAATAAACCTTCAATGTTGTGACACAAAGGTTTATTTTTTTCTGGTTTCCTAAAGTAGCAAGAGTTATCCAATTTAATGTCACCCCCTCTCAAATGGTTAGCTTACAGCTACATATATCTAATTGAGTGTACTCGTCTTTAATTGCAATCAAATTCTTTCCTTCCTTCCAGCTCCTGCATGCCCTCTCCTTTCTCTTTCATGTCATTGAATTCTTGACATTTGGTTAAACCAAGTCAAATTTCCATTATTTCCTATTTTCTGGCGGCTATTCGAACATGTATGTTTCTCAACTACACCCACCTTGACTTAATCAATAAGTTTTGTATTTCCTTAATTTTTTAGATCAGATAAACGCGGCTAAGATTTCTATATCTGATCATGGGATTGAAGAAAATCAAAGACCAAGTTAAATCCATCGTTGAAAAAACTTTCAAAAATCCTAACGAACTCTATAAAAACTCACCACCGTCTTCATCTTCCTCACAATCCTTTACCATGTCTTCATCCTCACAGCCTTTTCTCTTCCCTTTAACCCAATCCACTGTTCTCCCTGACCCATCTTCCTTTTTTGCCCCTCATCTTCTCTCAAATCCCTTACCCACCAATTCTTTTTTCCAAAATTTTGTCCTCAAGAATGGTGATCAGCCTGAATTCATACACCCATATATTATAAAATCTGCACTTTCATCTCTTACTCTTTGTTACCCATCTCAGTCTCGTAATCCTGCTTTCAATTACCAGAATTTTATTGCTGATTTGACTGTCAGTGTGTTGAATAATCCGAATCCAAATGCACCCCATGTAATTTCATCTTATGATGATCTTAGTGTCACATTGGATCTTCCTTCTAGTAATCTTAGGTTCTTTCTTGTTAAAGGTTCGCCCTTTATCACATGTAGTGTTATGGAAAATGTATCGGTTTTGATTTCGACAATTCATGCTATTCTTGAATGTTATCCCAATGGTAATCGTACTAAATATACTGTGAAGCTTAACAATGGGCAAACTTGGGTTTTGTATGCTTCATCTCCTATTGATTTGAGTCATGATGAGTCTGCTATTAGGACTGGTGTTTTTTCGGGTATTATTAGGATTGCTTGTTTGCCAAATTCTGATCAAACATGTCTTGATCGATTTAGTTCTTGTTATCCTGTAAGTGGTAATGTTGTTTTTAGTCAGCCATTTTGTTTGGAGTACAAGTGGGAGAAAAAGGGATGGGGTGACTTGCTTATGCTGGCTCACCCCCTCCATCTTCAGCTGCTTTCTGCTGCGGATTGTGCGGTAACTGTCTTGGAGGGATTTAAGTACAATAGTATTGATGGTGAGCTTGTTGGTGTTGTTGGAGATTCATGGATATTGAAGAGTGACCCTGTTTCTGTAACATGGCATTCCATTAAAGGTGTTAAGGAGGAGGCATGTTCAGAAATAATTGATGCTTTGAATAAGGATGTTGCTTCCTTAGATTCGAATGGAATAGCTACGACATCTTCTTATTTTTATGGGAAATTGATTGCTAGAGCAGCAAGGCTGGCATTGATAGCTGAAGAGGTTTGTCATCTTGATGTTATCCCGGCAATCCGTAAATTCTTGAAGGATACAGTTGAACCATGGTTGGAGGGGACATTTGAAGCAAATGGTTTCTTTTATGAATCGAAATGGGGTGGAATTGTGAGTAAACAAGGGGCTTCTGATTCGGGAGCTGACTTTGGTTTTGGGGTCTATAATGATCACCATTTTCATATTGGCCATTTCCTTTATGCAATTGCAGTGCTAGCCAAGATAGATCCTATCTGGGGAAGGAAATATAGGCCACAGGCTTATGCACTTATGGCGGATTTTATGAATTTAAGCAGGCGATCAAATTCAAAGTATGCACGCTTGAGGTGTTTTGACTTGTGGAAACTGCACTCTTGGGCTGGGGGATTGACAGAGTTTGCAGATGGGCGGAACCAAGAGAGCACAAGTGAAGCAGTTAATGCATACTATTCAGCAGCTTTAATGGGTTTGGCCTATGGGGATACCCATCTTGTTGCCATTGGATCAACCCTTTCAGCTTTAGAGATTCATGCTGCACAAACTTGGTGGCATGTGAAAGAGGGAAGCACTTTATATGGGGAAGAATTCACAAAAAACAACAGGGTGGTGGGTGTTTTATGGTCTAACAAAAGGGATAGCAGCCTTTGGTTTGCTCCGCCTGAATGGAAAGAGTGCAGACTCGGAATTCAGGTCTTACCAATATTGCCCATTACTGAACTTCTGTTTTCAGACGTTCAGTTTGTGAAGCAGTTGGTCGAATGGACACTGCCAGCTCTGGCAAGGGAAGGGGTTGGAGAAGGGTGGAAAGGGTTTGTGTATACCTTAGAAGCAATATATGATAAAGTGGGTGCTTTGCACAAAACTAGGAACTTAACTGGGTTTGATGACGGAAATTCTCTTTCAAATCTTCTGTGGTGGATTCATTCTAGAGATGATGAAGTGGGGGGATGTGATAGAGGAAACAAGTTCTGCTGGTTCAGACACTACTCTCATTGATTCTTTTACGGTGTGTTACATTTGAGTATTCTCAATATGAACTTATAGGAACAAAAAAGGGTGTTTTGTTTGGTGATTTGGTATTTGTCTTTTCTTTATCTGTATATAAATTGAGCGCTAGTCCGCAGCTCAACTCTGTGATATGATTGCTATAACTTTTCCCAGATCTCGAGTTGTTATAAATAAAAGTCCAACCTTGCCAATACCCATTTTTAGAGGGTTCTATTACCAAGATGTTGGTTGCTTAGGATGAAAAATAAAAATGTTCAATGCAATGTATGGATAATCCGCTAAGTTCATCATTGGTGTACTTGGTATGCAAGTTAGGCCTTGATTGCTTGCTAAGTATACATTAAGTTGTCAAATTGTTTGCTGATTATAACTGTTTCTGAAAGTACAATAAGAGTTCAGTAAGATGGGAAATGACATAAAATTGAATGAAGTTAAAGTCATCAGTAAAGAGGGATACAAAGATGTAAAGGTGCTATTTAAGTATATTCATGCACCAGAAATTTGATAATTCTAGTGAAAAAATGTGTCATTGCTGTTCAATTAGAGTAATTCTTGGGTGCGTACGAGTTTAAAGTGTATGCTAGGAATATTTGGAACTTGTAAATATATTACACGTACCTCGTGTAGCTCAGAGTTGGGAGTTGAGATACTTTCTGTGGACAAAGGGGTAATTTCTGTGGAATTTGTATTTCCTTCTTGTCTGTCTTTTCCTTTCTCCATTTTTTGATGGAGTAAGGATTAATATTAAAAGCATCACGAAGATACACAAGTCTTTCCTTTATCCATTTAAGGCTTGTGAATTGACCAGTGTATTATATGTTGTCTCTATTGTTTCGTAAGATGCTGTAACACCTTTTTGGATTCTGGGAGATCACGCTCTGATAGGTTCAGTCACTCAATTGCTGTGTGTATAGTTATATTATCTTCTCTATCAGAGGAAATGTGTCTGGTCGATTTGATTGATTCTTGTTTTGGTTCTATGTATATATGTTTCTCGTCATGTTGAAGCCACAAGAAAAGGTGATCTTGCAAATGTTACTGCAAAATATGTTCTGTTACTGGTTATTTCTCTCGTAGAAAAGAACTGTTCCATGTGTAACTCTATATCAGTATCTTTTTTTGGACGGAAGTTTCAATTGGTTGCATCAGTTAGTTGCTTGCCAAACACAGTAAAATTTCTTTCTTTGCCTGGTGCAAGCGATCTCTGATAATATGCAATCCAGAAAGACTTTTGTAAAGTCTACAACCTGACCATCTAGTTGAATGGATATTGCCTCGAGGGTGAACAATTATATTTGGAGCGTAGTTTGAAATTGTTCTTGAATCATACTTGCTAAATATTGTGGGCCTGGTAACATATATTTGTTTGAATAGCGGATTTTTTGGCTCTTTATGGCCACACTACATGGCATATGCATGAAGGAGGAGACTATATCTGTTGGTAGGTCATCTTGTTAGTTCATCATGGTTCATGCTCTTTTTCATGATCAGCAATTATGTGACTTCTGACAAAATGTTTTGTCAGTGATCTGCTGATACTCCTTTTAACGTTTTAAAGAAATGTGCGTCTACTTGGATGCTTCATATATCTTCTATCCAATCAGTTAGTAAAACAAGTAGTGGTTCTAACCTTTGACAATAAAGAGTACCTCGGGTCCGTGATCCAGAGTAACGGTGAGATTGACGAGGATGTCTCGCACCGTATTGGGGCGGGATGGATGAAGTGGAAACTCGCATCGGGGGTGCTGTGTGATAAGAAGGTGCCGCCCAAGCTTAAAGGCAAATTCTATAGGGTGGTAGTCCGTCCGGCCTTGCTGTATGGAGCGGAGTGTTGGCCAGTTAAGAACTCCCACATCCAAAAAATGAAGGTGGCAGAAATGCGGATGTTGCGCTGGATGTGTGGACTGACCCGAGGGGATAGAGTTCGGAATGAGACTATCCGGGAGAAGGTTGGTGTGACTTCAGTGGAGTGTAAGATGCGGGAAGCACGATTGAGATGGTTCGGACACGTGAAGAGGAGGGGCATGGATGCCCCGGTCCGTAGGTGTGAGAGGCTAGCGTTGGATGGTTTTAGACGGGGTAGAGGTAGACCGAAGAAGTACTGGGGTGAGGTGATTAGGCGGGACATGGAACAGTTACAGCTCACCGAGGACATGACCCTAGATAGGAAGGTCTGGAAGATGCGAATTACGGCAGAGGATTAGGGCCAGTTCGGGTCGCTAGTGTAGGGAATTAATTGGTGGGGGTGTATTCCTGTTATGATTCTGTATTCAGTGTTTCGTGTTCCGTGTTCCATGTTTATTACGAATCTGGGTGCTTTCCTCTGCTTTACATTCCTGCAATCCTGCTTTACTCTGTTTTATATTCCCTATGGGTGCCGTATCTATGTTATGTCATCTGCTGCTGTGCTGTACTATGTGTTTGTGTGATATCTCGTGACTTGAGCCGGGGGTCTTTCGGAAACAGCCTTTCTACTTCATCAGAGGTAGAGGTATGGACTGCGTACATCTTACCCCCCCAGACCCCACTAAGTGGGAATACACTGGGTTTGTTGTTGTTGTTGTTGTTCTAACCTGTGACAAGAAAGAGCAGATAGATACCTTTAAACTTCTGCTTTTTCCTCTCTTCCCCTCTGCCTTTGACGTGGGGAAAATTATTGTTTCCTGATGAAGAAGCTACAGGCTTCTGGTGATTTCTTCCATTAGTATGCCGTCTAGACGAAAGTATCTTAGGTTATTGACCGATAGATATGCTAATAGCATCATTTCTTTTAGCAACTTTTTTTCCAGTAATTGAACCTTAGCTAGTTCTGAATATGAATGAATTATTTATGGAAACATCTGGAGTTGACATCTTTTTTTGAATTAGTAATCTTACTTGCATCCTCATGGTAGATCTTATGATTTGGTTTCTGTTAAGAATTCGTGCCCTACTGATTTTCTTATTTTCGCCTAACTTTTGCTTATTGATGGAACGTGTTGCCTGACGTGTTTCAAGGAAGTAGTAAACAGAAAGTAAAAAACACAATGATTTTTACATGGAAAACACTTGGCTCAAAAGAGGTAAAAAATTACGACCTGCACCTTTACAGGATTTAACCCCAACTTCACTAAATAACTCTGAGTCTCAACAACTACTGATTACAAAACTCTTGTAACCAACAAAATAGGAATTATAAACTCTAATCCCTATAACTCAACAACTAGGAGTTATAAACTTTAATTCCTAACTAGTGTTCCCAAAGTCTCTGAGTTTTTCCCAACTCGAAGACTAGCTCCTAATTCAGTTTATAACACACTGAAACTAATATTACATGAATAGCTCAAACACAATGAATAACTCTAAAAATCAAAGCTAAAACTCTTAGCTGTATTATGCACGTAGGACTAGGTTCTTCAATGTATTTCTTCAGTGGTTGAGTAGCACTTCGTGATTTCAATCTGTAGATTGTACTTTTCTGCTTTGTAAGTGCGTGTCTTGCTTTGAATCTTTTCCCTTGTATTTATAGCCAACTCTGATGAAGACCTTCAGTAGCTTTCCTCTCCTATCTTGAATTGGACTCCCTTTCAGTTGATGTCTTCTCCTATTTTGAATTGGATTGCTTTCCCTTATCATCAAGTGTTTGAATCAAATTCAACTTCTTCAAATAATGTGCATGTTTATTTCCTTGAGTTTATCAAAATTAACCACTCATCTGGTTCTTGATTTCTTCCACCCTTGCCTTTAATCATCAATGATTTGCTGCAAGTTTCAGCTACATGTGACAGTGTGTCTGTGAACCAGCTTAACTGACATGTTTCATATCACTTTGTCAATTTGTCAATCATCAAAACTATAACGTACACCCAACAGTTTCTACAGCATGAAGCTTCTAACCATGTCGAATGATAATCTAGTGCCACTGTGTCGATGTTGCATGGTGCAGCGTACATTCAAAGCATCCCTTCTCATCGGCTTTCTCAACTCATTAGTAGGTATTTTTCTCCTAACACCAACCAATGGATCTAGTAGAAGTACTTCTGCCATATAATATACTGTCAAGTACTTCATTCAGATTGCAATTTTCTTCTTTCCAACTCATGTCATTGTTGTTTCATGATGATCCTGATAGATATTTGATTGCACAGGGCAGAATGTAGTGGCTGACGACCACACCATTCCAATATCGATAGAGTTATCATAATCGATCATTCTTTTCATCTTGGTGGCACCCTCGACAATATTGCAACTATATAAACTGTTTTCCGATCTGTAGTGTCAGATGTAGACGTCTCACTTGAAACCTATATGATGCGTTCTCTCATTATCCATGAGGTCTTATAGTCATTATAGCGTGATTACAATTTAAACTGGCCTGCTTTTACCAGCCAGAAAGGTTACAATCTTGTAGCTTGTTTCTTCATCTATACATACTTCACAAAAATTTGAAGTTGCAGAATAATTTGATAATTTTTAGAAGTGCTGTTGGACCATCAGTTAGAACCCTGCCAAAGAGAACCATTTTGAAGATAAAAGATCTTTTATGAGTATTTGCTGCAACTTAACAAATTGACCACTTAGCTTCCAAAACAAAGTTCTTTTTATTAACAGAACACTTCAATCCCATGTCAAATTCGAAGAAGACTTGTAGGAGTGGAGAGATGATTCTTTTATTTGGCTTGGTAACTTGTAACTAGATGGAACTACTGGAGGCGTACTCTTCTTGATCCCCTTCCTATAAGGTGCATTCTTTTGTTTGTTAATGATACTGTTTACATGGTTACCCCTCCCAAAAAAAATCTCAGTTTAATACCAATCTCAAATTACTCTCTTTTTTTTTTTTTTTTGGTTAAAGGAAAAGTTCATTTTGATACTGGAAATGGAAGTAGACAGAAGTAATCCACAAAATAATTTTTAATATTTCGTTATTTAGTCAGCTCATTCTATTTTGTTCTAGAGGTATTCGACCTCAATCATTGATACCATTTTCCAAGTGTGAATCATGTGAACGTTAACCACAGCCCACATGACGCTGACAGTTCAATGGAGCCTCATATTACTTCTAAAAAAAGATGGATAAATAAGATTTTACCGAAATAGTTTCTCTATTTGGAAGTAGGTGCAAGGTCTTCCAGACCCCATGATGTGGAACAATGGATATATTATTTCTTACAGAAATTAAAATAAAATTAATGCAACATACCCCAAGAATCCAGTTTTTACTATATCTACCCTTAAAGGTTACAAATTAAAGATATATGCATATTTTAATGAAGACACACATTTTATATTTGTTGATTTAGTGCAGATGGGTAACTTCTTTCTATTTTTAGGTGAAACCTCTTTGATTCCTATCCCCTGATGACACCCATTTTATATCACGTACACCAGTCCTTTTCTGTCCCCACCACCCCTGCTCCATTCATCCCCGCAAAAGAATTATTACTTTCTTGTTCTTTAGCTGGCAACTGGCACCCATGTACGCGCACAAAAAAAAAATGGAGGAAAATTTTGTCTGTATTAGCTAGCAATCTAGAACTTACCGTTTCTTAAACAGCACATTATTGTTATCTTCTAGATTTTAATATTTCTGATCATGATATGCTTAATCAAGTATGGCTCCTCTTGAACTGTTGTCCCACATGTAAATTATCGATTTCTATGTTGCTTCGACTCTTTAAAAATGCTGATGGCTGCATTTGAATCTTTTCAAAGTAACATATTTTTGAAGATTCAACATGAATGTAACAGCATTTTTTTTTTAAAATCCGAGCAACATAGACACCTTCATTGTAGTTGGAAATTGATTTCAGCACCCAAAGATCTGCCAAATGTCTGTTATTGTAACGTTCGGTATGTTTTGTCCTATTTTATCTCAGACCGTCGGTTGAACGGATCTTATTGACTGATAGTTGATGCCAAGTAACAGAACCTGCAACGTCAATATTTTTTGTCTTTCCGTACTAGTTTTGTAACGTTATAATTATATTCAGGATTAAGCTTAAATTACACAAGAAATTTTTTAATTAACCAGACCTTTTCCCCTTCTCTCTCTCTAATCTCCTCTATTTCCTCATTTTCGCTCCCCAAAAGTTTGCAGAAATCTTGTACTTTCAACCACTTGTTAAGCACAAAATCTGCTAGCCAGCCGTTCTTCTTGACAACTTCAAAGAGACAAAAAAGTTTTTAATGTACGAAACAAGAAGGTAACACGTTCTGGTCACTTCTGATAAAATTGGAACGATAAAGAGAAGGTAACTCATTTTGAATTAGCGTATATAATTAGAATAAGAATTATGTATGCTAAGTCAACCAGACATAGAGAATCTTTCTGATTTTCTTGTCATTCTTGATCCACCACCTCTTTATAGTAAAACCCAATAGCCAAATATTAAAAGGGTCTTCTAAAAATCTGTTTCATTAGTCATCTTAAATGAAAGCTGGTGCCCCAAAGCTTCTCAACATATTGAAAATGGCGCTCCTTTTCCTGCTTTGTGCATTTTCCATTCTTTTTCAGGGTTATAATGCTGATTTAAACTTAAACACAAATACCGTAGATGAAAATTCTCAGGATAACCATTTTGTCTTCCCCAAAGCAAATTCTTTAGTCTTGCCTAATCCATCAGATTACTTTTCTAGAGACCTTGTCTCCACCCCTTTGCCTACTAATTCATTTTTCCAAAATTTTGTACTCAAGAATGGTGATCAGCCTGAGTACATTCAACCTTATCTCATTCGCTCCGCTAACTCCTCCATTTCTATTTCTTATCCATCTCAGAACATCTCCTCTGCCTTAGTAGAAGAGATTTTTCACCCTGATTTGACTATATCAGCTCTCAAGAATCCTAAGCCAACGCAGCGCCATGTAATCTCAGCTTATAGTGATCTTAGTGTCATTTTGGACTTGCCATCAAGTAACCTTAGGTTCTTTTTGGTTAGAGGTAGTCCTTACTTGACTTTTGCTGTCAATGGGAAAACTTCAATATCAATCTCAACTGGTGATTCAATTCGCAAGCTCTCTCGTGATGGTTCTTTTACTAAGTACACAATCAGACTCCGCAATCAGCAAACGTGGATCCTATATGCATCTTCTCCGATTCATTTGACTCATACTGTATCCACCATCAACTTTGGTGGGTTCTCGGGTGTAATTCGGATTGCTCTCTTGGCTAATTCGGATTCCACGTTTGAGAAAATCCTTGACGAGCATAGCTCGGCTTACCCTGTGTCTGGAAGTGCCACTTTTGGGTCTTTTGCTCTCAAGTACAAGTGGGATGTGAAAGGTGCAGGGAAGCTGCTTATGCTTGCTCATCCTCTCCACCGTCGACTTCTTACAAAAGCAAATGCTCCAGTGACCGTACTGGAGGATTTCAAGTATAGAAGCACGGACGGTGAGCTTGTTGGTGTAATTGGAGATACATGGGATCTTGAAGCAGAGTCAATCCCAGTATCATGGCATTCGGTTAAAGGTTTGAAGAAAAAATCAATCCCTGAAATTATTCGTGCTCTTGATAAAGATGTTAAGACTTTGAATGCATCAAACATATCTACTGCATCATCTTACTTTTACGGGAAGTTGATTGGTAGAGCAGCAAGATTGGCATTGATTGCAGAAGAGGTTTCTTATCCTAAGATAAAGCCAGTAGTTGTTAAATTCTTGAAGGATATGATAGAGCCTTGGTTAAATGGAAAATTTGGTGCCAATGGCTTCTTCTATGAGGAGAAATGGGGTGGCCTTGTGACTAAACAAGGGATAAATGACACAGCAGCTGATTTTGGTTTTGGAATTTATAATGACCATCATTTTCATTTGGGATACTTTGTGTATGGCATTTCTGTGCTTACAAAATTTGACCCTTCATGGGGAAACCAGTACAAGAAGCAAGCATATTCATTAATGGAAGATTACATGAACTTGGGACTTGAGGAGAACCAGCATTATACGCGTCTTAGGAATTTTGACTTGTGGAAATTACATTCTTGGGCTTCAGGAGTGACTGAATTTCCATTTGGGAGAAATCAAGAGAGTACAAGTGAAGCGATCAATGCATATTATTCAGCTGCATTGATGGGATCAGCGTATGGAGATGCCGATCTTGTTTCTGTTGGCTCAACTCTTGCAGCCTTGGAAATTCAGTCTGCACAGACTTGGTGGCATGTAAAAGGAGACAACAAAATTTATGCACCAAGATTCGTCAAGAATAATAAGGTGGTTGGTATTTTATGGTCTAGAAAGAGAGACAGCATTCTTTGGTTTGCTGCAGCTGAGAGGAAAGACATAAGGCTGAGCATTCAAGTTCTACCATTATTGCCAATCACTGAAGTTGTGTTTTCTGATGTTGATTATGTGAAGGAGCTTGTGAAATGGGCACTCACTAGTGTACCCAAAAACAGAACCGAGGAAGGATGGAAAGGATTTGTTTACGCATTGGAAGCAATTTATAAGCCGAACCAAGCTTTAAAGAAAGTAAGGGACTTGAGCAGCCATGATGATGGAAATACACTCTCAAATCTTTTGTGGTGGATTCATAGCAGAAAATGATCATCACGAAACTTGAGAGGTTCACTAATTTTGCTTGTTAGATTGTTATTCTTGATGGGTTGATCATTTCCATTTGTTATTAACTTCAATAAGTATGATTAGGAACAGAGAGAATACCAATGTCTTTAATGATCAATGTCACAAAGTTCATGTTTTTACACTAGACAAATTTCTTGAAGCTTTTATACCTGCAATATGCATCATGATATCATGATCAATAGAACTCCCAATTAGTACAGTTTTGTTGCTGCTACATTCTGCTCAGTTACATATCTTGAATTCTCTAGTCTAGATACTAATACAACTGGCACTTGAGCGACCACCTATGGAGCCACGTGAGTTGATTCTCACTGATGGCTTGCATATTCTGTTGGTGCAAACAGTAGTTTATTACAACAATTAGATTTGTGTGTGATTGAGTTGGAACATTTTACATTGCTCCTCATATTGATGCTTAGTTCGCATTATTTACCTATGTATATTTAATAAATGTTATAGGCCAAGTTGCTTTCTTGTAAAAGCAACTTAGTTGCCTCCCATTGAAGAAGTCAAGAACAAAAACTCCCTTTTCTCTCTTTATATTATAGATTCTATCAGTATGTGGTTGGGTGTAACCTTTTGATGCAAGAAAAAGTAGGACTTGAGGGAAGCCAGCCAGCCTTAAACATTAGTTGGTGCATATGGTTGCCTAGCTGTGACCGGACATATTATATACCAACAACATTCTGAATTCTGGTGCAACTGTCAAGTTTGCTGCATCATTAGTTCATTTTCTTTTCTTATTTTGGGGGAGATCTTTTGAGATATTCATGTGCTTTGTAATTACTTATATTATCCTTTGAAGTGTTTGCATTTCAACTTTTTCTTATCATGGTTTGGTGGACAGCAAAGTGACAACAAATAAAAGGAAGGTGCCATCTGAATCCTTTTCATTGACTCAAACTAACTCATAGTTTTATACTGCACGTCATGGACGACAAATAATTTCTGGATTTGAGATTATCAGAGGATTGAGATGTCATGTCATTACTATATTTTTTTTGTTGGGGCGGGGGGGGGTGGGGGGGGGGGGGGTTAATTAGATCGAAAATAATTGATGCAACAAGGAGAATGGAACAACTCAACTGCAAACAAGAATAGTAGAAGACTATCTAGACAATTAATGTGTACTCTTTTTTGTTGACATTGGTCTACTTGACGTGAGTTTGATGATTTTCTGTTGCACAAACTACAAATTGGTGTTCATGTGAAATGTTTCGAACTTTTGGAGAAAAGGGTTTGAACAAAAACTTGTTTGAATAGTCCAAACTAGAATTAATAAGTATTTATAATTTCGGGAAGAAGAATAAGTCATATTTTTTAAAAGTTTAGTATGACAAAACATAGGTCGCGAAAAAGGAAACTAGCTTTGCTTTCAACATCAACGTGCAAAATTCACCTCATCCACTCGTGTTTAATTCGTTCAAGTAAAATCATTAATCTCTCGTTAGTTCAACAAACTTTATTTAATTTTGACAAGTTAGTTTAGGCTTTGATATTAAGTAAAATATATCTGATGTGATTTCACAAATAAAATTTGATAGATATAATTATTGTTATTTGTATTAATATGAAATAGTAGTTTCTTCATTGTTTTTTTCTTTTTAATCAATAAAAAAAAGTGAATATTCTTATACTTAATAGTAAGAATATAATTTAACCTTCTCATTCAAATTCTTAATGAGATGATATGTAGCGTAGCATATGGGTATTTACAATCTAGTAATTTAGAATCACAATATTTAAAGTGTTACTTGGAATTTTGTATTTCAATTAAATATTTTTATAAATTGAGACAATAAAAATAAATATATATTTTAATTTTCTTAATGACTAAAATTCATAATGTACGAGTTGCTTATCAACATCTCTCACGTCAATTAAAGCGACATATTATAGTAGCTAGGAAAAGAAAAACAAAGCCGAAAAGACAAAAAAGTGAAAAAGGAAACGTAGCACATTAGAGCCACTGTTCACGCGTGCCCAGTAATTAGGGAGTTAATTCAGCCAGTCATGAATTACTGCTAATGGCAACCTAAATTTGTCTGAGTTTTTCCATAGATAATGACAGTTATAAACTGACAAAGGAAATGAGATCGAAGAAGAGGACGACAACTGCTACTCCATTTTAATACTATTCTAAACTTAGTGTTGATTTTCTGTTTACAATTGTGTGCAGAGACCACATAACCATATAAGTCTATCTTCAACATGGGCTTCATGATGTTTTCTTTTGACTTAGCTTCGTGGTAACGTTCTTTCACAAACACACAGAATGTTTATATTTTTATTCAAAAACATCAATGTATTATTTTGTTTGACGTAAATGCTGAGTTCATCACTATTCACCAAGTCTTCTCTCTGAGGTACCCTCCCCATGTTGTCTCTCTCTTAATCAAGATTCTGATTTTACTCGCTCTCTATTTGACATACCAAATCAATTCCGAAGTCGCACCCACGTTCCCATTTGCCCACATTTGATGGGTAATACTACTTACAGCCTTGCCATTCCTCATGTTTCAAGATTCCTACCTCTAATTCAGGAAACCTAGAGGTAAGTTGAGAGTATTTTGAGCTACTAACATTGTCAACCTCTATTTGAGGGATCTGGGTCTGTTTACTTTTCCTTAACTATTGAATCTGGCTGCTGCGGAGTTGGGTTTTGGTGCATTCACATTTTCTTTTTGGATTCTGTTGATCTGGGTTGTTAACACTTTTTTCTTTTGAGGGCTTATAGGCTAGTGACTTCAATTTGAGGCTCTGATATAGACAGTAGTAGTAAAGATTTAGTTTTTGGAAAGAGGGGTTTTGCATTCTTGGATTATCTGCTGGATTTTTGGTTTGTTTGTGGAAATGAAGGTTTTTTGAGAAATCTCAATGTGGATTTTGGAGGGTTACTGCACAATTCTTGATCAAGATTGTGACTTTTACTGAAAATGGCCTCTCCAGATTCTTCCCCTCCTCTTCTTCCAATCCCAGTTTTGCCTGCAGCGTCACCTTCAAATTCTAGTTCTAATAGTACATCTCCTCCTCCTCCTCCTGACTCTTCACCTCCACCTGCTCCTCCGGATTCTTCAGTTCCACCTCCTCAATCCCCTTCTCCACCGCCTCCGGCTACTCCTCCTCCATCAGAGTCTAAATCACCACCTCCAGCAGAATCTCCTCCACCACCTGCGCCTTCACCTCCTCCTCCACCAGCAGCACCACCGCCTTCGGTATCTCCACCGCCAAAGCCATCAGTGTCACCACCACCACCACCTTCTCCTAAGGCTCCTCCACCAGCCAGTGCCCCTCCTCCAGTTTCACCTCCGCCCCCACCACCCGTAGATTCTACACCTCCTGCCCCTCCTCCTTCCCCACCTCCTCCCCCTCCAGCAGTTTCGCCTTCTCCTCCACCACCAGTGAAACATCAAGCACCACCCCCTGATTCTCCACCTCCTGCACCCGTTGTAAACCCCGCTCCACCTCCTGCATCAACACCCCCTCCAGCCTCACTGCCATCTACTCCTCCACCTGTTCCGTTAACATCTCCACCCCCTTCTATTTCTCCTCCTACTCCCCCAAATAATACATCATTGCCTGTGGCTCCCCCTCCATCTGTGCCTCGCCTTCCTACTACAGAGAAGCCCACTGCTAAATCAACTGTCCCTAACCCTGCTATCAATGCAGATTCTAGTCCCAGAAATGGTGGAGGAAATAAGACAGGAAGTGTGGTGGCAATTGGTGTTGTTGCTGGGTTTTTGGCCCTTAGCTTGGTGATTGTTGCTGTCTGGTTTACACGGAGGCGAAAGAAAAGAGAGAGTGCATTTAATCTCAATTACCTGGGACCCTCTCCATTTTCTTCCTCACCAAATTCAGGTATTGCGTTGAAGGTTTTTGAACTTCCTTATTGATTTTGCTGCATGGAATTTGTTCATTGCTATAACATTCCCATTTTCCATATTGATAAAATGCATTCATCCTTTCCCCAACTCTAGCTTGCGTGGATTACTGTAGTGTTGAAAAGGAACTGTAGCACGTGAACCGTAATGATCCTTTTGTAGAAGGGATTCGCTTTGAAATGGTATAAATAATCTCAATTTTTTGAACTACATATGGCCCATCTATATTACTGAACATCAGAGACATACTCGTCACTTTTGCTGCCTTTGCATGAAAATTCACCCTGTTTTTTTCCTCAGCTACAGAGTTGCGTGCTCACAACAAATTAACTTTGCCCAAGAAAACTAGAATTTATAGCTTTTGTGTAACTTATTTATCCGTATTCTCTTTTTACCTTTCCACTTATTGATCAGCTTTTAAATGTGAAGTACGGATCAGAAAATTAGTTTCCAGTACTATGTCGTTTGTGCAAATTTGTTTCTAGTATTGTTAGCGGTTCATTATAGAATTACAATAACTCACCCCCTGCCCAGCTTTTGGAGTCGTAATGATATACTTATCTTCCAGATACATCATTCTTGAGATCAAGGTCTCAACATTCTGCTTATTTAGCTCCAACCGGTTCGCAAAGCAATTTTATGTACTCTCCAGACCATGGTGGTATTGGAAATTCAAGATCATGGTTCACTTATGAAGAATTATCTGAGGCAACAAATGGTTTTTCTCCTGATACTGTTTTGGGTGAAGGTGGGTTCGGATGTGTTTACAAAGGTGTTCTTAGTGACGGAAGAGAAGTCGCTGTAAAACAGCTAAAAAGTGGAAGTGGACAAGGGGAACGTGAGTTCAGAGCAGAAGTTGAGATTATCAGCCGTGTCCACCATCGTCATTTGGTTTCACTTGTTGGTTACTGTATCTCAGATCAGCAAAGGTTGCTTGTCTACGACTATGTGCCAAACGACACGCTTGACTATCACCTTCATGGTAAGACAGGTTTGAGATAAAGGAACTAATGAATAGATCTACTCTATATTTTGTTCTCTAGATGAGTTTCACGATGAGTTTCTTATTTTTCTTAACATGACTGGTAATGACTAATGATGTGAATAGCTGCTAACAATGGCTACAAACTATTGGCCTTATACTGTGCCACATTCTATGAAGATTGATGAAATTGAGAAGGATGTTCTCTAGTCTCGGATATGATGCCAACTTAACTTCTATCACTCGATTAAATGCTTCAGGTAAAGGCAGGCCAACTATGGATTGGGCTACCCGAGTAAAAGTGGCTGCTGGTGCAGCACGTGGACTTGCTTATCTGCATGAAGACTGTAATTTCCTTATTTCTTCTTATATTTATATTTACTCTTGTCTACATTAAAACCTAGGGCTTCTGGAGACTTAATAAAAGGAATAATAGGGACAAAGTGGCTTAAGGGGTGACACCCAAGGGTGTGGTCTAGTGGTTCAATGAAGTTGGGTTGCGCACCATGAGGTCTCGAGTTCAATTCCCAACAAAGACAAACACTAGGTGATTTCTTCCCATCTGTTTTAGCTTTGGTGGACAGAGTTACCTGACACCTGTTGCTGGTGGGAGGTAGCAGGTATCCCGTGGAATTAGTCGAGGTGCGGGCACGCTAGGCCTCGCACCACGATTATCAAAAAAAAGTGGCTTAAGAAGTGGTTAGATTTCTTTACAAGCTGAGTGCAAAATATTCGATGTTCTTTTCCATGAAAATGCCTAATTTCGATCATCCTTCATTATAGAAGTGTAAAACCTGACTAGTCAATGTAATTGTTAAGGGTACCTGCATTGTTTATTGATGAGAACTAGCGCTAAAATAGACCACCAGTATTTTCAGTTGTAATGTCGCCAAGTTGAATGGACTTTCTTTGGCAACAGAGCATGTTTTCGTGTTTTGCAATTTTCCTCTACTGATTTATCTTCTAAAATTTTGCTAATTATGTCGTTCGCAGGTCATCCCCGCATTATCCATAGGGATATTAAATCATCAAACATCCTCTTGGATATCAATTTTGAGGCACGGGTATGGCAATTTATCCAATTTAAATTTATGTTTGTGACTTCTTGTTGTCATGTTTGTTGAGTTTAGGCATCTGAACCCGAAATTCTTGTGTTTCGTGCTGTAATGGTGTATAGGAAAATCATCTATGTTATTGCTCATAGTTTATGCAGTTTTACAATTGCATTTTTCCTCCTTTCAGGTTGCAGATTTTGGGCTTGCAAGGTTAGCAGGTGATGCCAATAATACACATGTGACAACTCGTGTGATGGGAACCTTTGGGTAGGTCATACATGTGCTAAGTCTTAAATTTGAAGAAATCTTAGCTGGCTTCTTCTTGTTACAATTTCATATCATCTGACAATATCAACACCTTTGTCAGTTGCACCATAAGTAATCTCCAAAAACTTTTATCCGAATGCTGCTTTTATTTTTAAAACTTTTATTACTTTATGTAACTTCCATTTCACTTTGAGCCTTGGGCGAGAGAATAATTTAACCTTAATTTAACATATATTGATTCCTCACTTGTAAGAACGACCTACAGTGGGTATCGGCCTCAAGTTGGTAACTTCGTACTCTTGTTTGGGGGCAGGATTTGGTCTTCAGTCAAACAGTTGCTGTTATGCTGCATCTCAGAACCATAACGTAAATGTCAGCCACACCTAGATTTTCCAATAGGCACTGTCATCCTACAGATAAAAGTGGGTTAAACTGATATTAACCAAAATGACTAATTTAGTAGTTTGTATGACATGCGTTCAGCTCATTACTTGACATTAACGTAAATGTTTTCAGATACTTGGCCCCAGAGTATGCATCTAGTGGAAAGTTAACAGAGAAGTCTGATGTTTATTCATATGGCGTTGTGCTTTTGGAGCTTATTACGGGGCGGAAACCTGTTGACCAGTCTCAACCCTTGGGTGATGAAAGCCTGGTTGAATGGGTAAGTTCAAATTTTTAGTTGTTTTTAACTCCCTGTAATGGCTGATGTTGGTATTCACACTATCAGCATGGCGTGGATATTCACACTAGTGATGTAACTGTTTTAAAGTTTTTCCTGTTTGCTTATAAACAACTCTTGTCACGCTAGTAGTGCTTTCATTAAATGGAAGTTGAGAATGCTACCTTCTATCGTGTAGGCTCGACCTTTGCTTGCTCAAGCACTTGAGACTGAAAATTTTGACGATTTAGTAGATCCTAGGCTTGAAAAGAACTATGTTGCGGGTGAGATGTTCCGGATGATTGAAGCAGCAGCAGCTTGTGTGCGTCATTCAGGCTCTAAGAGGCCTAAGATGAGTCAGGTAACTAGAGTGTTATTGGCGAGGCAGTTCATCATTCATTTCCTTGCAATCCTGAACTTTTTCGGTTCTGTCTTGTCTTCCCATTCCAGGTTGTTAGAGCTCTAGATTCCATGGATGAGCTTTCAGATCTGTCCAATGGAATGAAACCTGGGCAAAGTGAAATTTTTGATTCAAGGGAACAATCCGCACAGATAAGAATGTTTCAAAAAATGGCCTTTGGAAGTCAAGAGTACAGTTCAGATTTCTTCAATTACTCTCAAAGCAGCTATAGAAGTTGAGTTCTCAATGGCTCATTATCAAAAAAAAATTTGCCCTGGTGCTCCTGTTCGGTGCAAAATCCTGGCAATTCGCGACGACAAGTGGTTTTTTTCAGAGAGAGATCTGACTTGTAATTACACTGTGCTATTCTTTCTTTTTTGGCTAGCGCGGAAATCTGCATTCTTTTTTACTACTTTTTGTTGTTTCATTAGATCGATCACACAGAAAACAATTGGTTTTGTAGCATTCTGAAATTAAAAATTCGATTTATACAATGTAGATAATATTAATCAAAGTCGTTTGACTGATACCATGCAGTTACGCTCTAATGGAAGCATATGAAAGTTCTTAAAGAAAAAAAATTGTTCCGTGTAGCTATTTAACTATCCAGAGTTTGTTCATAGATCCTTAATTATGTTAACTAATCATGTCATTAAATTATTGATAAGAGCCAAGTGATCACCTAACCTGAATTATAAAAAAGGAGGGACGGATTTTGACTTGTAAAAGAAGGTTCAACATAAACCAGTAATTCATCAAAGTTGTTAAAAAAGGAAAATCTTTGGAGTTTCAAATTGAAATCTAATGAAAAGTAGTGTGCTATGGGACAGTTTTAATTGATTACTGTTATTCAGAAGAAGAGTTGGGACATTTATGATTACAACTTAAAAGAGTCGTACGCCTAAAACTTTTTTTTGATAAAATGTGTTGAAGGAAATAATGCATGTTCGATAGGATTTTCAGCCTACCCCATTCAATATAGTTGATTGTGTATAATAATTAATAGTAGCAAATTATGATAATAGCAATACAAGGGTTATCAGTATTAGTAATTCAAATAATACTAATACATATTATTTAGTACTGTTCTTATATACTCCCTCCATTCATTTTTTAGTTGTCACTAATTTACTATTATATCTTTAATTAATTAATTTTACTTATCATTTTTGACATATCAAGTATTAAATATTTTTTACCAAACAATTTTTCCTTTTTTTAGCATTAAGTGTGAGTGGCAGTAGTAGAATTAATAGTATGACTTTTCTTTTGCATTATTTTGCATTTGCATCCATGGTACTCCCCCATTCCATATTAAGTGACCACTTTTTATTTTATAAGATGCTTAAGAAACGATTAATTTTAATATTAAATGCTTTATTTATATTAATGGATATATAGATAATTTCTTTAAACTTTAAAGAGTATATTAATTGCAAGGTCAATTTTTTTTTTAAAAAAAAAAAAATTAATTCTATTTGATTTTGTAAGTGATCAACTAATTTGAGATATGTATTTTTAGTGATATGCTAACTAATATAGGACGGTGTGAGTATGACACTTGTTTTGGATGATTTTGCATTCTCCACGTAAAATGTCTTCATGCCGCATAAATTTGTAAAATCGTTCAAAAAGTTTGTTATGATTGATTTAACATTTTCCATAAAATAATAAATGATCCAATAGTGAATTCATGAGACAGACATTTGTACAATTAAGTTTAGCTCACTTCTCACTATTACAGATGAACAAGTGAATTTTTTCAATGTCTCAGTGAAATAGCGTAGCCTTGAATTTGATTTAACTATCTATCCAACATTTCGTACTGTAATGAAAGACTAATAAGTCAGGTAGTTGTAGAAGGGGAACCTAATTAACGTAATAATACAGTAATTGAAAATACATCTCTTTTTCTCATCTTGTTATAAAATAAGGAATAAAGAAAAGTAGAGAGAATAGAGAGAGTAATTCTTATTTTTCTCTTTGAGGGATAATTTACAATGACCCTTCTATTTATAGGGGAACTTGCCCCTAACTTCACACTAAAAGACAAATACATCAAATCCTGATAGACATCAAATAGATCTTGATAGACATTCATTATAATTGATATATATCATAACACTCCCCTTAAATGTCTAATAATACGCATATAGGTTGCCTCATTAAAAACCTTACAAGGAAAACTCAGTGAGACAAAACCTCGTAAGGAAAAAAAAGTACAACGCGTATTAACTCCCCCTAATAAGAACATTCTTGAATCTTTGCATTCCAATCTTGTGCACCATCTTCTTGAAAGTTGCAGTTGGAAGAGACTTGGTGAATAAATCAATTACATTGTCACTTGAACTAATCTGTTGTACATCAATATCACCATTCTTTTGGAGCTCATGTGTATAGAAGAGCTTTGGCGAAATGTGTTTCGTTCTATCTCCTTTTATGAATCCACCTTTCAGTTGTGCTATGCATGCTGCATTATCTTCATATAAAATTGTGAGTACTTTGTCACATTTCAAGCCACATTTTTCTCGAATGAGATATATTATGGACCTCAACCATACACACCCTCGGCTTGCTTCATGAATAGTTATAATCTCAGCGTGATTCGATGAAGTGGCTACGATAGACTACTTTGTTGATCTCCAAGATATGACAGTACCCCACATATGAATACATAGACTGTTTGAGACCGAGCTTTATGCGGATCAGATAAGTACCCAGCATCAGCAAAACCAACAAGATCGGAACTGCAATCTTTAGAATAAAATAAATCCATATCGATAGTCCCCTTTAGATACCGTAATATGTGTTTGATCCCATTCCACTGTCTCCTAGTAGGAGTAGAACTATACCTTGCTTGCAAATTTACTGAAAAGGCAGTATCAGGCCTTATAGTATTTGCAAGATACATTAGTGCACCAATTGCACTAAGATATGGTATTTCAGGATCAAGGAGTTCCTCATTCTTTTCTTGAGGTCGGAATGGATCCTTATTCACATCAAGTGAACGAACAACCATCGGAGTACTTAATGGATGTGCTCCATCCATATAGAATCGTTTTAACACCTTTTCTGTGTAGGCAGATTGATTGGCAAAGATATCATTTGTCAAATGTTCAATTTGCAAACCAAGGCAAAACTTTGTCTTTCTGAGATCTTTCATCTCAAATTCTTTCTTTAGGTAATCAATTGCATTTTGAAGCTCTATTGACGTTCCAATAAGGTTTATGTCATCGACATAGACAACAAGTATAACAAACTCCGACGTTATTTTCTTTATGAAAACACGGACAAATTTCATCATTCGTATAACCTTCTTTAGATAAATATTTACTAAGACGGTTATACCATATGCGTCCAGATTGCTTCAAACCATACAATGATTTTTGCAATCTAATGGAATACATTTCCCAAAGCTTTGAGCTATATGATTTCGACATTTTAAATCCTTCGAAAATTTTCATGTATATCTCATTATTAAGTGATCCATATAGATAGGTTGTTACCACATCTATCAAATGCATTTCAAGTCTCTCATGGATAGTGAAACTAATAAGATAACGCAATGTTATTGTGTCTATAACTGGTGAATATGTCTCATCATAATCGACACCAGACCGTTGTGAAAATCCTTGTGAAACAAGGCGTGCTTTATACCTTTGTATTTTATTTTTATCATTTCTTTGTCGTACAATGACCCATTTATAGCCAGCAAGTTTAACACCATTAGTTGTTTGAGTTATAGGTCCAAAAACTACACGTTTGGCAAGTGAATTCAATTCAGATTGAATTGCTTCTTGTCATTTTGGCCAGTCATTTCTTTGTCGACATTCTGTGACAGACCGAGGTTCAAGATCCTCACTATCTTGCATGATTTTCGTTGCAACATTATATGCAAAGACATGACCCACTACTGTTTCAGATCGATTCAAATTAGTTTCAACATCACTTGAATTTATGGATAGTTCCTCATTTTCTTGAGTCTCAGGCTCATTGATCCCTTCAGAGATATCAACATTGCTCAAATCTTAAGCTTTCATATGAGGATCTTTCGTAGTATCATCTTGACCATTTCATTTTTTTTCTAGGATTTCGATCCTTAGAACCTAATGGTCTACCACGCTTCAAATGTGCTTTAGATTCATTAGCTATGACACTAGTGGATGGTCCTTTAGAGACATCAATTCGAATTGGGACATTCTCTGCAGAAATATGTGATTTAGTGATCCTTTTCAAATCTGTAAATGCGTCCGGCATTTGATTTGCAATTCTCTGCAGATGAATAATCTTTTGTACTTCTTGCTCACACATAGAAACACGTGGATCAAAATTTTTCTTTTGATGTCACTATCTTCTCCTACTAATTTTGGAAAAACTATCTCATCAAACCGATAATCTGCAAATCGAGCAGTGAACATATCTCCCGTTAATGATTCAAGATAGCGAATAATAGAGGGTGATTCAAACCCAACATAAATTCCTAACCTTCTTTGGGGTCATCTTGGTACGGTTTGGTGGTGCTATAGGCACATATACACCGCACCCAAAAGTTCTCAAGTGAGATATATTAGGCTCTTAACCCAAAATCAATTGCAACGGAGAAAATTTATGATAGTTTGTCAGTCTAAGACGAACAAGTATTGCAGCATGCAAAATTGCATGACCCCAAACAGAAGTGAGCAACTTAGTTTTCATAAGCATTTGTCTTGCTATCAATTGCAGACGTTTAATTAATAACTCAGCAAGGCCATTTTGAGTGTGAATATGGGGTACAGGATGTTCCACTCTTATCCCAATCGATAAGCAATAGTTATTAAATGCTTGGGATGAAAATTCTGCAGCATTATTAAGGCGAATAGACTTAATTTGATTATCGAAAAACTGTGTCCGTAATCGTATTATTTGTGCCAACAATTTTGTAAATGCCAAGTTGTGAGATGACAATAGGCATACATGAGACCATCTAGATGAAACATCTATTAGGACCATAAAGTATCTAAATGACCCACTAGGTGGGTGAATGGGTCCACAAATATCCCCATGTATGCGTTCCAAGAGAGCAGGGGACTCAATCTCAACTTTTGTTGGCGATGACCTCACAATCAGCTTGCCTTGATAACAAGCATTGCATAAAAATTCACCATTCGAAAGAACCTTCAAGTTCTTTAATGGATGCCCATTTGAATTTTCTATGATTCGTCTCATTATTATTGATCATGGATGTCCCAGACGATCATGCCAAAGTACGAAAGTATTGGAATCAATAAACCGGTTTACTATAGAATGTGCCTCAATTGCACAAATCTTTGTCCAATACAGGCCAGAAGATAAAGCAGGGAACTTTTCAATAACACATGTCTGTCCAGAGACATTCTTGGTGATACCAAGATATTCAAGATTCATCTCATCAATTGTCTTGATATGATAATCATTTCGCGGATATCTTTAAAACTCATCAAATTTCCCCGAGACTTAGGAGAAAACATGACATTATTTATGATGAGTTTAGTTCCATTGGGCAAGATTATAATGGCTTTTTCGAAGCCTTCAATCAAATTAGCACTACCAGAAATTGTAGTAACATTAATCTTGTCCATGTTTAGAGGAGAGAAATATTTCTTGTCTTTAAATATCGTATGTGTAGTGCCAGAATCAATCAAACAAATATCTTCTTGAAATTTATTCATATCTT
This sequence comes from Capsicum annuum, assembly GCF_002878395.1. Lineage (NCBI taxonomy): Eukaryota > Viridiplantae > Streptophyta > Magnoliopsida > Solanales > Solanaceae > Capsicum > Capsicum annuum. The sequence goes on along the minus strand of NC_061112.1, from coordinate 147,558,900 downwards.
CAAATAAAATGACATACACCAAATAAAATATATATTAAATTTTTGTACAAAGTAAAAACTTATACTAAAAAAAATTATTAATCACACTTTACTAAAAAAAAATATGCCAAACTCAAAATCTCACAACTTTTATGCTCATAATATTTCACTGAAAAAAAAAAAAGATACATTTTATTTTTTCAATAATTGTAAATAATTAGTACGTGCTTCGGCGCTTTTCCAGAAACAATAATAATTAAAAGCAATAGTTTGTCCTGACATTTTTAGCATTTGTAATGTCTTTTGGTCAAACATGCAACTAATATTATTATATTATAAAAAGAATATAAAACTTATTTGTAATGTCTTTTGGTCAAACATGCAACTAATATTATTATATTATAAAAAGAATATAAAACTTATACTTTCAGTGCTTCCAAAAATCCATGCACCCCCTCCCTTCAATAAATAATGGCAAAATTAAAATTCAATTCAATACAATAATAAACAACAATAATATGATTAAACTAATCAATACTAATCAAAAATTAATACCCATGCAACCAATTACTTTTACATGAATTTTATTTACTAACTTTTATCAATAAAAATAAAATAAAATAAAAAATTATTTATTCTTCCATGTTTACGGAACCATCACCAATCAAGTGATTAATCTTTCCTTCAAGGTGTTCGAAAAAATCTGCTATATCCAAACATGTGATGTTAACATTATTTTCAGAGAGAAAGTTAGCTTTGGGATTTCTCTCTTTCTTCTTTAGTAATGCTTGATAAAGATCAATCAAGTGCTTGAGAGCACGACACGACAATCACGTGAATAATGTCATTTTCCGCCACATCAAAAATAAGTAACTGCTTCACGTTTCTCATTTTTTCTCTTTTTGTTTGATGAATGATTAACACCCGGAACATTGTTTCTTTCTTGGTCATCATGACCACGGCCACGACCACGTCCACGACCAGGGCCGGGGCCGCGACCTTTTCCACACATAGCATAGTGAGCGTGCACATCATTCACCTCAGGGAATGGTGCAGATTCAGTTGGTCGGTTCTCGTGATTTTTCATCAACAAATCATTGTTTTGTTCAGCCACGAGAAGATGAGAACTCAGTTCAGTATACTTCTTGAAACCTTTTTCTCATATTGCTGTTGTAATAGCACATCCGAGGCATGAAAAGTGGAGAGCATTTTTTCCATCATATCATTATCATTGACCATCTCTCCACATAGTTTCAATTGAGAAAAAATTCTGAACATGGCAGAATTGTACTCATGAACAGACTTATAGTCTTGAAATCTTAGATGCATCCACTCATATCGTGCTTTCAGGAGAATGACCATCTTTAAGTGGTCAAACCTTTCTTTTAGGTTATTCCACAATACGAGTGGATACTTAGTAGTAAGGTATTCAATTTTTAGTACTTCGTCAAGATGATGACGCAAGAAAATCATAGCCCTAGCACGATTTTGACTAAATGCTGTATTTTTATTCTTTATGGCGTCTCCAAGACCCATAGCATCTAGTTGAATTTCAGCATCCAATACACATGAAATATAGTTCTTGCCCAAACTTTGAAGGGCAACGAACTCACACTTCGTAAGATTGTTAGCCATATGGAAAAAGGGAAGAAAAATAATAATACCTTAGCCTTAGCCTTCAAATTTGAGATGGTAGAGTCTCGTGCTGATAACGTGTTATAAAACAAGAAAGAATAAAGAACAAGAGTAGAGAGAATAGAGAGAGTAATTCTTATTTTTTCTCTTGAGGGATGATTTACAATGAAGGAAGCCCTTCTATTTATAGAAAAATTTGCCCCTAGTTTCACACTAAAAGACAAATACATCAAATCCTGATAGACATCAAATAGATCTTGATAGACATTCACTATAATTGATATATATCATAACACATCTAAAATTTTACCTGACATCTAATGCCTATTTTACTATTGGTCAAAGGCATCGATATGCACTTAAACTTGTTGCCAAAATTCACTTAGATACCTAAACTAAGGCATGTTCCTATCAGGCACCTAAACCCCCTCACATTTTGTTCCAATTGGGCCTTTTTTGCCTATATGGCACTGCGCGTGCAGTGCCATCGTAGGAGGCGCGTGAGGATCATTTTTTTTACTAATTTATAAATAAAAAGATGTCAAGTGGCCTTGAGGGCCCCAAAATTTTTTTAATAACAATTTTTTTTTTAAACACTAAAGGCCCTTTATAATAAAACAAAAAGCATTAGGGGGTCCCAATTTTATTTTTAATAAAACAATACGCTGGGGGGCTGGGGGTAGGTGGGGGAGTTTTGTTTTTATTTTTTAAAAATTTTTATAATTTATTTTTAATAATTAGTTTTTTATTTTTAAAATAATTTTCTAATTTTTTTTTTATAATTAGGCTTTTATTTTTTAAATAATTTTATAATTATTTTTTAATAATTTGGATCCTCAATGCCATTTTTTATTTTCATTTTTTTCAAAGTTTTATAATTTTTTTAATAATTATTTTTTTTATTTTTAAATAATTTTTTAATAATTTATTTCATTTTTTAAAAAAATATTTTTTTAAAAAAAAATCAGTTTTTTTATTTTTATTTTTCAAATAATTTTATAATTATTTTTTCATAATTTATATCCTCAATGCCATTTTTTATTTTCATTTTTTAAAAAGTTTTATAATTTGTTTTTTAAATGATCAGTTTTTATTTTTATTTTTCAAATAATTTTATAATTATTTTTTCATAATTTATATCCTCTCCATTTTTTATTTTCATTTTTAAAAAAATTTATAATTTTTCCTAATAATTAATTTTTTTTAAAAAATAATTTTTTAATAATTTATTTCATTTTTTAAAAAATTTATAATTTTTTTTGAAATAATCAATTTTTTTTATTTTTTAAATAATTTTAGAATTATTTTTTAATAATTTCCTCAATACCATTTGTATATAATTTTTTTTAAAAAAATTATGATTAATTTTTAATAATTATTGGATCCACAATACCACGTATCAGCTTCCAAGTAGTTCATTTTGCCACGCATCACGTGTGTGTGACACACACTTTATGTTTTTTGCTGATAGGACAAAAAAGGCCCAATTGAAACAAAATATAGGGGATTTAGTGGTCTGATAGAAGCATACCTTAATTTAAATGTCTAAATAAATTTTAATAATAAGTTTGAGTGTCTATCGATGACCTTGGTCTTTACTATTTATAGTGCTTGAGTTATCGATAGCATATAAATAGCAAATATTGTGGTGCACTCATCTCCACAAACACTACCTAACATTCTAGTTGACACTAAAAGCCATAAAAACCCTCACTAGTACTTCCATGAAAAGCACATCATCTCATATTTCCTTCCATCTTTACCCTTTTTATTTAGCAAGTAACTATTTTGTCGGTTTCTATTTATGTGACTTAATTAAAATTTTACATCGTTTATTTTAATTTTTATGGCATAATTGAGATTTTGAGATGAAAGCTTCTAAATGTAAGCTTTATGTTTTTATAAATAAAATTTATATATTTAGAAACTACGCAAAAAAAAAAAAAAACACTATAAATAACAAATCAACAACTTAAAGTATTTAAAATGCATATACAAAAAATTTCGGTCAGAGAAAAACCTGAATGACCCCGGAATTTCCAAATGTGCCACATATTGGGAGGGAGGGAGTGGTATCTTATCTTTTTGTACGTAGCTTAAAGAGTTTTGAATTGGTTTCTTTTTAGTGAATGATATATGTTGCATGGACCTATAGTCTATAGAGCTGTATAAGTATAAGAAGGCCAATCTCTTTAACTATATCAACCTAAGTGGCAGGTACCTTAAGGCTCTGAATAGAAGACAAACTTCAGATTCTGAGCTGCAGAGAGTGATGGATGTGGCGATATCCTTAGCGTTGGGGCTACCAAAGCAGAGGAGTATTGAACATGGAGTGTTCTTTGCTAGAGATTTTAGCTCTAGTTTAAATGCAAGAGACAGGAAAATTGTTTGTGTTACCAGTGGAAACTCCTACTTTGGTTCTCAATTGATCATGAAGCTTTTGGCATGTGGTTACCTTGTTCGAGTTATTATTGAAAACCAAGGTACTAGCTAGCAACCCTTTTTCCTTAATTAGTTGTCTACTTGTGTCTATATAACAGGCAGTGGAGGTCTTCGACTTCGAGGAGATTCAATATACTATGTAGCTAGGTAGAAAGTTCGCTTTTATGTATATTTTTATACTCTTATATATTTTTATACTTTTCGGTGAAAATCCTGATGCCGTCACTGATCACAGAATTTGAAGCTTCCTTCTTTTGTCTTTGCTTCTTGTTGCTAAAAGTTACAAGTTACTCCTGTATGAGCAGCTAATCTTGAGGACATGGAGGAACTGATTAGGGAAGAAATGAAACAACTGGAGAGTATCGTGGTGGCAAGAATGGATGATTTAGATGGCCTCTGCAATGCTTTTAGAGGTTGCCATGTTGTTTTCCACACATCATCTTTCATTGATCCGCGAGGGATCTCTGGATACACGGTTCGCCATATTCTTTCTCTTGAATTATAAGTTTATAAAGGACTACCTATAACTTTTGATTATGTAAATATTTTCATATTAATCACTACATAGAACTTGAGGTCTTTATTAACTACTAGTCCTGTCACTCTATTTGGTAGTTGCCAATCATGAAAAGAAGGGCAAGAGAAATTAACTAGGAATGGTACATTATATTCACTGTCCACAAGGACCACAACTTTATTAGGACTTCATCTTTCTCGACTCTTAGGGTTGATATCTTCTTTAATTGCGAGTCCTAGTGCAGCTCTGTTTTGAGTAAAGTTTTTAATATCTACTACACAAAATTCATCCTATGTAAATCTAAGATTTACGGACAAGTCGATGTGGTTCAGGAACGAATGGCATTTCTTGAAGCTGAAGCAGCAAAGAATGTCATAGAAGCTTGTGGCAGGGCAGCATTTGTTAAAAGATGCCTTTTCACATCCTCTCTACTAGCATGCATCTGGAAAGGCAACGACTTGCCAAACCTCATAGATGAGACTTCTTGGAGTGACGAGGCATTCTGCAGAGAAAACAAGGTATACGTTCATTCTTCATTTTCGTCTAAAAGGCAGAGGGAATACGAATAGAAGTGAAATGTATACATCTTACTGACTCTAGATTCTGGATTCGTCTATTCAAAGAAGAGCAATTTTCATTCCTCTTCTCGTGCGGTTAATTAAATGTTTTCATGGAAAAGCAGCTTTGGCTAGCATTGGCCAAGACCAGTGCAGAACAGGCTGCATGGAGGAAAGCAAGGGAGATGAGGGTGAAACTTGTTACTTTATGTCCTGGACTTCTCATGGCACCATCTTTCCCAAATGCTCACCTTGAAACTTCTCTCCCATACCTCAAAGGTAATAAATACTACTTTTTATATGTAACATATCACTCGGAACTCACTTTAGTTACAGATTGAAGACGCAGGTGATTGATCAATTCGTTTACTAACTCAGAAGCAATGTTTAATTATAGGTGGCGATTTGATGCTACGACAAGGGATTCTAGCAACTGAAGATGTTAGTAAAGTGGCAGAAGCACATGTCTACGTTTATGAAGATATGGACTATGGAGCCTGTGGAAGATACATATGCTTTGGAAAAATAGTTGGAACATTGGAAGAGGCCATACAACTTGAAAATGGCTTGAATATGCATGGTCAGTTGTCTGGGGATCAAACCCCTCTTCCTGTAGCAGCGGATAATGATCCCACAATTACAAAGTCAAAGCTCAGTAGACTACTATTCCGCGCATCTCAACGCCTGTCTTGCAAACAACAATAACATAATCTCACAACACCTATCTTGCAAACAGAGACGTAGTTTCTTTTGCTGTGTTAGTACAAAAACAAGAATGTACCTATTTGGAGTTTCTAGCTAAAATTGTACCTTATCTATAGATGTAGCTCTTTTTTAATCTTTTAAATAGCTAGTAAGTTTATTAAAGTGAAAAAGACTTAAAAACTAACCGGGTCACCAATAAACACTACTAAAAACAAGGAAAAAATCGATCAAATTTGTGTATAGTTTATTTGTATAATATAATATTTTAACGAAAGAGGTGCAATGAACTTCATACTCATTAGCTTCGCCCACGTGGTTAACCGTAAGAAATTTAGATCACCTAAAGAATTGTACAGCATTCATCCCATTTTATATGTCGCCATTTGATCGGATACGAAATTTAAGAAATAAGTGATGACTTTATAAAATTTATAAAATTGCCCCTCTGAATGTTTACTTTGTACTCCCTCCATCTCAAATTACCCGTTCCAAATTTCCTAATTTAATTTCCCATTTTACTTGTCCTTCTTCATTAATCAAGAATAAACAATTTTTTTTTTCATATTTTATCATTTGTATTGGCTACTTTTTCTTCAAATTAAAATGTAAACATCATTTAATAGGAGCACTATACAGCTTACCGAGGACATGACCCTAGATAGGAAGGTCTGGAAGACGCGAATTACGGCAGAGGATTAGGGCCTGTTCGGGTCGCTAATGTAGGGAGGTAATTGGTGGGGGTGTATTCCTGGTATGATTCCGTATTCAATGTTCTGTTCCGTGTTCCGTGTTCTATGTTTGTTACGAATCTGTGTGCTTTCCTCTGCTTTATATTCCTGCATTCCTGCTTTACTCTGTTTTATATTCCTTATGGCGGCAGTATCTATGTTATGTCATCTGCTTCTGTGCTGTACTATGTGTTTGTTTGATATCTCGTAACTTGAGCCGGGGGTCTTTCGGAAACAGCCTTTCTACTTCATCAGAGGTAGAGGTATGGACTGCGTACATCTTACCCCCCCCAGACCCCACAAAGTGGGAATACACTGGGTTTGTTGTTGTTGTTGTTGTTGTACTATACCATCTCAATTTGGGACGGAGGGAGTAGTTGTCTTTTCTTAATAAGTGGGACCCACTAAGGATAAAATGGGAATGATGTCATTAAATAATTACCAAATAAGGAAATGTGACATTCATTTTGGGATGGACCAAAAAGAAAATGACGACACATAAAATGGGACGAAGAGAGTAATAACAATAAACAGTAAACTATATCTAGAATAAGCATGAAATGAAAATTATAATGATGTACAATAAATGACATGTTATAATCAATTAAGTTATACTATATTACTATTTGTTCAAAAATTATGTATTTAGTTATACGTTTAAATCCTTTCATTATGGTTGACATATGATGACACCACTTTATAGTATAAGAAAAAACTTATTTTAACTCAATTTATACAATTAATAATGTTAAGTTATCAAGTAAATCATATATAAAAGGCTAAATACATGTATGACCCTTAAAGTTGCTAGTAAATTTCATTTAGACACTTAAATTTGGCTTTCTTTCAATTGAACACAATATTATATACAATTTTGTTCCATTCAAATACAACAAACTGGAAATTCATTGAATAAATAAAATGTCTGTAGTTAAATATGTGACATATTCTTTTTATTATGTGGCACATTTGTTTCCACGTTAGACAATTAACTAAACCCATTTTATTTATTGAATGATTTTTTAATTTTTTGTGTCTGATTGGAACGAAATTATATGTAATACTGCATTTAATTGGAATAAGCCTACGTTTAAGTGTCTGAATAATTTTTCGGACAAATTTAAGGAATTGTATGATACAAGTCAAATGGCCACTCGAATTTTTGAAGACATAATTGGAGACCATCACTTGAAGGCTCAAGACTTGGTCACCCCGAAGGCACAAGAATATGCAAGAAACACCCATTTTGAGCCTACCCTTGAGCATATCATTCATCAAGGCCGTGAGTGAAAGATTGCTTGGAGCATTGGAGACTCGAGGATTCACGATTTTGGAGGCTTAATAGCTCACGGTTTTGGGCCATCTTCGTTGAGGGCATTTTTGTCACTTCACTTTGCCCAAAATGCACTCCTTGGCCACTCCTCTCATTAAGGGTAGTGCAGTCATTTGTCTTCTTTTGTAATGTAATATAAATAAAACAAGCTAAGATAGGGTTTTTAGGACTCAGTTGTTTATTGATGTAAGACTTGAAACATGAAACACCTTTAGTTGTAGGGCTTGGAATAGCCACTACACCGAAATGAGGGCAACAAGTGTTGATATCACTTGTGTTGCAATGTTGGCTTGATACGTTGGTGTTTATAGGAGGTAAAGTTCCTCTTGTGTCAATGTAGGAGTTAGGTTAACCATTGTGTGTAGTGTTAAGGGTCCAAGAGTACCATATTCTTGGATTCTTAAGATTATACCAACCAAGGTCTAACTATCTATCCATTTTGTTTATGTTGTAATCGTTTGTTTGTGTTCTTGTAATCCAAACCGTGACTTTTTCTTGTTCCATTATTGTTATTCTTCATCTTATTGTTGTTAACATAATTTGTTGTTGACTGTTTTTGGGTGTTAAACACCAGAATACATTGTGGTCTTGTTGTTGTTCATTGAATCCGAGAGGGGTCATCTAAAGGGTTCACGGTTTTCTTGACTAGTGGACTATTTTGGGTGTTTGTTTTGTGTTTCCATTGTCATTCTCGTATCATTTGGTATCAGAGCATGGATTGATCTTGTTCCCACAAGATCAATCTTGGGCTCGTAAACTTGAAAATAAAAAAAAATGTTGAAAAAAAAACTGAAAATTCCAGAAAAAAGGTGAAATCTATCCATTTTTTTGTTCTTGGCCAAAAGTTGTTGTTCTTGTGAAGTTGTCTTGGCCGAGATTTGTACTAGATCTAGTAGATTTTTCTTTGTCTAGCTATTTCTTCTGTTAGTTTCTTTCTCACTAACACAAAAGGTCTCTAGATCTAAAATTGAGCTTATAATATTGACCTTGTTGTTGTGAACTTGAAGTGGTCGTGTGTTGTGATTTGAAGTTGGCCGTGTGTTATGCCTTGTTATTGAAGATTGGAGGACGTTGTTTGTGTGTTGTTGATGTGTTATTGAAATATTATTGTTGTGTTCATATTGTTCTTCATCTCTTCTCATACTTAATCCAATAAAAAGTGCAAATAGATTTAAAAGAAGTAAAGATAAAAGTTGTAAAGTGTGTTTGTGATAAGACTTGAGTTATCAATGCCTAGACTTGCCATCAACTTTTTCAACTACTATCCTTAAATCAAAGAGCCTTGTTTGGTGGAACTAGTACAAGTCGTGATTAAAGCCAAGGATGTGTGGCTATATCTCAAGTGTGTACCTCCTTGGCATGTTGATGTTGTTTATTGTACTAACTATAACCCTTATGACATGAGGATGTGGTGCTTGTTTGTCTTCTCTTCGTTCTTGCAAGTTTTGGATTCGAGGTCAAATCCTTTTCAAGAAGGGGAGGATGATACAAGTCAAATGGCCACCCTAATTTTTGAAGACATGATTGGAGACCATCACTTAAAGACTCAAGACTTGGTCACCCCGAGGGCACAAGAATATGCAAGGAACACCCTGTAACACCCCGTACTTAATTACGTGCATTAGTCATTGTTATATGTGTTGGAGTATATGTATTGATCCTAAGTTAGGTATATATGAGTTTAAGTATGAGTATTGATTATTTTGAGATGGTTTCAAGTGTGTAGTTTGATTATAGGTGTATAGGAATCGACTTTATTTATACCGGAATTTTTCCGTCGATGGTTCCATACGAAGGTTATTGAATAAGATTTCCAACGATATAAAGATTTCCAAAAACGGATAAGTTTCGGATATAAGCGAGCTCGTTCGAAACTTTAAAACGGTGGCCGGGATGTGAACAGTAAATGTGCAGGAAAACTACTGAGGCCTGCCAGTTTTTTGGGTCAACTTTGAACGATCATAACTCCCTAAATATAATGAACTGGGAGAGCTACCACATATCAAAAGAAAGATCTCTGAGTCTTCTTTCCAATGCAATTGGTTTCATCCAAATCCAACATCTGCGTAAGGAGTTATACTCGTTTTACTTCAGCCTCTCAAAATAGATTTTTAGGGTCAACTTCAAACGATCATAACTACTTGTACAGGACGAACTGGGTGGCTTAATTTATATGAAATGAAATACCTTTGAATTATCTTTCTAACGATACCAATTTCACCCAAATCCGATATCGGAGCAAAGAGTTATGGCCGATTTACTTTAGCCTATCAAAACAGTCCACCATGGACAGATTCGGATTTACTTAAATTTTTAAGGGCAATATGGTCATTTTCCATCACCTCTTGAACGAAAATTGGTCATTATATACATATACTTAGCTTCATATCCATTATTTATCATCCATTATTGAAAACTAAGAAACCCTAGCCAAATTTCAACTCCAATTATCTCGTGATTCAACCGTAGAAAATCCAAATTGATTCCGTAGTTGTGTTCACCGTCTCAAGGGCTTCGAGAAGCACCCCTTATTTGTGCCAACAGGACTTCGAAATCAAAAGGGCCATTTTTTTTGGTAAGGATGTAAATTATGTTGGTGTTATTTATATGGATATGTATATATATATATATGCATGTGAGCATAAGAAGTATGTTATTTGATTGTTGTTGAAAGATGATTGGAAATGATGTTGGATTATTCTTGTGCATGGTTGGATTATGTTAAATTGTGAAGGAATTTGGGGTGATGATGTGGTATTGATGATGTGGTATTGAAATGATGATTATATATATATACACACATAAACCTATTGTTCAAGTTGGTTTTTGGAATGTTTTGCAAATATTGGTAGTATGGAATTATGGAAGAGAATTGTGGTGTTGGGTTGCTAATACTAGATGCCAAACATTTCATTGTAGATAAGTGATTTGTAAAGGCGGGAAGTTGTGTTGAATTGGTATCCGAATCTACAACGAGGTATGTAAAGCATACTCTAACAATGTTCTTTGGCATGAAAACACCAATGTTCCATCAAGTAAGATTCCGAGGTTGTCCAAAAACATGTATTGTTCTACGTTACCAACGAAGTAGTTTCCATTCTATAAAGTGTCAAAATGTTTCATTGATATACCAAAAGGCTCCTATTTCATTGTTGTGATATTGATGATTCTGAAACACATTGTTGATGTACCAATGAGTCTTTATTACATCGTTATTGTATAGAAGGTGTATTACTTGGTTCCTATTGATGTATCATTGTGTCAAAGTATAAAAAATGTGGTGGCGACCGAAATAACAATCTCAAAGATTAATGGAACTAAGTGATGGGAGTTCTCTCTTATCGGGTGGTATCCCACGGGCATAAGCCTAGCATGGGTCGATCCCTATTTCATGTGTTTATGGGTGGTATCCCAGGGGCATAAGCCTAGCACGGGTCGATCCCAGTTGATATGTACTGGAGGCATCCTAATGGTCACAGTACAGTACAGTAATGATTACAAAGATGATAAGAACGAAGGTAAAGTGATTGAATAAATACAATGTACAGGTTGTCACAAGTTCTAGTAAGTATGGTCCACTCCTATTACGACTTATTCACTTGTTTCTGATTTCTATTAAGCTCCTATATCATATGTGATTATTTACAGCTTTACATACTCAGTACATATTTCGTACTGACGTCCCTCACGGGGGACCTGCATTTCATGCTGCAGGCACAGGTACCTCAGCTCATACACCGCACAAGTAGGAGCCAGGTCATACAGCTATTGTTGGTGAGCTCCAGTTTGCTTCGGAGCTTTCCGAGTCGGTTCCTTATGTTTTGTTATTGTACATGAGTCATATGTGGGCAGGGGTTTGTCCCGACCCTAGTTATGTCATGTATATCCTAGAGGCTTTGTAGACATAAGGAAGGGTAAAGTCATGGAAGTTTATATAGTGATGTTATATCTGTATATGTGGTGGCCCCGACGGCCAAGTATTATATATATATATATATATATATATATTTGCGCGTGTTGTGCTGATACAGGTAATTAGACCTTTCTATATGCAACGAAGTGCTGTCCAATTTTTTTGGTGACATGTAAGTGAAAGTACAGGTATTTGAACGGGTTCTCCCGGGCCTTCTCGGCTTCGGGTGCCAGTCCGGCCCGATGGGATTTTGGGGCGTGACAAAAGTGGTATCAGAGACGGTTCGTCCTAGTGAGTCTACAAAGCCGTGTCTACGTAGAGTCTTGTTTATCAGTGTGTTGTGCACCACATCTATAAACAGGAGGCTATGGACATTTAGGAAATTGTTTCTTTTATTTATGTCTTAGATCGTGCGATAGAGCCTATATTGTATATGAAGTCATAGTTGACCACTGAATCAGTTTGTTTCTCTTATTATAGTAATGATGCCGGTTACCAGAAGCAAGAATACCGGTAAGCAAGTAGATATGGCTGCCGGAGAGGGGACTAGTAAGTCACCCACTGAACCAGCTAATCAAAGTGAGGCTCCAGCTGAGCATGCATCAGAAACTTCCCCCAGTCCGGAAGAAATAAGGGGGAGGAGAACTATATCCCCAGAGCCACCTATTAATGCTATTGATCAAGATCTTAGAAATGCAGTGCAACTTTTGACTCGTATAGTTGCTGGGCAAGCTCAAGGGCAAGCCATTCCTACTGCAGGTCCTAGTGGTATAGATAGGGCGGCTAGCCTTCGAACACAGGATTTTCTTAAGATGGATCCTCCCACTTTTACTGGATCAGATCTTAACGAGGACCCACAGGACTTTATCGATCAAATTCAAAGGGCCTTGGATGTTATGCATGTAACGGGTAGAGAGACAGTGGAGTTAGCGGCGTATAGATTTAAAGGGGAGGCTATATATTGGTATGAGGACTGGAAACGATCTAGGGGTATTGATGCACCCCCAGCTACTTGGAAGGAGTTCAAAGAGGCATTTCTTGATCATTATCTTCCATTCGAGATTCGTCAGGCCCGTGCAGATCAGTTTTTAAATCTTCGTCAGGGGAATATGAGCGTGAGGGAGTACAGTCTCTGTGTGCCAGTACTTTTGTGCTGACCCCCTCTCCTCTCCAACCTCTCAGGTTCGGAGGCCCAGTCTAGGGGTCAAGAGAATCAGTAGATCATTCAAACAGAGTTACAGAGACAAGGGATGATCCTTCTATGTTTCGGAAGGTCTTATGTCCTGCAATCCTTTAATCTTATATTCAGTTTTAGGGTCTACTGGGGGCCTTGTCCCAGTTTATATACGGTTACTTGACTTAGTCATTTGTTAGAGATTTTCGCAGACAGTTGTTTAGAGGTTAATTGATGTTGGGGGGACCTTATCTCCCCGTTATTATTTCTTTCATATCTATGACCATGTTTCTGAATTATTGTGTTTCTTCCGTATTACTTTGATCATATGAATTAGGTGCATGATTACCAGACGGATAGGGGTGTTTCGGGCCTCCATGGTTTGAAATGCTCATCACGGCCAGGCCCTAGTTCGGATCGTGACAAACTTAGTATCAAAGCACGGTTCATGGTCCCAGGGTGTCTATGAAATCACGTCGGGTAGAGTCCTATTTATGGGTGTGTAGTGCGCCATACTTATAAGCAGGGGACTACTAGGTATTTATGAAATGTTTCCCTTCTTTGTGATTTAGTTCGTGCTTCAGAGGCTGAATTGTCCCCTAATCAATGATCACTTGTGTTTCAGAAACACAGTTATGCCTCCACGTCGTATCATCGATCAAAATGCTCAGGCAGATGAGGTTCGTCCCACCCATGGAATGCGGAACCATAACAGGGATCACACTCTAGAATTTATCCCTACTCCGGGAGTCCCTCCAGTTCTGACCAGTCCACCTCGGGCTCCGCGGACTAATGCCAACCGTCCTCCAACTACTCAGGGAGATATTTCAAATGTAAAATTCAGATGGTCCATTCATATTCTGACACAGTTGGTAGCTAACCAGGCTCAACGATCGGAAGATGTTGAGTATGCATCCGTTACGTCTGAGGCTACTAGAGTCGCACATTTCATGAAGATGAACCCACCTAAGTTCACTGGCACCAAGGTGGAGGAAGATCCACAGGTGTTCGTGGATGAGATGGAAAAAATCTTTAAGGTGATGCATGTGGATGAGGTTGAAGGGGTGGAGCTAGCAACCTATCAACTCAAGGACGTTGCGAATCAGTGGTATGCCGACTGGGAAGATGCAAAAGGTGAAAGTGTTGAGCCCACAGTTTGGGGTGAATTTGTGGAAGCTTTTCTTGATCGATTCTTTTCTTTGGAGTTGAGGGAGACCAAAGCGGAAGAATTTATGAATCTAAAGTAGGGCAGTATGAGTGTCCAGGAGTACACTTTGAAGTTTAATAAACTAGCCCGCTATGCACCAGAGTTGACTAGTAATATGAGAGCCCGGGTGAGAAAATTTGCATCTGGCCTTGCTAATAACCTGGTACTTGAGTGCCAGGGGGCTATATTGAATAAGGAGTTAGACTTTGATCGACTGACCATTCATATGCAGCAGGTGGAAGAGAAGAAGAAAAAGATTGCTGAATCTAGAGATAAAGACAAACAGGCTAAGAGAGCTAGATCTGTGGACCAGCACCAGAGCTGCAGAGTAGTAACTGGGGTAATAAGTGGTCGAAGAAGAAAAAGTTTTGGAATAATGCACAGTCAGCAGCCAGCGCCCCAACACCCAAACCACCGACAGACAAACAAACTTAGAGTTTTTAGACTCCTCATGGATCTAAAAGTTCTAGGTATACAGTCTCAGGGCAGTGTGGACCAGCAACATCGTACTTATCCGCGGTGTGAGGTTTGCAGAAGGAATTATCAAGGGAAGTGCTGGTTTGAGGGGAGAAACTGCTATACTTGTGGCAAAGTGGGTCACCTTCAAAAAGATTATCCTTCTGCTAGAGGAAATACGGGGGAGGGGGGGGGGGAGGGGGGGCTAAGTCCCAAGCCGCCTCTACAGCTCCTTTTCCTAAGGGTGCCCCTTCTGCTGCGGGAGCGGTTGCAATCGGTTATATTCTTTGACTAACCGCCAGGAGGTAGAAGCTTCACCAGATGTTGTCACCGGTATGTTACGAATTTTTTCTCGTGATATTTATGTATTGCTTAATCCCGGGTCTACTTTATCTTATGTGACCCCTTATGTGGCTGTTGTTTTGGGTTAGAACCCGAATTTATTGTAGAACCCTTCTCTATTTCTACTCATGTAGGTGACTCTGTTATTACTAGAAGGGTGTATAGAAATTGTGTCGTGTCTATTCATAGTAAGAAAACTGTGGCAGACCTTATAGAACTGGATGTGATAGATTTTGATGCCATTCTTGGGATGGACTGGCTCCATTCGTATTATGCCACCCTTGATTGCAGAACCCGAAAGGTCACTTTTTCTTTCCCGAATGAGACACCAATTATATGGGCAGGGAGTTTTGTGAAACCTAGAGGTCACTTTATCTCTTATCTTAGAGCCCGAAAGCTTATCTCCAATGGTTGTATGTATCATCTAATCTGAGTAAAATATTCAAAAGTTGAAAACCTTCCTCTGCAGTCAGTCTCTGTAGTGAATGAATTCCCATAAGTTTTTACAAAAGATCTCCCAGGGATACCCCCTGATAGGGAGATAGATTTTGGCATTGATGTGTTGCCAGACACTCGTCCTATTTCTATTCCGCCATATAGAATGGCTCCCGCGGAACTAAAAGAGTTAAAGGAACAGCTTGCAGACCTCCTAGACAAAGGTTTTATTCATCCTAATGTTTCCCCATGGGGTGTACCGTCAGTTGAATAAGGTCATGATTAAAAATAAATATCTTTTTCCTAGGATTGACGACCTTTATGACCAACTTCAGGGTGCCAAGTGTTTTTAAAAAATAGACCTTCGTTCGGGTTATCATCAGTTGAAAGTTAGGGAGTCAGATATACCCAAGACAGCCTTCCGAACCCAATATGGTAACTACAAATTTCTAGTCATGTCCTTCGGGTTGACTAACGCCCCTGCAGCCTTCATGGATCTTATGAATAGAGTGTTCCGTCAGTTTCTTGACCTGTTCGTCATTGTATTTATTGATGATATTCTGATTTATTCTAAGAGTAAAGAGGATCACGCCAATCACCTCCGAATTATTCTTTAGACCCTTAAGGATCATCAGCTGTATGCCAAATTTTCTAAGTGTGAATTCTGGTTAGACACTATTGCCTTCCTAGGGCATATTATGTCCAGTGACGGGATAAGATTGGATCCCCAGATAGTGGAAGCAGTGAGAAAATGGCCCAGACCCACGACTCCAACCGATATTCAGAGCTTCTTGGGTTTGACGGGGTATTATAGAAGGTTCGTAAAGAGTTTTTCTTCCATAGCTGCTCCGCTTACTAAACTGACTCAAAAAAAGATGAAGTTTGTATGGTCTGACTTGTGTGAAAATAGTTTTGTGAATTTGAAGGACATGCTGACTACTGCTCCTGTTTTGACCCTTCTCGAGGGTGTAGATGATTTTGTGGTTTATTGTGATGCATCCCATGTGGGACTTGGTTGTGTATTGATGCAGTGTGGTAAGGTAATAGCTTATGCATCTAGGCAGTTAAAAGTGCGTGAGCGCAATTACCCCACTCATGACTTGGAGTTAGCAGTCGTGGTGTTTGCACTTAGAATTTGGAGGCACTATCTCTATGGAGTGCATGTTGATATTTATACTGAACATAAGAGTTTGCAGTATGTTTTTTCACAGAAAGAATTGAACCTCAGGTAGAAGTGTTGGATGGAGCTTTTGAAAGATTATTATATGAGTCTGCATTACCATATGGGCAAGGCAAATATTATAGCTGACGCCCTTAGCAGGTTGTCTATGGGCAGCCTTTCTTGTGTAGAAGAAGGAAAGAAAGAGATGGTGAAGGATATTCACCGCCTTGCAAATTTGGGAGTGTGACTCTTAGATTCCAAATATGGAGGGGTGATTGTTCATGAGTTAGCTAGGTCATCCCTTTGTGCTGAAGTTAAGGAGAAGCAGGTTGAAGATCCCATCTTGATGCAAATCAAGAAAGATATGGGTCATCAAAAGGTTATGTCGTTTGAAATTGGTGGTGATGGTATTCTGAGATTTCAGGGTAGGTTGTGCGTTCCGAATGTCGATGGGCTACGGGAAAGAATCCTTAATGAGGTGCACACTTTGAGGTATGTCATTCACCCAGGCTCTACTAAGATGTACCATGATCTGAAAACCTTGTATTGGTGGAATAACATGAAACGTGATGTAGCTGATTTTGTGTCCAAGTGTTTGCACTGTCAAAAAGTGAAGGTAGAACACATGAGGCCAGGTGGTACTTCCCAAGAGATAGTCCTGCCTTTATGGAAGTGGGAGATGATAAATATGGACTTCATTACGGGACTTTCGAGATCCCAAAACCAGTATGATTCTATATGGGTGATTGTAGATCGGTTGAGAAAGTCAGCTCACTTTTTGCCTGTGAGGACTAATTATTTGGGAGAGGTTTATGCTAAGATTTACATTGAGGAGATAGTTCGATTGCATAGGGCACCAGTGTCCATTATATCCGATAGAGGTACGCAATTTTCATCTCAGTTTTGGAGATCTTTTCAGAAGGGTTTAGGTACACAAGTGAATTTGAGCACAGCTTTCCACCATCAGATGGATGGGCAAGTTGAGTGTACCATTCAGACGCTCAAAGATATGTTGAGGGCATGCGTCATTGATTTGAAAGGTAGTTGGGTAGATCACTTGCCACTGGTTGAATTCGCTTACAATAATAGTTACCATGCCAGCATCAAGATGGCTCCTTTTGAGGCTTTGTATGAGAGGAGATATATGTCTCTGATAGGATGGTATAAAGTGGGTGAGACTCAGTTGTATGGGTCTGATCTTGTTCATCAGGCGATGGAGAAAGTAAAGATCATTAGAGAACGACTCAAGACTGCGCAGAGTCGTCAGAAGTCCTATGCCGATGTTCAGAGAAGAGAACTAGATTTTGAAATTGGTGATTGGGTGTTTTTCAAGGTTTCTCCTATGAAAGAAGTTATGCGGTTTGGAGAAAGGGGTAAATTAAGCCCTCTCTATGTAGGGCCACATCAGATTCTAAGAAAGATTGGTACAGTTGCTTATGAGCTAAAATTTCCTGCAAGTTTGGGTTCCGTTCATTCGGTATTCCATGTATCCATGTTGAAGAAATGCATTGGAGATCATTCTATAGTATTGCTAGTAAAGGGTATCAAGGTGACAGACTCCTTGTCTTACGAAGAAGAGCCCGTTGAAATTTTAGATCGCCAATTTTGAAAGCTGAGGAGCAAAGATATAGCCTCTGTAAAGGTACTGTCGAGGAATCAGAAAGTCGAAGAAGCAACTTGGGAGTCAGAAGATGACATGAGAATTAGATATCCTAATTTGTTTACTTCGATGGAGGAGGAGACAGAAGGTACTATTCCTATCTTATCTTTCCTAGTCCTTTATTATGCTTGAAATCGTGTCCGTTTGTGTCCCGCATCATCATTCGGGACGAATGATCCTAAGGGGGGATAATGTAATGCCCCGCATTTCGGGATACAATAAAGACCATGATTTCGATGCGTTGATAATCCCAAAGCCATAAAATCCTATGCCAATACGGCATGTTAATTATTTGTGTAGCATGTGAATCCATTCAAGCTTGAATTTAGACCATAGAGGTCCTTTAACTCATGGACGAGTTGAAACTATTTCGATCGACTAAGTTTTAGTGAATGTTGTAAAGTATGTCAGCTTCCATCGACTATAAATCTCTGTATATGTCAAATTAGGAAGCCTAATATGTATCAAATGATAGGTATTCGAGTTAGCTTTCCAACAATACCAATTTGGCTAAAATTCGACACCCGAGCAAGAAGTTATGGCCTTTCAAAGTGATATGCGTCGCCTAACCAATCGCCCATGGCCACTTAAAAGCATAGGCAATAGCCTAGTCAGCGCCTATATAAACATAGGCGATAGCCTAGGCGGCGCCTATGTGAACATAGGCAATGGGATGGGCGGCGCCTATGTAAAGAATTCTAGTGACTTAAACACTCCGTTTTGGGGACAAAGTGATCCTTTTCCACCCTTACTTAGCCCTAAAACACGAAATTCAGTTCCAAGGACCCCAAAATACATCTTCTTTCATCAAAAGTGCTCAAAGATTCTCCTTAGTGTTTCAAAATAAAAACCCAACTAGTTCAAGATTCGACCGTAGGTTTTCAAAGATAATTACATATTGGAATCACCAATCCACAAGCTTCAAGAAACATCTATTATCCTTGGAAATAGAGGTACGTGGGGTTATCCTAAAATCTCATGGGTGTAGTTTTTATAAACATGCATGCTTTTAAATGGGGATTTCAATCAAATGCTAATAACTTGCTTTCAATATAATTTCTAAGTCATCTTTCTTTATGTCATGGTAATTGTTTGCCTATATACTTCAATGGTTGAAACCATGCATATGTGATTTGAGATTTTCCGTAGAAGTTTGATAAATATGAATGATAAATTACTTTCAAATTCCCATGATAATGTCTTGATACCCCATATCATATTGTGATCAACAAAAGAGAGCATAAATTTGAAATAAATATTGTTCACCACTTGTAAATGATGAAGCACCTTGGTTTTTACATGGTTATGCATATGTGGAAGTGATATTGAGGACTTGCAAGTCGGGTATGACGATAACCTATAGAACAAGATATGTGATTGAATCAGATGAAATTTGAATGCATTGATTTTACATGACAAAGGTGGATGCCCGAAGAAGGCGTTTGAGAGTAAGGGCTCATCGCTGGAAAATGTGTTTGCCGACACGGAGATTTGGTACCGGGCTAAGCGATCTTGTGTACTTGACTTTATGTCATTCTCAAATTGGGACTATAGGTAGGAGCCCGGGCTAAGTGATCTTGGGCACTACCATTGGGTCGAGACACCATGCTATGTGATCTTGTGTATCTCTCCCTCACTTATACTCTAATCTCGGCGGCAACCAAGGTTAGACAGTTGGTGTAAATTATGTAGGATATTCCACCTAGCTCAGTTGCATTTCATTGTTGTGGAGAAACTATTGCATTACACCCATGTGTTTTCAAATGATTTGATACGAAATTGCTTTATAATGGCTCTCAACTATATTTTGTAAAAATATTATATTTTGTTTTGATATCTCTGCGTGCCAGTACTTTTGTGCTGACCCCCTCCCCTCTCCAACCTCTCAGGTTCGGAGGCCCAGTCTAGGGGTCAAGAGAATCAGTAGATCATTCAGGCAGAGTTGCAGAGACAAGGGGTGAGCCTTTTATGTTTCGGAAGGTCTTATGTCCTGCAGTCCTTTTATCTTATATTCAGTTTTAGGGTCTACTGGGGGCCTTGTTCCAGTTTATATACGGTTACTTGACTCAGTCATTTGTTAGAGATTTTCGCAGACAGTTGTTTAGAGGTTAATTGATGTTGGGGGAACCTTATCTCCCCGTTATTATTTCTTTCATATTTATGATCATGTTTCCGAATGATTGTGTTTCTTTCGCATTACTTTGATCATATGAATTAGGTCCATGATTACCAGACGAATAGGGGTGTTTCGAGCCTCCATGGTTGGAAATGCTCGTCACGGCCAGGCCCTGGTTCGGGTCGTGATAATTATTTCCTTTAATCCCAAATAAAAAAGAAAATTCTCATATATTTCACAACTAATCACGCAGAATTACTAACATTCTTATTTAACTTATTGTGATTATATTGTTTCTTCTAATCCTAAATAAAAAAGGAAATTCTCAAATATTCCACAATTTTTAATCACACACAATTACTGATATTCGTATTTAACTTATTACGATTGTATTATTTCTTCTAATGCTAAATAAAAAAGGAAATTTTCATATGATATATTTGAGAATCAAAAATGGATGAGAAAAGACATATTTCCCCCCCTGAACTTGTCCTCCCAACTCACTTTAGCACTTAAACTTAACTTTCGTTTATTTACCTCCTTAACATCTTTAAAGTGAATTATTTCAACCCCTTAACAGCCTAACCCAAGTCAAGGTTGGGTGTTGTTAAGCACACGCCCTTTGATTGGTTTATGTTATAACCCAACCCTTTCTCGTTTATAACTTGACCCACTCTAATCAAATACCCAAAAACCTAAAAAATAACCTATTTTAGTTTTTTCTCTCTCTAAAACCTCTTTATTTCAGCTGATTTGACTTGATTTCAGTAGATTTCACTCGATTTCAGTCGGTTTCACTCGATTTCACTTCAAATTAAGTTATTTCTATGGCTTTTTATGAAATCCATGGTTGCTCCGTGTTGAAATTTGACTACTCAAGTAATTATTAGGGTTGTTTTACTTTGAGATTAGGGTTTTTGCCGTGAATAATTCTAAGCTGCTATTTTTTTTATTTTTCTTCAAATTAACCATGGATTTTGTGTATGTTACATTGAGGTTTCACCATGGAGGTAAATTACAACAAAAACCGAGTATTAAGTATCATGGAGGTACTGTTACTGACTGTTTCAATGTGGATATAGACAGACTTTCTTACTTTGAATTTATTGATATCGTGAAGGAAATTGGGTATAATTGTTCCTCGTGTATTGTTTATCTCATACCTCCTAAAAGAAAAAAATTAGTAATAGTAACAGATGATAGGGATATTTTGGGTATTTTACCTTTACTTAGAAATGGAGATGTTATTGATTTATATTTGACACATTTAGTTGATGTGGCAGATGTGGTCCCATCTATTGAATATGACTCCCATGTGGGAGGAGAATCTTGTCCTGGTTTTGATAAAGAGTTAAGTGAAGACTTAGGGGACTGTGATGATTTAGGGTTTGAAGAGGACTTCGTAGAAGCTGCAATACCTCATGAACCTACTTTTACTATAAACTTGAGTGGTTGTGGTACTGCAAATAGAGGTAAAGACCTAGGTGGTGATGATGATGTTTCTTCTATTGGTAAGGACTTAGGTGGTTGTGGTGGGGGTATTTTTACTATTAGTGGGGGCTTGGGTGATAGTGGTGTTGCTGCTAGGGGTGAGAACTTAGGTGGGGGTAGTAGTGATTTTTTTGTTAGTAATGGGGACTTTGGTGATGTTGGTGTTGCTGCTAGGGGTGAGGACTTAGGTGGTGGTGGTGTTTCTACTATTGGTGGGGACTTGGGTAATGGTGATGGTGCTTCTAGGGCTCAGTACTTAGCTAGTTGTGGCAGTGATTTTTTTGTTGTTGGTGGGGACTTTGGTGCTAATAGTGTTGCTGCTAGGGGTGAGGACTTAGGTGGTGGTGGTGGTAGCAGTAGAAGTGATGATTTGGGTAGTGTAAATGATGTTTCTGCTACTGGTGAGAATTTGGATGGTGTTTCTGCTGGTATTAATCAGAATTTAGGTGACACTGCTTTTGTTATTACAACAGATGTCACAGTCATTCCATCAGATTGGGAAAGTGAAAGTGATGTTAGCGAAAAATCAGATTATTGTGATTTCTTTGATGAAGGTGAAGATGATGAGTATGGTAGTGATGTTTATGAAGAGGTAACGATTCTGAGGGAACAAAAGAGGGCTGCCAAAAAGAAGAGATCTGATGAAACTAAAAAGAGAAAAAATAAGAGCCTAGAACAAGAGGTGTTAGCTTAGGTAAAAGGGGAGTGGATGTGGGATATGATGCGATTTTATCCAAGAAAAAAAATAGTCTAGAGGGCAAGATAGCTAGAGATGAGCCATATATTGATTCAGATGATGAGGTAAGTTTTGAAATAGATTCTGATCAGGATATTTATGGGGATGTTGAGGTTGAACAACCTGCTAGAAGAGAAGGAAAAGCAAGGAGAACAAGAAGAAATTATAAGAGGATTATGTTTGATCCTACTTGTAAATTAATAGTTTGGGAGCTTGGACTTTGTTTTACAAATGTTGTAGAGTTTAGAAAAGCTCTTACTAGATATGATGTTCAAGAACATGTAGAGCTAAATAAGTTTGTGAATGAATCAAAAAGGGTTAGAGTAAAGTGTGTAGATGGTTGTCCATGGTTGTTGTTTGCAAGGATTGATTCTAGGACTACAGATTTTCTAGTTAAGAAGTACATTCCAGTCCACAAGTGTAATGCCACAACAAAGAATAAATTGGTGAATTTTAAGTACTTGGCAGAAAGGTACAGGGATAGAATAACATCAGAATCTGGAATTAGAGTTTTTCAGATTCAAGAGTTAGTAAAAAATGATTTGGAGGTATATATAGGGAGGACTGTAGCAAGAAAAGCTAGAAACATTATGTTGCAGCAAATTATGGGTGATCATGTGGAGGAGTTTAAAAGAATTTTAGATTATAGGGATGAGCTTTTAAAGACCAATTCAGGTAGTACATGTGTAGTGAGGCTTAGTGAAGAAACTTTTGAAGGCGGAAGAAAATAGTTCCAATCTTTTTACATATGTTTTGATGCTTTGAAGAGAGCATTCAAAGCTGGTGCCAGGAGATGTATTAGGTTTGATGGTTGTTTTTTGAAAGGTGCTTGTAAGGGTCAATTACTTGTGTCTGTTTGTAAGGATGGAAATAACTAGATGCTACCACTAACTTGGGCAGTGGTTGAAGTTGAAAACAAATTCACTCAGAGATGGTTTGTTAGACTTTTGAAAAATGATCTTGAGCTGGGAGATGGGTCTGAAGTGACTACTATTACTGATATGCAGAAGGTTACCTCATATATTTTCTCTTATTCATTTTCTGAATTTTTTTTGGGACCTATTTTATACTTATGTCAACTAATATATTTTATTTTGTTTAAGGGTCTTGACAGTGCAATTTCAGATTTACTGCCAAATGCAGAGTAAAGAATGTGTGCTAGACATATTCTAGCCAACAGATCTAAGGATTGGAGAGGTATTGAAAGAAGAAATTGTTTTTTGAAGTGTGCCAAATCTACATATGAGCAAGAATTGAGAAGAAATTTGGATCATATGGAGATGTTAGGAGATAAAATTTGTGGAGATCTTCTGTGGTACAATATAGAAAGGTGGTTTAAGGTTTACTTCAAATATCACAGTTATTATGATAGTGTTGACAATAACATGGCTGAAAGCTTCAACTCATGGATACTAAGGGCAAGATACAATACTATCATATCAATGCTTGAGGAAACAAGGGTTAAGATGATGAGAAGAACAGGACAGTTGAGACAGTTTTTTGAAATATGGATTACTGGTATTTCTCCTATAAGACTAAAAGTGTTGCAAGATAACACATCAAAAACAATGAAGTGTACTCTTGAGTGGAATGGTAAATTTGATTTTGAAGTTAAGGATAAATGGAGAAATACTTTTATAGTGAATTTGAGGGATAATACTTGTACATGTAGGTCTTGGATGTTAAAAGGTATACCTTGTTGTGATGCCATAGCTGCACTACACTTTAGAAGGCTAGAACCCATTAACTATATTGCACATTGGTATACTAAGGAAACTTATCTCAAGACTTATAGTTACTTCATTCAGCCTGTTACTGGTATTAAAATGTGGCCCAAGTCAATCAATCTTTCTGTTATACCACCTACAATAAGAAAGCTTCCAGGCAGACCCAGTAAATCAAGAAAAAAAAAGCACAATGAAAACAGGACTGGAAAGTTATCAAAGAGGGGCGTTGAGATGACCTGCAACACATGTCACAACAAGGGTCATAATAAAAAGAGTTGTCTATTGAATTCAAGTTCCACTAGAACTAGTGTGACTTCTCCTTCAGCAGCACCAAGCACAAGTAAAAGAATAGGAAGACCAAAAGGATCTACAAAGGTAACATTTGACTTATAATTTACTAGTATTTTAATTCTCTTTTATTTACTTTAATTCTTTTCTCTCATTATATTTTTTCTTATGTATTGTAGGCCGCTGCAGCAGTAGCAGCTACTGGTAGAGGAAAAGGATCACCTACAGCAATTGTTGCTACTGTGGGTGTTGATAGAGGAAAAGAAACTGAAACTTATGTTGTTGATAGAGCTATTGATAGAGGTAGAAAAACTGGTGCTACAGTTGTTGGTAGAGCTGGTAAAGGTAGAGGAGTTGGTGCTACAGTTTTTTGTAGAGCTGGTAGAGGTAGAGGAGCTGGTGCTGCAGTTGTTGGTGGAACTGGTAGAGGTAGAGGAGCTGGTGCTGCAGTTGCTGGTAGAGTTGGTAGAGGTAGAGGAATTGGTGCTGCAGTTATTGGTGGAGTAGGTAGAGGTAGAGCAGCTGGTGCTGTAGTTGTAGGTGAAACTGGTAGAGGTAGATGAGCTGGTGTTGTTGATTGTACTGGTACATCAAGAGGAGAAGGTGTCATTGGTGCTAACCAAGGTAGAGGGATAGCTTATAAAAGACCTAGGATGGTTGGAATGGGGGTGCTTCATACAGAGAGTGGTTTTAAAGTCCTCAATGTAAGTTAAAATTTCTTGATTATGTTTGTCTAATTTAAAGTAAACTTTTTTAAAGTCTTTAGTTAAATTTGTTCTCTTTTATTTTTATCAGCCTGGAATGCCTATGAACTCCACCATAGTGACTGAAAATCTTGGACATCACAAACCAACCTCAGGTGTGAAATGAAAAGGAAAGAAAGTTGTGACCCAACAGGGACTTGAAGACATAAGAGCACAGAAAAGGATAAGGACAAGGTCAAATGTTACTGAACTGAATAATCTAAGCCAAACAAGTTCAACAACCTTCCAATAGAAGCCTAATTATGTTTTTCTCTTTCTGTATTGATGGTGTGTAATGAAACAGTAGTGATTTTAACTTAGCTAGTAGTTCAATTGTGGTGACTTCAACTATGCAGCTGTGACTGCATTAATTTGACATGTTTTGAAAACAATGATGCAGTAGTGACTGTGTTTTTGGCTAATGTTTCTGTTGAAATATCAGCAACTGTGGCTGCATTTTTTTAGCTAATGTTTCTGTTGAAATATCAGCAGTCGTGACTGCATTTTTTGGCTAATGTTTCTGTTGAAATATCAGCAGTTGTTACTGCATTTATAATGGGTTATGCCTACAGTATTTGGACATTTTGCAACTTCAGATTGCAATTTGTTGCCTGCACTTATTTTTTGGGTACTAAATGATTCAAATGGAATCAATTTAACTATAAATACTCAAACAAACGCAAAATAAGTAAGTTACACCATTACAAAAGATAAACAAACATGATTCACTTCATCTAGCAACCTTTCTCTTCTTCATATATATAAGAGAATCCAAATACAAAAGAAGTTGCACTACTCTAACACAATAATTTGCAACACGTCATATAATAACAACCTAGTGTTAAGGTAACCTCATTGAACCATTTTTCATATAGAGCATCCCAACCAAATAGATTAAAGCTATTACCAATATATAACAAAAAAACACAACAAAGAAGTGAGTATTGTTTCTAGTCCTTCTTTCAGCTATTCGTCTCCAATTCTTTTCTTTCTCCTTGATTTTTCGAATCTCTTCTTCCAACTTCTCCAATTTCATTTAATCCCATTATCATCGTGTTTTGATTCTTTAGGCTTGTCAACTTCTTCTGAATCTTCCTTGATTGATTTGCTCAATCCAATCAATTTCTCAACTTCATTGAAACGACAAGATTCAACTACATTCTCGAGCTCACCTAGATTTTCAATTAGTTTAGGAATCACATAGTTGGACCTCAGATTAATGTCTTCTGAATTCCTTTAACGCCAAAAACCGCAAGATCTTGGACCCTTCAATGGTGACAAATAAAGAATATATTAACCTCATTTCTCTTAATCAATTCTATCGAAATAACAAGAGAAAATGCAAAATTTGATACTTACCCCATAATAAAGACATGCCCAATACTTGAAGTCCAAGATGTCTTCAAATGCAATAAAATTCCGTGATTACAATGAATAACTTGCTTCAAAACAGAATCTTTTTCCTCCATACATAGTTTACTCAAGTTAACTGACTTCATTATTGTGTGCTACAAGAAATTCATTTCAACAAATAAGATAAAGAGTAATTTAGGAAAAATAAAATTAAAGGACACAGAGTAATTCAGAAATTCATTTTGAAAGAAATTCCTAATAAAACATAGACAAAGTAATGAATGATATTATACCTTAAAACGGAAATAGACGAAGCTAAAATCATTTCGATTTTATGTTTTTAAATTTTAAATTTATGCGGCTTAATACAAATCAAGAGAAAACAATTTTATTCTTCGCATCACTTTCATGATTTGAAGAAATTTTGAACTGAAGATGAAGAAGGGGAGGATAAATTAGGATTTCTTTTATAGAAAAATAGATATAACCGTTAGGGGGGTTCAAACTGGTATTTAAAAGAAAGAGAAAAGAATTTTAAAAGACAAAAATGAGTTTTTACGCGCTCAGCATCACTTGTTTACACACGGGCTGTTAAGGGGTTGAAATAATTCACTTTAAAGATGTTAAGGGGGGTAAATAAATGAAAGTTAAGTTTAAGTGTTAACGTGAGTTGGGAGAACAAGTTCGGGGGATGGGGGGGGGGGGGGGGGGGGGGAAGTTTTTTTTTCAAAAAGGTTTGGGATCGTTTCTTCTAATCCTAGAAGAAAAAAGAGATAATACATCGAAACACCCCTTAACTTGTTAGCAAAACTTACTTTAGACCCTAAACTAATCGACCAATTATTTACCCCCTTATAAACTTTAAAGTGTATTATTTTGCCCCCTTAAGAGCTGACGTGGCAAAAAAAAAATAAAGGCACGTTTTAGTGGAAAAAAGTATACATTTTTTTAGTAGGGTCCACTTTAATATTTTTAAATATTATTTTTTTCTCCTTCTTCCTCACACCTCACCACCCCCATTTCTTGTTTTTCTTCACACCCCACCACCCCTATTTCTTCTTCTTCCTTTATTTTATTTTTTTTCACTTCTATTCACCAAAATCTTCTATCAAATACACAATAATAAAATACATAAATTAAACAACAAATAATATTTTCTATAAAGATCAAAAATCAACAAATTAAATCCCCAAAATACATAAAAACCAAATCTTTAAGGTATCGTTCTTCAAGAATTTGCTAAATTTCAACACCCAAAAAATTCAATGAGCATCAAATCATAGAAAAAAGAAATTCATTTAAATTCTTAACTATTATTTTTTTCCTTCGAATTTTTCAAATCTCGAAAATCACTACACTTAAAAAATATGAGAAAGAACCTTATTCCTTCAACCAAGTTTACAAGCTAATTATAACCATGGAATTGAGTAGGAAAACAAATTCTACAAATTTTTAACTTTATTCAATTAAACCAAAAAATCTGATCCACAAACTTCTCCGAAGCACCAACGACGAAATTCTTCGCCAGAAAATGCTGAAACTAGCGACCAGAATCAGTCGCAGCAATCCACCGTCGTTGTCTCTGTTCCGGCGACGAAGTTTAGTTGTTCATAGGAGGAGAAAGAAGAAGAAGAAAGAGGAATGAAATTTGTGGAGCGGAGGTTAGTTGTTTTTCATGGAAGGAGGAAGAAGAAGAAGGAGGAACGGGTGGGGTGGGGGTGGGGGTGGGGGTAAGGGCGGTTGTTTGAAGAAGAAGAAGAAGAAGAAGAAGAAGAAGAAGGAGGAGGAGAAATCGTGGGGTGGGGGCGGGGGCGGGGGCGGGGGACTGAAGAAGGAGGAAAGGGAGAGAGATTTATTTATATATATAGAAAAATAGTATATATATATATATATATATATATATATATATATATTTTTTCTTTTTAGGCGGGGTAGGGGTAGGCCGAAGAAGTACTGGGGCGAGGTGATTAGGCGGGACATGAAACAGTTACAGCTCACCGAGGACATGACCCTAGATAGGAAGGTCTGGAGAGCGCGAATTTCGGCAGAGGATTAGGGCCAGTTTGGGTCGCTAGTGTAGGGAATTACTTGGTGAGGGTTTTATTCCTGTTATGATTCCGTCTTTCGTGTTCCATGTTTTATTACGAATCTGTGTGCTTTCCTCTGCTTTCCTCTGTTTTATATTACTTATGGATGCCGTATTTATGTTATGTAATCTGCTTCTGTGCTTTACTATATGTTTGTGTGGTATCTCGTGTCTTGAGCCAGGGGTTTATCGGAAACAGCCTTTCTACTTCATCAGAGGTAGAGGTATGGATTGCGTACATCTTACCCCCTCAGACCCCACTAGGTGGGAATACACTGGGTTTTTTGTTGTTGTTGTTGTTGTTGTATTTCTTTAGCAATCTAATTCATATTTATTGTTATTTTTCTTCTCCTTGTGTTGTGGGTTTCTTAGAATTTGAATTCTTTAATAATATCAATAAAGTAATTTTAGATTCATATCAAGTTAGTCGGAAAAAATGAAGTTCGACGGAATCAAATTTACTCTGCAAAAATATATCAAGTTTGTAAAGAGAAATGTATTAATATGCTAAAGTTCATGGCTTTCACTGTTTCTTTTTAATTGAAAATTGTTAATTGTTAAGAATTTAAAAAGAAAAAAAATTAGAGATGAAGAACGAAGTAGATGGCTGGGGTCTTTGTGGGGATGGGGGGTGGGGTGGGAGGTCGAAGGGGGGGCTGATTTTTTTTTTTTAAAATTAAAATTTGTTATTATTAAAAATATTAAATAAGTTAAAATGTGGGGGTGGGGCGAGAGGTCCAAGTGGGGGTTTGTTTTTTTTTTTTAAATTAAAATTTGTTATTATTAAAAATATATTAAATAATTTAAAATGAGGGGGGTGGGGCGGGAGGTCAAAGGGGGGGCTGTTTTTTTTTTTTTAAAAATTAAAATTTGATATTATTAAAAATATATTAAATAAGTTAAAATGTGATTTTTTTTACAGAAAAAAAAAAGAAGAAAAATTACCATTTGAGACTCATTCATGGGCTTAAGGAGAGTGTAACCAAATCAACATTTTGTGCCTGATAAGTATCAATTTTAGCACTTAAGGAGTCTGATAGGTACATACCTTAATTTAAGGAGCTAAGTGAATTTTTGGAATAAGTTTGAGGTCTTATCAATACGTTTGGCCTTTTGAAAACTATAAAAGCATAAGTTTATTCTAGCAATGAACCTTGAACCAAGCTCAACCCTATTTTCGAAAAAAAACCAAAAAAAAAAAATTGAAATCCGAATCCAACCCAAATTCGTATCCGTTTCAGCCTAAATTTCTTGCCGCGCACTTACCCTCCCTTTTTTCCGCAGCGAAAACAACTTCTATTTGTCCGAAGGAAAATCAAATTGTATGTCTCTCTTTTACCCTAAATAATACCTTTCTTCCTGTCTCCCTAATTGTACCAAAAACCTAATCTTTATCTAATGAATTTTAATGGTAAAGCATGATTTTTATGAATAATGTGTGTGCATATCATAGTTTTTGTCAACTTTTCTTTTTTGCCCTAAAAATTTTACGTACTTAATTGCTTTACGTATGATAATGATTTGAATTGTGATTAGGTGGATTAATTTGCATGTGAATGGTAAGAATTAATATTTAATTACATGAATTATGCATTGGCATGCAAGTTGATGATCAGCCTTACAAGCATAAAATAGGATTGTATTTTAGGCTTTGTGTTTTTTTTCATGAATATAACTGTTTAAATTTTCTTTATCTTGAATAATATATCTTGGTGATTAGTTGTTTAGTGTAATGGGATCAATAATGGATACTATTTACTTAAACTATTCAAGTCTTTTTGGATAGATAACAATGACAACAACAATATACCTAGTATAGTTGCACAAGTGGTGTCTGGGGAGGATAAAGCGTACACAGACCTTAGCCCTACTTTGTCTACTTTGTCAGGTAGAGTTTTTTTGATAGATAACATTGGAGTTAATTGTTTAGTTCTATGTATGTCCGATGGAGACTGTTTAAGGTAATCTCACCACAATTGTTGAACAGAACTTTGTGCGCTTCCAATGAAATCCTATATAGGCAGTGGTGGAGCCAGACTTTTGGTTAAGGGTGTTCATATTTTCCCTTGGGCAAAGAACTGTTTAAAAAACAAAGAAAATAGCACCTGCTAAGGTTCGAACCCGGGTTGTTGATGCGGAAATGCACACTCTTGACCACTAGACTATGCTTCTCTAGCTTGTCAAGGGTATGCAACAACATGTGTATAATCATAAATATCTATATTTAACCTATATTCTCGAAAAAATTTTCCGACGTTGGCTGTGGCTCTGCCACTGTATAGAGGATGTCCGGAATTTCAAAGGAGGTTTTCTCCAGGCAAAAGGAGAAGGAACAGGAAACAGGGTGGGGTAGAGGGGGCATAGGAATTACTTGATCCCCTACTAGTAAAGGGAAGATGGGCTGTGCTCCTGTGCACCAGCTAAAAATATCACTTAATGTGATGTTATGTTGCACAATTTTCTGCGTCCTGCCTCTATTGTGTTCAACTTTTTGCCAATCCCTTCTATTGCTTTTACACTTTCTAGTGAAAAATTAATACTGTTACTTTACAAGTTATTGGTGAAGTTGGACAGGGACCTTAAGTATAACATTAGGTGACTTGTTGTAATAGAAGGGGACAAGATTAGTCAGGAGTTTTAGACTTGAGAATTGAATACCCATTTATGTTAAATTACTGTCTACTCTATAATATGGGATTAGTGTTGTACAAGGTGAAGTTGAAAATTAAGGAACTGATAATGATGTGACACATCCTTAAAGATCATATTAAATGTCTGACTACTCTATCCGGACCAATTTAATGTAGTCAATCACCATTATGGCTAGAGCATGTTGCTGAGACTAGATTGACAGCAAATCTCTTCATTGTAAATCTGATTGGACAAAATCTAAATGTTCTAGACATATATATTATTTGGATATGCGCGGGCGCACACACACTCAAGAGTTTTATGGAATCATGCCCTGCAGAACTGTTGAGAAGACTTGTTCTTCCTTGAATGTGCTGTTGCTGGCATTTGAACTAAAAATTTCTATTTCGTCCTTATCATTTCTGCTAATAACAGAAAACACATTTGTATCAGCTGTAAAGTGTAGAAAGCCCCTAAATTTTGTTGGCTTCAATTTTCACTGTAGGAGGAATGTGTAGAAAACCAGATGAATTTGAACAGAGTGAATGTTGGGCTACCATTTAGTTCTGGAGGAACCAACTTGTTCCAGGAGGAATCAGATCTTCTCCAGCTTAACACCACAGGTTCACGACAGCGCTCCTGTGAGAAACAAGATGATAATCAGATCGAGTGGACCAATGATCAAAGAAGGTTTCCTGTGAATGGAATGATTGGAAATAGAATGTAAGTTCTAAATTTATTACTATTTATTTTTCCATGGACCAAGTTGTGAAAACTTGGACGTGTGATATCATGTGAATGATACACTTGCGTAATTTTCTTACCTTTGAAGAACTATTTGCAGCAAGAGTTTTATGTGGAAAGGGAATTTGGACAGGGGCAAGCAGATGTTCAACAATTTGGCTGGCATGAATAGTCAGCCATCAGTAGATGCGGTTTGTAAGGTCTGTTTCTTTGGTAGTTATTATATATTAGTCCGAGAAACATGTCAAATTCTCGTCACATGATTCTTAGTTGGAATTTCTTTTGAGGTTTGTTCATAGAGCAAAGCTTTTTGAATGAATTCTTCATCACCAGCTAAGAGTTTGCTCTTGTTGGTTGACTAATGTTTACTTTTTAGTCTCAGAACTGTTTTATTGAGTTGAGCTCATTTTTTTGAATTAAAACAGCAGGATCAAGTGGGGAAGATACCTTCACGTGAATATCAAAACCTATTCCAGCAAGAAGCATATTATTCACAAGCATGGCAGGATGAAGCACCGGACTTTCTTTCATCCACCTTGACACCCATTTCCCATACAATAGGTGATTCACCTGTTTGTTGCAGTTCAGATTTGCAGTCTGTACAGCATGATCTCTTAACTGCTTTTTGTATGCCTGGCAGCATGCTCCAAACAGGTGAGTTTTTGACAACTTTTGTAGTTTTGAAAGTGGCAAGTAGCTTTGCACACTGACATGGATATATCTTTCCAGTGTTCCTCTCTCTCCCTCCCTCGCTCTTGCATTTACATGTAACATTTAATGCTTTGATATTTGAAATCCTAAGGTATTACTTTTGATACAGGATTCTCAGCTAACAGGCCAGGTGTATTGGGAGAAGTACTTAACCCGGTCAGTGGGTCACATGTTTCCAAAGAGATTGTTGATTCTCCTGGGCCATTCTCATCTGTTACTGTATGTTCTGAAGGAGAATGGAATGCGAAGAAGGAACCCTACGAAGATGGACTAACGTGTTCAGATAGCGGTTGGCCAAGACTCCCTGAGTCAGTATCAATAAGTCCAATTAAGCCTCAGTATCCTGATGAAGGTAATTTATATATCTTATGAACTCGTGTAATGTATTAATTCCTAAATCTACCTATGGAAAATGTTAATATGGATAACTGGTTGTGGTGATAACTTCTAGAATCTATCATTTTCTGAAGTCGTTCTAACCTTTTGTTACTTTTTTCATTCTCATAACGTTCTGACCTTCTTTCCATTTTACTTTTTTCTACTTTGCACTTAAGCTTGTCCAAATCTCGGCCCTATTTACTCATCAGTACTTTGCTTTATATTGTTGCCCAGAAATGTGCCATTTAGAACCAACTTTCTACTATTGAAATTTCGTATTGTCAGGAAGTTAACTTCTTTAGTTTGTCTTTTTATAACCATTTGTCTGGGCCAGCTTGCGTGCAGCCGTGCACCTTGACTAAATCCACAGATACCTTACACTTCCCCACCAGCTGTAGGCACCCGTTAAATCTGTCCACCAAAGCTAGGACAGATGGAAAGAAATCACCCAGCGTGTTTGTTTCTACTGGGATTTTCTGGGATTTGAACCTGAGACCATGGTTCTCAACCCACTTCATTGACCACTAGGCCCCACACCCTTTGGGTACAATTTACTTCTCTAATTTTAGAGTTTTAGATCCATTTTATACCATTGAAAGTTGATATTTATCAGCTATTACTTATTGTAAAAAACCTATTATTTATCAGCTATTACTTTATCTTCAGTTTTGACCTACTTCAATTATAATCCAATTAATTTGCAGCCTTCACTTTAATAGCTCTTCCTGGTGAAATGATATCCCATAAAATGGGACAGAGGGATTAACTTTTGGTAGAAAATTCTGGAATGGTATTGGTTGTTAGAGGATAGCTGCATGCTTTTCTTATTTTCTACTTGCAAACCATGACACCGGGAACTTTATGCCAAGTAGCAAGATGACAATTTTCTGCCCTTCATCTCCCAGTCTTTGTACTTAAGAAACCAAGAAAATGGTGAAATAGAGGTGTAAAATTTCATTTGCAATGTAAATCTAGTATTTTAAGAACACAAGGTAAGCTAATTGTTATAGCACTTGTAAATATTTAAAATTTGAAAGAAAAACTGATGTGTTCTTGGGGATGGGTGCAGCTTGAGCTCTCTACTCTAGCAGGATTTAAGATCAGTTGAGTCAGGAAATACCAAGCTGAATCGAACTCTAGTTAGCGGAAGCTGCCTTTTAATTTAATGCTCTGCTTCTGTTCGGAGTTTCGAGCTTACATTCTCCATGACTTTGACTTTGTTTTTTGTTTTGTTTTGTAGTCACTTATCATCCTTGCATTTTTTTTTACTTGATTTTCTCAGTTGAATTCAATCTCAGAAACTATGGAAGACACTTGGAGGAGACTAATCAGAATATTTATCATGAGAATATTCCAGCATTATTTGGACAAAGTGTAGATTTGTCTCATCTGAATCGTTGGACTTCAGAATCGGAAGTTAAGTGGTTTTCTAAAGATAACACTTTACCAACTGCAATGTCTTATCAGCTGCCCAATTTGAGATCATATGGTTACTTGTTGGAGCAAGATGCTACCATGAGCAATGTATCAAGTCAAAGATCGAGTTTACCTAGCGTACTCAAACCTTTCCCAGAGCAGTTACCTAGTATTCAGCTACGAGATTTTCATCAACTTCACAATGGTTCTTCAAATGGGTTGGACTGTGATGTTTATTCGACCGGATCTGCAAACCTGTCAAATTCAGATGATTTGTCTTTACATGACATTCTTGCTCTTTACATCAATTACCATAGTTTAGTGGTGGATGCTGGGAGAATTCAAATTCCTTTTATGAATTACTTGCATTCAACTGTATGCAATGGAAAGAGATGTTCGTGTGATATGAACTCGAGACTGATATCTCATTTTCAAAACTGCCAATATACTGGCTGTGGGATGTGCAAGCCTTTCAGAGAGCTGCATTCTACAGATGTTAAGTCAGATAAAAATGTGGTAGCGATGCTCCAAGATGTGCAATATAGTGGCTTTAGCTCTTATATCAATGAAGCTGCTTTGCCTCCATCAAAGCGGAAAAGGGTGGAAAATCTCTCTGTGCTTCAATCTTGGCCTTCTAATGATGATTCTAGCAATCAGCAGTCCCCTGCTGCTGGATATTCATCATTAAGGCAGTTCTTTGAAAGTCCTATCTTCAGCAAGAAGAATAAAACAGAGATCAGTAACGAAATTGCAAGCTGTGTCGAGGACTGCAATACAGCTGGTGAATCTTGTAATCGCAGCATCGACATCTTGCAGGTTGGCAATGGTTCTTTTTCCTCTACAGAGCTCACTAATGATTGTGGACTGCAGAAGACAGAGCATACATGCACTAGCGGAACAGATTATAGTGAGATTGACAGTTCTTCCCAGATGATCATAGATAGGTTGTCTTTTCTTCCTATAGAGCCTACCGATGACCAACAACAGGAGTTACAAAGGACATTTAAGTATAACAAGACCACTTCATCTGCAAGAAGCAATTTAACTGAACAAAACTCTGATTATCAGATGGGAATGGGATCGGAAGATCCAAGGAGGCTGGGTATTTCATTGACGGACTTTTTCACTATTGAGCAGTTGAAGGATCATATCCAGAGCCTCAGTCAATATCATCAGGTTTGACATATAACATAGCCTCCATATTTGTTCAGTGTTTTTCTCTCGTACAAAGCTAAAGAGAGACTTCAGTAACAAAATTCATAAGAATTTGGTAGATTATAGTTTGAGTCTGACTGTTGGGAAAAATTTTCTTCAACTTGTTTATTTTGTGATGATATTTTAGCGGTACAATTTATGTGTAATGGTTTCTTGTTCTCTTTTTGGCCGTCTTTGTTGTGCTGTTATAAGGTATCAATAATGAATTAGGAGTAGCTTTATTGTTCTTAAATGGTATATAGCACATTGGTCGAGATATGTAAATAAGGATAGACAGTAGGGTCTCACACACACAAGTGAGTTCACAAATCTTCTCAAACTATAAGGTTGCGTTAGCACATAGTGCAGAGTTAGCTAAGTAAAAGGAGCAGAGCTTGAAGGTATTTTTTAGCATTTCCAGGTTTGGTCACTGTCATATTAAATTCACAAAAATGGACACTTCTGAGTTCTGATTTTTTGATCAGTTGGGGTAGGGGACAGGGGGTCTGAAAGATTGCACATGTTGTGGGGCGTGTAGAAATGTAATAGTTCTTTTAAACTTACTGAAGTTCAGGATAAAGGTATTTGTTTTTTTTTTTTTGAGAGTCCAGGTAACTTAAAAGGTATTTGTGTTAAGCTCCTTAATTCTTTTCCTAAGTTCTTTATTTTGGTTACTCTTTTACTTCTATTTATTTTTATCATTTTACTTTTTGTATATGAGGGGACTCTTCATGAATTGACTTGTCAACCTACCACAACCTTTTCCTTTGTTCGGACTTGGGACTGGAAATATGAGCAAGCTCCCACTGGAATGCATTAGTCACGTTGGGACTTTTACTTGATGTCTTATACTTTTCTAAGAGGAGTTGTTTAGCCTTTTAGAGATTTATACGTAGTAGAAAATATAAAGAACTTCTAGTACTTCTTATGCTTATTTCTGTTATTATTTTTATTTTATATTTTATATGATATCGGCCTAGAGATGAGGTTAAATTGAGTAACATGGTAAGCGAGGATTCATATAACCCCCATCAACTTGCTCGAAACTGAGGGATAGTTATTTTTTTTTTCTTATTTGTGTGCGCGTGGGTATTTCTGTGGAGGCTCTTTATATTCTAATGTTGGCTCGTCAATTAGTTAATTAGCTTGACAGCTAGTTTTCCCTTGCGTTTTTTGCAGGGATCAACTGGAAATATGACAGTACATTCTATCTGTGAGAACGTATGCCAATTATGTGGCATAGATAGGCTTGTTTTTGTCCCAACACCTATATATTGTTCATCATGTTGTACTTTTATCAAGCGCAACTTGGTTTATCATTGGGCTGTGGATGAAGCTGGTGGACGACACTGTTTTTGTACAAAATGTTTCAGGAAGTCGCGGGGCGCTGATGTCTCATCCCAAGGACTATCAATTAGCAGAAATAAGTTTCAAAAGGCAAAAAATAGTGATCAAAACGAAGAATCGGTGAGTTTAGTATTACTTTCTGTTTGAAGTGTTAGTACTTGTTTTTTCTGCTGTTACTAAATTTATCTCTTTGGGATATCTGTAGTGGGTACAATGTGATAAGTGCGAATGCTGGCAACATCAAATATGTGCTCTCTATAATGCTAAAAAAGATCTGGAAGGACAAGCAAAGTACATATGTCCATTCTGTTGTTTAAAGGAGATAGAAGCGGGAGAGCATGTTCCTTTACCAGTTGCTATTGGAGCCCAAGATCTTCCAAGAACTATGCTCAGTGATCACATTGAGCAGAGACTGTTCAGGTGCCTCAAGCTAGAAAGAAATGAGAGAGCAAAATTGTCAGGACAGGATGCTGATGAGGTAAGCTACTAAAATAGGTTGGATGTAGTTGTCCCCAACAAACTTTCAATATGATTAGTGTCACCCACATAACAAACACTTCTCTAATATTTACATTTGAGCAGGTACCTGGTGCAGCAGATCTAATTGTCAGAGTGGTATTGTCTGTTAACAGAAAGGTGATAGTAAAGCAGCAATTTTTGGATCTTTTTCACAATGAAGATTATCCTCCAGAGTTCCAGTACAAATCAAAGGTGAGAAAAGTGAACTTTTAGTATTCTTTCTAGTTTCCTGTGCGATGACTTAACAATACCCTTTACCTTATTAAAGCTATAATCTCCATTTGAACTTTGGCTTTATTGTATCATGAAGTTCGATCTTAGCTTGATATTTTCAAAGTTCAACAGCACTTCCCTGTTTATGATTTTGTGGAGTTCTAAATGAAATCCTTTAACACTTTGTTGTCCACACCTTTTTCTTTTGTTCATGTTTTTTGAAAATACATTTATATTTTTTTGAGGTGAATCTGACCTAATGTCCAAATAGGTGATTCTATTATTCCAGAAAATTGGAGGAGTAGATGTTTGCCTCTTTGGAATGTATGTCCAAGAGTTTGGATCAGAATGTGCCCCTCCAAACAGGCGTTGTGTCTACATATCATATCTTGATTCTATCAAGTTCTTTAGACCTGATATAGAAACTGTGAAAGGGGAAGCTCTGCGTACTTTTGTATACCATGAAATACTGGCAAGTGCAAAATACTCTCCTTCTTGTCCTTAAATGTAAATTTTAGTTTTATCTGTTGAATCACTAGATTAACGAAACATTTGCTTTTTCTCTGTCATCACATCAGATTGGATACACGGATTACTGCAAGAAACGAGGTTTTACAACCTGCTACATATGGGCTTGCCCACCTGTAAGAGGTGAAGACTACATCTTGTATTGCCATCCTGAATCTCAGAAAACACCAAAACCAGAGAAGCTTCGGTTGTGGTATGTCCCTATTGCTCTCCTTTTTTTTCTTCCGCATCCTTTGTTGTCTTAAATATGCATCGACAAATGTGAAATTTTTCTTTCGTACCCTGCGCATAGCAGGAGCTTTAGTGCACCGGGCTGCCCTTTTTAAATTTTTGATAACAAAAAGGGAACAATTTCTCACATGTATCAATTTTCTGCTTTCAAAGCTACGTAAATCCAACCATGAAGTTTGTCTACTCGGACACACCGCCAAATCTTCCACATTAGGGCACGCAGGTGTGATTGCTAAGCTTTGCCACTTTACCTCTTTCTTTTTAGTTTGTCCCAAACTCCTGCAGAACCAAATTTGTCCTTGAATCCACCTGATCCTGATGACTCTCCAAAAGCAGTCCTGTAGAAAGTAGTGACCTTGAGTTAACCAACTCTCATCTTGAGTATTTAGTCTGCTATGACCTTTTTCCAACTCCACAACCCCTTCCAAAATAGTGCTTGTCGGGCACTGTCAAGTTCTCTTGTGCCTAGTACCAGTCCTGCAAGGAGTCACCTTTTCCAATTCTAGTAAATGCTGTTACCTTTCTCCAGCTGTTGCTTTAAATTCATTTAATCTGGTCAATCTTTCTTCACTTACAAAGACAAGATTAACTTTTAGCTTTACATACTCACCAAATGGTTTCAAGGGTACTTGGTCTAATAGAGTATTTCAATGGAATTGAATGTATTCTGTTATTTTGGGCTGCAGGTATAGGTCAATTTTAAGGAAAGCCTCTGAAGAGGATATTGTGGTGAACTACACTAATTTATATGACCACTTTTTTGTGCCGAGTACAAGCAATAGTGCCAGGATAAGTGCTGCTCATTTACCATATTTCGATGGAGACTATTGGTCAGGAGCTGCAGAAGATATAGTTAAGAATATTGACAAACAGAGCAGAGGTGATTCACCTAATAAAGTTAAAAAGCTAATGACAAAGAGGACGTTAAAAGCAATTGGACATGACAATCTCTCTGCGGATGCAACTAAAGATATTCTAGTGATGCAAAAGGTACGGTTCCATTATGTCCCGAGTTTGCATACTTCAACTGAAGGATCTTTCTTTTGTTGTTAGCTCAGAGTTATGTCCTCAGTTTGCACACTTCTCTTCTTTTTCTGAAGACCGCAAGCTAGAAAATACTTTTGATGAGTCTTGTGTTTTGCCTGGTCTACTTAATTTTCATGCCAGATTATTGACGTGACATGCTAAGGCAAATATTTGTTTTACGTGTATAGCGAGTAATCTCTCTGCATGTGTGTGGGTTCATTCGAAAAGCTCAAATGCTCTCCAATAGCGTGAATGAATTATTAAATTGATTTTTTCTGATTCCTTGAATTGACAGCTGGGGCAAACAATCTTGCCGGTGAAAGAAGATTTCATCATTGTAAACTTGCATGTTGTGTGCACAAACTGCCATGAAGCAATATTATCAGGAAGCCGATGGTCTTGTGAGCAGTGCCGAAACTTTCATATATGTGCGAGGTGATATTTCCACCTCTGTTGTTTCTCTTTATTCCTTGAAGAATTTTCTTTTGAAACTATTTTTTAATTTGGGGATGGGAGATGAGCTGATTGATATTTTACTTCATCCTAATGCTATTATGTATTACTCATGTTATACTGCTTCAGTAATTAGAAAGGAAGTTAAAACTTCGTCGTTTCCGTCCATTTATAGATGGAGTTAACACCCGATATTTAGTCATAAAAAAATCATTCACTTTCGCTACGTCCCTTGCACCTTTTTTTAAACATCGCACATGAGCCCTTTCAGTTCCATATACCCTTTCTCCAGTCAATAATAGGGGTGTCGGTGCAGAACTGGTTGGTTACTTCCGTGCGAATCATAATAGTAATATTCAATATGTTTTGTATATGAACGTGTTGAAAGACTTGTAATAATGGTGAATTTGCTTCTGCTGTGTAGAAACGGTCTCTACTTCCGCGAGAATCATAATAATAATATCCAATATCTTTAGTAATATGAAATTTATATTTTTCTTATTGCAGATGTCTTGCTTTGAAGGAAAACCTTAGTGAGCAGAAAACACATACTTCCATTACTGGAGAAGAGCATTTACTTTCTGAGGTATACTTTCTTTTGCCTTGAAAAGTTCTTTACCAACCGTGGGATGGGTCTGAAAGAAATGACGGGATAGGCACCCAAGGGTGTGGCCTAGTGGTTTAATGAAGCTGGGTTGAGCAACATGAGGTCTCAGGTTCAATTTCCAATAGAGACAACACTAACACTAGGTGATTTCTTCCCATCTGTTCTAGCCTTGGTGGACAGAGTTAACTAATCGTTGTTGCTGGTGGGAGGTGGCAGTTATCCCATGGAATTAGTTGAGGTGCGCACAAGTTGGCCCCGACACCACGGTTATCAAAAAAAAAAAAATAGAAATAACGGGAAAGGAGAGAAGAGTAATACCTAAGAGAAATGAATAGAATGGGAGTTCAGGAATAGAAAGTTTAGTTGACTAATTTTGCAACATTAAATTCTTTTTTCACTTACCCTTTATTTATTGGATGGTGTGGTGATACCTTGTAGGTTGTGGTGGACGATATACCTGCTAACACTGAGGACCGAGATGCCATCATTGAAAATGATTTTTTTGAGAACAGGCATTCCTTTTTAAGCTTCTGCGAGAAAAATCACTATCAATTTGATTCACTCCGTCGCGCCAAGCATTCCTCAATGATGATATTGTATCATCTCTTCAAGAACATTCACCTGTCCCAAACCGACTCTGGCTTCAGAAAGGAGCAATCTGAGGGGCAGAGACCATTGAAGGTGTGCATCGCTACATCTTTTATTTGCAAGACTACATATAAAACTGATAAGTCAGTTTTATTAGTTATCAGTGTTTCAAGTCATAACGGCCTTAGGTTTTGATTGTTCTGATCAGCATTGCTCAATTCATCTAACAAGATATTTGGCGTTGGCAGGTCAAATTAATGGGTATACTGGTGCATGCATCACAATGCCGTGTAGCCCCCTGCTCGTACTCAGGGTGCCTCAAAATTAGGAAATTATTTCAACATGCAAGACAGTGCAATGTCAGAGTTTCAGGGGGATGCATATTTTGTCGCAAAACTTGGTCCTTACTGCATTGGCATTCACAGACATGTCAAGATTCCAGTTGCCTAGTTCCCCGTTGCAAGTATGTTTAAGTCACCTGAACTTTTGCTCAATTTTTTTGCTTCACAATTGATGTAACTCCACTTTTCATCAAATATGATGCAGGGACATGAAAGAGCATGCTGCAAGGAATTCATTGCGCCAGAGAGGTGAAAGGGGTTAGCGACTACATGAAATTACATTACCATGATTCTTGTAGCGTAAATTCATCGCAAGTGTACAGCCGGTTCGGTAATTGACAACGTTGACCTGATGTACAGTGTCACAGGCTCATCAAGTTTTTGTGAAGATTGTCAGAAATCCTGCTCAAGATCCTAGTATATATGTTAAAAATGTACATAAGAGTTGCAACTGTAGTTGGGTAACATGGTTTAGGACTTATTAGCTTGCCATCCTATATACCCCTTATGTGGGAGCTCCAGCAGTTTTTGTAAATGAGTATAGTAAAAATAGTTAATTTACTCAAAAAGTGTAGTTGTCGTTTGTAGATAATGTAATACTACTAGTTAATATAGTCGAAGAGTAGCGTCAGTGGCAGAATTTGCTGTTGAACATATACTTCGGGTGCCTATTAGGTAGTAAAATCTCTTGGCTGGTTCGAATAGGCCGTTTTGACCCCATTTTGAAGAATCGTGTGCTGCTCGCTCCTATTTCACATTATTTTCTTCTTCTTATTGCTCTCATTTCTGAACTCCCTTTTTCAAACTGCTTGGAAATGTTTTATTTTGCACTGAGAGTCTATCCGAAAGTGTACACAACCCTTCTTAAACCCCACTTATTTTGTTGGAATTACATCATTAAAAAATGGTGTTGGATTAGTGAATGAATCTACACGAAAAAATGAACATACATTGTAGACCAATAATAGTACTAGCAAATCGGTGAATGCTTGATAAAAACCAAAGTTAATATATTATAGGTTATAATTAACTTAAAAAGTTCAGATACTGGTAAAGAATCTAATCACAAGTGAGAAGCCAATTTCTTATTATGGAAAACATTTACTAGCAACAACACAGAAAATAACATCATAGACATGTTACTACAGAATCCACCACAATATTCACCACCAAGGAGAGATCAAAATCAAAAAGATTGAAGAATATTATCCACCTATTTAATGGTTGACTTCCAATGATGTAGAGATACAGGAGAGAAGCACAATCTAGTGTTACAGCTGCAATGGTTAACTTGGGGACATAAGCATATGGATACTAAAAATTGTAAAACCAATATGCGTGTGCGCCCCAACTAGGACCAACCATCATATGAACAATCAAATTTCCAACCCTAAACTGATTCCTGGTTGACTAAATTTTGAGAAGGATACACACCACCGCACATCACTCTAAAATCATCAAAGTACTCTACAAGTTGCAAAAGACACAATACCAGTCAAGATGCCTAGTAAGCGAGACCACAAACTAGAGTCATTTAGATCTCCACTATGTCGTGATGAAAGTCCAAATCTTCTTCCCTACAGAGACTTCACCGGGATGTTTAATCTCTTCCTCCTCGTCACTATCATCACCATCATCAGCACTGTCACCACACCCTTCCTCCTCGTCCCCGTTCACACTCAAAGCTGAAGGTCGTTCTGGTGTTTCATTCACCTCTTCACTCAAAGCTGAAGGTCGTTCTGGTGTTTCATTCACCTCTTCACTCAAACCTGTATGCTCTACCAACTCATTTGCCATGTTAGCAACACTTCCTTGATTATCCACTGCATCATTCAACTGGCAGGAGAAATATAGAAATGTTAACAGCTGGTTACAAAAAAACATAAATCACAAATATATCAGAGATGAAACTACCAGTTTATGCATTTTGGGGGCAAATGCTGCTACACTAGTGATTTTCAAACATAAATTGTAGTAAAAATTTGCTCTGCACAGATTTACAGCACTTGTGCTGCTTTTGTTAATAATATTTATGACCTTTTCACAAGAAAATTGTAGTAAAATCCAGTATAAGGAGGTGTTCCAAGGGATTAAAGAGAGCAAAATATGCAACATAACACCCAATGTAGCTTGAGTATATCTGAAACTTATACCAACAACTTTGAGAATGGGTGTGAAATTGTGCATCACGAATGGGAGAGAGTACTAACAGGGCTCTCAGCTACCGTAGGATGACCGGTGGTGAAATCTCTGCCTTTTACATCTTCACTGTTGTTCACCTGAGGAGTTTCCATGGAAGCTCTGGAGTTCCAATTCTCTTCCTGAGATTTTGAAACTGGGTCTGGCAAAGATCCATTGGATGTTGCTGGTGCAGCACTGAGAATAAAAGAAAGTGCAAGTCAACCGCCATGAATTGTCGTAAATAACATTGTCTCTTGTGCATGTGAATGCATGGGGAACATACATATTTTGAGGGGGGTGGAGGGCTGAAAAACTTCCATGTGATTCTTAATAAAAGTTCTATAATATCTTAAGGTCCCACTTCACATTGCAACTCATTTTAGCTATGTGGGTAGAACAAGTATATACAGATCAGCTATCAAAAAGGAATTCAAACAACTTACTTTCTAGGTCGGCGCAGGTTGTATCTTCTTTCAGCATGAGCCTGCACACCAGGGGTAGCCTTTTGTCTCCTCTTCCTGCGATTGCTGGCTACAGTATCTGATTTTCCTTCACTATTAGTGCCATCGATCTCACTAGCTGTTCCCTGTGATGTATGCAAGTGACTACGCTTTCTGGAGTTTCTTGGTGCTGCACC
The DNA here is from genome assembly GCF_002878395.1 of Capsicum annuum. Classification (NCBI taxonomy): domain Eukaryota; kingdom Viridiplantae; phylum Streptophyta; class Magnoliopsida; order Solanales; family Solanaceae; genus Capsicum; species Capsicum annuum. Next base: position 147,514,370 of record NC_061112.1, on the reverse strand, counting down.
CAAAAGATCAGATTCTCTCTGACTCTCCTCATTCAGATTAACTGAAGTCTCCACATTTCCATTGGCATGCATATTCTCTCCCTCTTTAGGAACCTTTTCAAGAACTGTCCTTGTATCTGCAGATTTGGCTGTTTTACCGCTTCTACCACGCCCTTTTTTGATAGGTCTGCGCTGGCCAGTTTTCATGAACGAATGCTGAGTTTCTTCAACAGTGTCTTGACCAACTTCCACCTCTCTAAGACCATCACCGTGTTGAAGCCTCTGATCATCCAGAACATTCATGGAAACAGCCAGATCCACTGGATTTCCTTTGTTTGATAGTTTATTTGGTGATATGCCTGCACACTTCTCCGACGGAGAAGATTCATCAATCAGACCATCAGGAGCAGCATTTCCAATGTTTTTGCCTGGTGAGAATTTGAGAATCTTGGATGTGCATTTTCGAAGCCAGGACATGGTTCCAGCAGAAACCATTGAGTTTGTATTAAGAGCTCCAGGGGACAGATCATCACTAGTCCTTCCTGAAGCTCCTTGCAGACCATCCTTCAAATATTCCTGTGCAACACTTGGCAGAGGAGGGGCCTCAAAACTCTCCGCTTCAGCTAGAGCTTGAAGGTCAGAAAATTCAATCACACGAATTCCTTCTCCACACGAGCTGCAGCTCTTCTTCTGCTTAACCAAATCAATAAACCTGTCCCTTTCCTTAATATAAGCTAACCTCTGATCCTTCAACTTCCTGCTTAATCCAACAAGCACATCAATATCCTTTTTCATCTCTAACTGTTGCACTTCAAGAATCCCCTTGTTGGCAGAAATTTCCTGTTTTTCTTTCTCCAGCCGGACTCTTTCTAATTTCATCTCTTCCATATCTCTATGGGCAATCTCCTTTAAATACTCAATATTGCGGAGCTCCTTCTCCCTCTCTTCCTCAAAGAGTTTCTCCCGTACATGCAGCGTAGACTCCATTTCCTCCTGCTTTCTCTGCATATCACTTTCAAGTTCTCTTTTCTGCTGTTCAAAAGCATGAAGCATTAGGCTTTTCTCGCTTTGAGTTTGCTCTGCTAATATTGACTTCTCATGATCCATGGTAGCTTCAAAGGTTTCTCTTGCCACTTTAAGGGCTTCCAACTCCCTCTGGACAAAATTTTCTGTTTCCAGCTTCTCCTTGCTTATCCTTTCCTCTTCAGTGCGCTTCAGTTTTTCGAAATTCTTTCTCTGCTCATTAAGTTCCTGCAAGTCTATCTTGATCTCAGATCTTTTCTCATCCAGTTCTTCCCATTCTCTCTCAAACCTTTCTTTTTCCTGCTTCAAATCTTCAGCTTCCTTCAATAGATCCTCTTGGAGGAGTCTACACTTGTCTATCTCCTGCTTCAGTTCTGATTGTAGGCGAGCATGTTTGATTCTCTCATCTTCAGTTATTTTGAGTTGTTCTGTACCCTCACTAATCTTGATCTGTTGCTTTTCTAGGTCAGCTTTTACATTCTCAAGCTCAGCCTTCAGAGCCAGCAAATTCTCTCTCTCAGAAACTATCTGCTTCCTTTCAGTCCCCAAACTTTTCTCCTCATTTTTCAAAGACTTCTCCTTTTCCTTTAACGCTTTTAACTTCAACTCATGATCCTTCTCCTTCTCCTTTACTTTCTCCATTTTCTTTTCAAGGGCCTGTTCTCGTTTCTTAATCTTCTCGTCCATGTGATTAACTTCAGCTTCCTTCTTCTCTAGTTCAAGCACCTTACCTTTCAATTCCCCATCCAATGATGCCCGCCTCTGCCTCAGTTCCAATTCAAACTCCTCTTCCTTGTAATGCAGGACTCTTCGATGTTCATCCATTAGATTTTGGATTCCATCCTGTTTACAATTCGAAGGACAAGACTAATGTAAATGGCAAACTTTTATGGTAGCTTAGATACTAGACTTTTCTTTTTCAAGTTTCCTCAAAAGACTCAGAAGTGCAACATGGAGGGAAAACAGAAAATGTAAAGCAGAGGAAAGCTTTTAAAGGGCAACACAAAGAACTTCATAAGATTCAAAGGGAAAATTTTCAACTAAAAGAAATCTGCTAATTTCCCTTTGTCTTCAAACAATTTCAAAAAAAAAAAAAAGGGGAGAGAGAGAAGATGATAACTGATAAAATTTCTAGGATTGATGGCTTCATGGTAATAAATAATTGCCAGATGAAAGTGAACTCAAGATAACACAGAAAGGTCATAAATTTCAACCATCTATACAAGAAAAACACAGATAATATAAAAGGACAAAGGTACTCACTCTCTCTTTAATATTCAGCTTCTCCTGTAGATCTAGCAACTCCCTCTCTTTTATCTCCAGGCTCTTTCTCACATCTTCAAGTTCCTGTATCAAATGGAAGCCTTGTAAGGTAAATACCATAATACACTTTCACAATAGGCAATTGAAAAATTCAAAGGAAATTTGCCTTCTCCATATGAGTAAGATTTTCTATTTGGCTGCTCATATCATCTTCTTTCTTCCTCAAAACTGAGTTTGCAATGACAGTTTTCCTCTGTTCATCTTCAAGGTCATTCTTCTTTTGGCTCAAAATTGTATCAGTGTCATTGGCTCGCTGCTCTCTTTGGTTAAGCAATCTTCGTCCATCAGCCAACCTCTCCTCTGCTGCCTGTAGTTTTCTTTCCCATTCTTGTAAGTCCTCTCTTTGTCTGGATAAATTAGTCTCATAAGCTTCACGCCTGAGACAACAAGAGTAATTTAGCGTCACCATCAAACAAGAATCTGTGAATTTAAATGGGCACAATAAGAGGAGAAATATAGGATAAGAAAGTCTCATAAAAAGCCAATAGCGTACTCTGCAATGAAAGATAACCGTTCTCTTCGAAGTGCATTTTCTTGAGCACAGACTTCATTAAGTTTCCTCTCAACTTCAGAGCTCTTTCTGTTCACCTCAGCAAGCTTGGCATCAGCTGCACGCAACTTTGCTTCTATCTCTAATGATTTCTCTTCAATACTAGTAGCCAGTGCATTTGCCTCTGCCAATTTTGAATCAGCAGTATATTTGGTCTCCGCATGCTCCGAACGCATCTCACGCAGCTCCTTCTCTAGCTGCACCAGACCAACAATATAGAAGTTAGTCACCAGAACTAACAGGCATCACAACACTGAGAACTTCAATAGACAGAGAACCTTACTAGGTAGTTATATCTAAGAGACACGTGGAGGAACCCATTTAGATAATTCATTAAAAAGTTGTCATTTAAAAGGAAATGAAACCCAGATTTTTTCACATTCAAATAGGATACTTGTCGCAAGCTCAACATACAAAATGCAAGTTATCAATAAATTCAACCACTACCATTACAAGCCATGCACACATGTTCAATCTGGACTGTCATAGTTTTTGTTACTTTAAAGAAATCCCAGCATGGATTTATATGCACTAAATCATTATAGAGGTCGAAATAAAAGTTGATACGTCTGCCCATAATTACATGGTCTCCCAAACTATAAGTTGTTATATAATAAATTATTATTATTATTATCATCACCATCACTACTTCATCAGAGGTAGAGGTATGGACTGCGTACATCTTACCCCCCCCAGACCCCACAAAGTGGGAATACACTGGGTTTGTTGTTGTTGTTGTTGTATCATCACCATCATCATCATCATCCCAAAATTGTAAATTATAAGGCATTCTACATATTATTGCTTTGTTAATACCCTATACTACTAATCACTATTACTTAGTACTTTGGAACAAGTACTAGGGACGTTCTAAATAGCACATAAGATGAAATGTGTCATGAATAATATACCTAGTTATCTAAAGGAAACCGAATATTGGCGTTCCAGCCAAAACCTGATGAAATGTCCCACCGCAACAAATGCAATAAGCAATTAGGTAAGAGTCGCCGATTTATTTTTCTGAACTGGCTAATCGATCCGAAAGGATTGGGGATGAGTTGTCGAACTCTTCAAAAGAACAATGAATATTAAAACCTATGGATGCTTAATAAAGAGTAGACTTGTACCTCTCGTGCACATTGCTTCTCGACTCCAAGCGCCTTCCTTAAATTCTCTTCACGTTTCTCCACTTCAGATATAGCAATTGCATGAGCTGTTTGTTCTCTTCTATAGGCAATATCTGATTCTTCTAAGGCTTGCTTAATTTCTTCAAACTTAGAAGACCATTCCTTCTTCTCAAGAAGGAGAAGACCCATATTGTATTGGTAGTCAAAAAGCTGCAGAGGGGATGAAGCAGAATAAAAGTAAACACCTTGTCAACGTAATTGAACATCCACTGTAGGTATACCAACGTACGTTGCAGCTGATATATTGAAAAAAAATTAACATACAATCCAAAATAAAAGAAGCAATGACTATTCCTTCTACCCTGCAACCGCATCTTTTGTCTATGGCCCAACCACAGCTTCTTAATTTATTCTGATTTTGGCAGATTGTGTAGATTGAGGGGTGCAGGCAAATTAGGGTAAAATGGAACACATACACAGCCTAAAATGATTTTTTTTCATGCACAAGCATAACATTAAACCATGCTTAAGAGTCCAAAAACATTAAAGCCTAATAATGGGAGCGTAATTGAACAACAACAACATACCCACTGTAATCTCACAAGTGGAGAAATAATGTGAGCGCAATAATAGGTTGACAAACAGCATCAACATTACTACAAAGATCATTCTTTGTAAGTAAAGAAGTTACTATTACTTTACTTAACCTATGACACGCAAAAGAAGAGCCCCGAGATCAGAAATCCTACATCTAAATGTGGATTAGTTCAGTCAAATTCACAGTTCTTAATCTGAGACCATACTTCACTATATCACCTCGCGATACTTCACTCTGTGTTTCTTCTTCTCAATCCAACTAAACAATTACTTAGAAAAGTCACTCTCGCTTCAATTAACTTTTGGAATCACCCACTAAAATACAGAAACTAACAAAATCTTAGAATAACCAGTTTCTTGCAAGATCTATAAACAAACTCAATTCTTACAAATTTTCACAAAAAATATCTATTACCTATATAATGACCCCCCAAAAAAATAACAATCTTGAAGGAATTAAAATAATAACAACAACATATTACACGTAATATTAAGTTTGCTAACCTCATTTTGAAGCTCGGAAACCTTCTTCTTTAGCGCCTCCTGATCCAAATTTTCCAGAGAGGCGATGCCTTTGCCCTTATCAACCGGTTCGGTCCTCGGTGTCAGCGGCCAGCCGCTCCAAAATTTAGTAGGCGGTGTAGACATCCAGAAGATTCTCGAAAAAGACCTCCCAAAAGCTCAAAGAATTTACAGATCGCAGATTTTAGTAAAATTAAGAAACTATAGAATTAGCGAAATCGATAAATTTGATCGGAATTCGAAACCCTCGCCGGAGAAATGCCTAATTTTACAAAAGGCTCCTCCGGCTCCCTCGCTTTTTCACAATTAGCCTCTCATTTTTTGTTTTTTTATCTATTTATTTATGTACTGTATAACGCTGGACAATGATTCCTTTATGTGATTTTACAATTTCGACCTTCTTCTTTCTGTATTTATAACCGTTGATGGAGGACTTTTCGGGGAATGAACAATAAGCCCCATAATGACTCGAAAGCGTCTTGAGTTGTTGTAGTGACGCAATTGACCTCGAGTGGGTAGTTACGGGCACTGTTAGGAATTGGGGTAGAGGGGTTAAAGGAGTAAATAGGGAGGAATTCAGGGGCTTTATGACAAATAGGGAAGAATTTGGCGTGCGAAGAGGAATATGCTGTATAGGAATGCCACGGTGTCAGGCATCGGGAATTGGGTGAGTTTATCTCAATTTTTTCTGGAAACAGTTGCATTATCCATTATTGGTCATGTGATTTAATTTGATCTAATAGATCATTAAAGTTAAGAGTAAAATATGAGAATTTTTTTTTTATTTGTCAAAAAATAATAAATAAAAATAAAAATTAAATTAGAAAAATATATTAATAAGTAAATTCAAATGGAGGTTGTATTGAGTTTAAGGAGGGGGTAGGGGTGGGGTCATGATAACATAATATTGAGAAATTTATTACTTTTTTCCATTTGAATTTACTTGTTACACTTTAACATGACGCAACTATTAAAAAAATAATGATTGATATATTAACTTTGTCATCTTATTTCTATTAATTGATGTCTAATAATAAATATTAGAAAATAATTCAAAAAATGAGTAATTAATAATAATAATAATAAAACTTGAAAAAAAATTATCGATTCGCCACAAATGATAAGTAAAAATAGTGACAAGTAAGTCGGAAGAAATATCTTAGAATAGGTTACTACTTGCTTTGTCCAAAAATATTTATTCACGGTGTACATTAAAAATAAAAAGTAGATGTGCAATAATATTTGTCTAATTTGAAAAATCAAGGCACAATTTATCCTTTTCTATTCCCTCCCTTCACTTTTATTTGTTACTATTTCATTTCTCGAGGTCAGCCTGCATGAATTTTGATCAGCATTTTTAAGATAATTTTTTTAATCACATTAATATGAGAAATTGCAACTTATAGCATTTCATATAGTTTTTTATCATCTAATTTTTAAATTTAAAATATTAAACTATACATATTAAAATATTAATCAAAATTCATGCAGTTTCACTTCCAGATACAAAATAATGACAAGTAAAAATAAACAGAGAGAATATCATTTTATCCTTAGATAATGCATTTCTCAATGTATTAAATTTAATATATTCAAGAGGTAATATAGTAAAATTATGTATAATATATAATATTTCTTAATTTGTGTGTCAAATTAATACTCACTCCGTTCCAAATTTTTTAATTTGATTTCTCGTTTTACTTGTCTTTTTACATTAATCAAGAAGAGATGAATTTTTTTTCCTAGGTTTTACGCTTTGTATTAATTATTTTTTCTTTAAATTAAAATATAAACATCATTTAATAAAGGTACTATGATAAACTAGGCATGTTATTAATTATTTTTCTTAATTAATGTGTCATCTCAATTTAGAACGAAGGGAGAGAGTATTTTTGAGACTAGTAATTTATAATGTCAAATGTTTCAGAGCATTTAATTGCGTGGTCAACACGGTCTCCTAAGAACAAAATGGTTACGCTTTGATATTCTGAGCAGCTAAAATTAAATAAAGATGGAGTTAACACATAGACTAATTAACTTGCTTACTAATTACGGCAGACTTTTAATTAAAATCTTATCATCTCACTCATACAGGTTCTCGCGGGAATACTTTGGATTCTTAACGTCGTACGAATCAAAGGGAGATACTATTTAAAAAACGATAGCCAAAGTAATCTCACCATTAGCTAGCAAAGATATGATAGTGATTGTTTTGTCCACTAATGAATCCTGTTTTTTTCCCTCTCTTTGCCTAATGACCTCTCATGGGACGAATCCAAAGTTCATTTTCCACGATGCAACGAGACTCAAATTTCACGTTTGTCTTGTTAGGAATTGATGGACGCATCCTACCTAATTTTCTAGGGCCCCTATTTCCTAAAACATAACCCTCTACAAAAATTGAATCGTAATCATTTCAATCTTAACCTTTAACGATGATGTTATGTCCTAAAACAATTACTCCATGTTATCATACCCTGCGAAGAACACGTCTGGTACAACCAAGTTACTGTTTACTGGACAAGTATATCTAGTTGCTTCTTTTTTAGCAGAAAAAAATAATGACTAGGCATCCTGCTGGAGTAATAATAAACTCCTGTTATTCCCTCAAACATGATGGAATGGAGGAAGATTACTGACTTAATGAATTGTTATTCATATGAAAATCTGATCACAATTTCACAATTCCATCGAGAGATTGCATTCCAAAAATTGCCCTGAGAGGCGGAGAAATCGCACTCTTCATGGGGTCAGCTAAAAATAGAGAACCCAAAACCTGAGGCACATAACTCAAAATCATTATCCCAAAAATGAACCAAAGACTTAACAGATGTTACGCAAAGGTAGTCAGAATCCACGTCCCTTTCTATATCTTTTAGGTGCACGTAGCAGGGGGACGAAAAACTAGTGCATAGGTCTCCCTTTGTTTCTCTTGAAGCAACTATCAGATCTTTGCAGCTTTCAGTACTGTTCCTATGTCCATAAATATTCTCTCCGATACTCTCGAACTATTACAGGAACACTTGTCGGAGGGATCTGCATATATTGAGATGAAACCCCAGTTATACTCGATACTTGTTTTAGGTAATTTACTTCAGCAACTATCCAGGGAGGAAAGGATATAAACAAAAGTATTGATGACTTACCATGCCATAATCTGTAATTATCATTGATACATAATCTGAAGGTGTCGCATCGTAACTGTAAGGATGGAAATAAGAAGTAAGCTCTACAAACTTGAGTGGTTAGCCAATGAAAACCGAATACATATATCTGACATAATGATACTTACATCAGATTTAGCAGTTGTAGATTATCAGTGTCAGCCCACCCATCCAAGTGGTTGATTTCCATTCTACCAGGAACCTTAGCTATAGTTTCTGGATCACCTGCACAGACACATGATACCATCAGATAACTACTCCATGTATGCCATTCCTGAAGGAAGCTATCAGCATTAAAAACAAACAATCAAACATTGGATGGGGCTTAGACGCATACCAAGTTCATTAGAGCAAATCGAGTCAAGTTGAACCCTTTCATGAAATTTATACGCTTCACAACATATCAAGACTGGAACCCGGAATGAATGAGCAACCATGGCAACGCTTGCTGTTCCAACCCTTGAATAAACAGTTCCATTGGACAAAACTGATGAAGCACCCAAAAGTACTATAGTAACTTCATGCATGATATAAGAAATGGCATTTATATGAGTGTATGTACACTTAATACCCTTCCCCACCAACCGACGAAGTAGTAATCTCCCTTCAAGCTTTGGACGTGAGTCGACTACTATGACACGGAAATCCTTGCCAAGCTCATGAGCATGTAACAGAATCATTTCAACAGCAGAGGAAGATCCATAAGTGAGAAGAACGTCACCATCTCTTAATTTAGTTACTGCATGCTTGACTATCACCTTGTCTGCAAGTATTATCTTTTCACTTATGAAGCGATCTATATCTGTTACAAGAGTGGCTTTAGCTTCTGACTCTGACAAAGTCAAAGGCAATTTTGCAATCCTAGTCTTAAGGAACCTAATAGCATTCCCCATGCTGATTGAGAGGGGCCTGCACTCGATCAAAAATGAAACATAACAATTAACTTTTGCAGTCAAGTCTCTTATAAGAGCTTTCTCTGGGGGAGTTGAGTAGTCTTTGATGGACTCCTGGAAAGCTTGAAGCATAGCAATACAGCGGGCATTCCCACCAGATATATCTCCAGCCAAATATCTAAGCCCAACCTAATACCAAGTAGAAAATCCAAGATAAAGTATTAGCAGGATCCTAGCTCCTAGTCACCATAAGAAAGAATCTACAGCAGCTCTCCTTGATTCTTCAGGAGTCCTGACGCCACACTGTTCTTATTACATTTTCCAGATTTAACAAAGATGGTCAAAGTACAACTGCCCAGACTCCTTTCTTTTTTTTTTTTTTTTGGGGGTGTGTGTGTCTGTGTGTTGGGTTGGGGGACTACAGGTTACTTTAAGCAGCATAACATCAATAATGAGTTAAAGACCTAACCACAAACCCAAAATGCCCAAAAAAAAAAAAAAGAGATGGAACGAGAAAAATAATCTAATCAGGGTATACCTTAAAAACAGCAGGATGAACTGGATCTAGTTGGAAGAATTTTGATTCAAGCTCGGGAAGTCTTGTTCCATGTTCATACTGAGGCAAATGCCTAAAAAGTTCAACTCTGTTTTTGGCTTCAGTTTGCTTCACTACTGAGCGCTTCTTTGCCTTCTCCACTCGACTCTTATCATCAAATTGCATCCGCGGATGAGGAACATCTTTTTTCCTATCTTTATCTGTTGCACGATCACTGCCTTTTTTTTCAGCAGCTGCAGCAGGAGGGGTTTCTTTCTTTTGTGAAGTACCCTTGGCAATCTTTACGGGGTGTGAACTTTCAGAAGCAACAGGGGCAGTCTTAGTTCCTTCACCTGACATATAATCATCACGACAAACCATTAATAAGTTCTATGATTCTGTAGAATGGATACACGACTCAATCTGAATCAAAGAACAAAAGAAAAACGATTTCCCTGCAGTAATATTTTTGATACACCACACACCCCCACAAAGAATGATTTTCAACTTCAACGAGTCGAATCCAAATGAGATAAAATATATAAAATATACTGCAAGGAAAAGTAATCCGGACAAGTGAGGATGCTAGGCAGAGCAAAGGCACATAGAAATGCCAAAAGAGAATTTGGATGCCATAGAATATCAAGATTGTGGAGAGCAGTACATAGAGGTACCCCATACTGTAACAAATGGTGTGTGTACGATCTCCCTCAACCACTAACATGAAGCCAACTGTCTATTTACATGGAAGGAAATGTCCAAGACACACTAACATCTGTCTTTCAACTGCCCCCTCCCTCAAAATATTTTCTCCCACAAAAGAAACAACGCATCTGATAATTTGACAACTGTGAAATCACACGAGGAAAACAAATTTCACATGGCTGCAACTATATGGAAAGAACAAATTCTTCAAGCTGCAGATCCAAAAAATATTCAGAAGATATCCCTACTAAAAAGTGCACTTTAACGTATATACATCTGGCATTCCAAGAATTGTCAAAGAATACCAATACAAAAACAAGCCAGCTTGCTGGCAGCTGCAGGTAGAGACATCGTGTAGAATCAACAATATCAATGCAAAACAACAGCCTTCAGTTATTACCCTCATTTAACCCCCCATAAACAAACATAAGGAAGATACTTAAATTTCCAGGGCTTTGTCTATACTCTGCAAGAGAAACCTGTATAGATGTGCTCCAGATATTTCTCAGACAAAATGCCACCACGTTGGAACCTTTTGATTTCCCAAAAGTGTCATATGTTCCGAGAAGGAAAAACTTACATTTAACAGATTGAAAAGAAAAAACAATGATTAACAAGAGGTTAACATATATCCCCAGCAAGGATATAAGCTGTAAATTTCTTAAAACCAATTACTTCGAATTATAACACGTGCTGGCATATAAACAGATTTAACACATTCACAAAGGACTAAGATCCTCTACTTCAAACAACTGGCATCAACACAGAATATAAACATCGGTTATTCATTTATAAGAAAAATAACACACCATAGTCCACTGTAAAAAACAAGGAACCTCACAAAAAATGCCAAGAAATCTAATCTCGGAAAAACTAAACCTTTGGCAGCAGCTTTTGCAGCTCTTTGAGCTTCCTGGAGAGCACGCCTCTCGGCCTTGGTTGTTTTCTCTTTCAATGGTTTCGAACTAGTAGCTCGTTCCTTTTGCACTTCCCCATCCTTATCTAAATTCAAAAACATAGATAATCTTATCAATGACTGCAATATTGAAGGAAAAAAAAAGTACTAGTATTGACATACAGGATAGAGGAGAGACCTGATAATCCCACAGGCGCATTCACCTTGGATACAGTAGTCAATCTAGAGGCCGTAAAGCTGTTCTGCTTAGCTGGAGGCAACTCAAATCCTGCAGAGGGAAGAGATGTAGCAAATTTACCGGAACTGCCCCTACGATGCCATCCAGGGGATGAGGAATCATCAGGTACTTCAGTGGTAGTAGGAGAAGAGAATTCCGATGGATTGTAGCTACCAACAGGGATAGAATCACGGTGGAGAGGGGACAACGGCGGGGGAGGAAGATTACCGGCGGCGGCGAGATGACGTGGAGGAGGGATCATAACAGGGGAAAGAGAGTTACCTGAAGGGGAGATCTCGGAAATAGGAGGGGAAGAGGAATACGGGATTTGAGGACCCGATTGGGACCGGTCGGGTGGGGCGAAGAACCCGACTTGACGAACTTTCGGGTCGCTCACGGTTCGAGGAACTCGGCGAGAATCCATGGAAGGGTAATTGGGGTGGGGTGGAAGAAGGAGAAATCTAGGGTTTAGTTGAAGGGATAGAATCAGAAATGGGGGGTTTGTGCGCTGCGCCAATTTTACAGTGGGAATTGGCAGCGCAGTGTTAAAACGGCGTAACTTTTTTATTATTTTTCCCTTTTTATTAAGCAGTGGATGCTTTGTAGATCAACTCTTTTTTTCATCCATCTCACACTCCTCTTTCCCTCTCTTTCGAGTTGCAATGTATATCCATTCGATAACCAAAAAAAGAAGTTTGAGCCATTATTATAAATAAATTATTTACTTCATTTGTCATAATTGCATGTTAAGATTCCTATTTTGTTTCATATCAATTGTTCATTAACGAGGGCAACTATGAAGTCAATTGATAACCTTAAGCCGAATATATTTGTTTCGTCTTTTTATTTTTTTTATTTTTTAATGTAATTTATAGAATTCACGATTCTAATTTGTATTTAAAGGTTTATATTTATTGTTGCACGTCTGTAAAAAGTAATATCAATATGATCACATCACATGTACACACATTTTTTAGATTAAATGTGTTGTAACCAAAGATTTTTTTTAACTCAAATTTTATTTATTAATTGAAAAACCAACTGTACCAAAGGAGACAAACCTCCTATACCTACTCAGAAGGGGACATCACCACTCTATGAGAAAGTAGGATTTCTAATCAGCTCACAAAAAAAGAAGAGGATTAGACCTTGCTTATACAAAACTACTTCAAGGAAACATCAAAAGACTAGTAATCTATACAAGTCTGTGTCCGTGGAGAAGAAACTTTTCCTGGTAATCATTCTAATTGATGGTACACTCATCCTGTTCATATTCACTTCTCCTCTAGCTTGGTAGAAGTTGGTGATGTGAGATCCAACTGGTGTTGGCGCGCTGAAGTCCCCAATTGGCAAGGCAGACGGCGACCTTATTCCCTTCTCTATAGCAATGTTAAACACTCCAATTGTCCAACTGGTGAAACATCTATGCCGTTAATCTTGTTCAGTAGGCTCCATGAAGTATCCAGTCTACCAGAAGTTTGGAATCAATTTCAACTTCCAGATAAGTCTTAATGCCATTGTTGATACACCATGGAAGACCAGTTTCTAGAGATCTACTAGGTAGGTAGGTTGAGTTTGGAGTAGAAGAACATACAGAGTTCTCTCTTCGTCATGTTCTTTAGATGATCCTTTTCTATATCAAAAATATTGCTTATGCTGCTTCCTTTTACCCTAATCATGTACATATGATTTGACAGAAATACCAGGTGTAAGTTATATTAGTAAGGAGGAGGATCAATCCTTGGTGATCCAATCACAAGCGCCTTCTTAAATCAAACATCGAAAGATAAGGAGAGGAGCTGGAGCTGATGGTCGGCTTAGCAGAAGACAGGGTAATAAAAGCAAAAGAGAGAGAATTGCAAGAAACTGATAAGGAAAAAAAGAACATTAATCATGCGTTTCCAAATCCAGCTAATATTAAAAATACCCAACACACAAGGTTTCTAGGAGATAATAAGTACAAAGCAGCAGCAGCATCACAAGTTACAGTTTCTCAATCAATTGCAAATGATTCAAATGAAACTGGGACACACAGGTGCCTTAGAAAGCCCAAGGCGCACTTCCACACCATGATGCATGTCAACTGGACGAAAGCTCTCAGAATCCTTAGGATCTGCAAGAAGCAGATAAGAAACATATACCAAGTTAAACACCTCAAGTATATACATTTACACAGACATAATTAAAAACACAAGTAAACCAACTGATGGCATCCAATTGCACCCCCTTTTTCACCTACATCTCAGATATGTCTCTGAAAACTTCACGCACAGCTGGATAGAAACAGAACTTACTGCCAGTAGTCAATTGGCACAAGAAACATACGGAAACCTAAAACTAACGCTATCAAATTAGACGGCAATAGAAGGAAACTAGTATTCTTATGCACTTAGTGAAAACCATGGAAATTTTACGTGTAGCATCAATAAGTTCTAGCAAGTGGGAGCAAATATATGAAACAAGTTAATACATTATTTTCAAGAGAATCAGCTCTTATCCAATCCGACGTCAAATAATCTGAATTAAGCAGTATCCGGTCTAATCAGGCTGAACAGATTGTCTACTTTCTACTTCTGGAGAAGCAACTCTTATCTTGGATTAGTCCGAAGAAAAACAAGAACATTTCTTCGTGTATTTACAAAAACGGCCGTAGATGAGAAATACTACTCCATATGTTCTATTTTGTATGACACTCTTTTTCTTTTTGGTCCATTCAAACTTGCTCGCATTAAAGTGAAATAGCTTTATTACATAAGCAACACCGACTCCAATATTTGTGAGCTAATGGCAACCAAACAAAAGCTTTCATGGAAAAGCATGGTCAACATGCAGCAACAACTACTACTACAACTTGGTCCCAAACTAGTTGGGGTATTATGAGGATTCATCATAAATTGACAGGTTATTAAGTTAGCAGCAGACTAAAAGTAATTTTAACGAGATAGTATGTCATAAGGATTTCAATACCATTCAGGTAGTCCTCAAAAGCAAAGTCCTCCAGCCCTCCGGTTAGGGATTCTAACCCAACCATTGAAGATGGTATTGCCCCTGGTGGCCTCTGAAATCTGCAAATTTTAGAAGGGAAAAGAAATTCAGAAAAATGGAGACCCACAACTTCTGGGTCAAATAGAAACACGATCCTGCAGATGTACTAATGTTCAGAACCCAAAAAGAATGTAAAGTTTCAACATCTACACCAAAAAAGAGAAAGAAACAATTTCCAGAAAGAATTTTACATACAGAATCTGCTAATGAGCTTTCTGTATCTAGTCTAAAAGAAATCTTAACAGACTTAAAAGATGAAATTAAAGGCCTTTGTCGACTGGTATTTTACTGGTTGAGTTAGTAGCCTCTGCCAGTTTGGCAACTAAATTGACCTCCTATTTAATTTGAGCATAATTGAGATCTCCCTCATTCCCTCACTTACTGCATAAATGATGAATACAATTTGACCAAATGCCCTCATTCTCAATCAAGAAAAACCAAATACTCAAGGTGGAAGATATTGAAATATACAAGAATGCTAGAAATAATTGTGTGAAGAAAAGATTGCAGGGTGGAGGGGTAAGCGAGGGAGGCTGGGAACTACGCATGCTAGAAAACATTGTGTGAAGGAAAGATTGCAGGATAGAGGCGCAAGTGAAGAAGGCTGGGAACTAAGTGTAATGCCCAGGGGCGTATCTTATGGGTCAGATTAGAACACCTACAGCCTATTCCTTTTCTCCATACAATTGTATATGTAAATTATACAAGTGTAAGTTGAAAACCAAATTGAGTTTTTAACCAACATAACGGCCATTTAAGTACGATAGTAATGGAGGCAACTAGCAAGGGAAATTCTTGCAATGCCATTAGAGCAGAGAGGTGGCCTTTGGTATATCACCTAAACCATAACAGAGGACCATTTAGTTTAGTTAAATTGAAGACGGCTATCAGTAAGTCAACTTGTTTTCCCATTTTAACAACTATCAAGAAAATAATAAAGTGCGAAACTTAATTCCACCCCATAAAAGTGATCAAAACTTAGTGCAATATTCATGATGATGAATGTGGGATAAAACAAGAAAGCATGTTTCTTAATTCTTATATCCGTGTTGGAAGGACTTGAAGCTAATATAAGCATTGGAAACATAGGAGAAGTATGAACGAACAGTTGATGCTTCTAGAAACACACCCAGCTCACTTTAACATTTAGTCAATGCTTAATTGCTCGAAGAACAGCAAATACATCTCAATTAATACAAACAAACTTCCCCACCGATACAACGGACGAGAGCTCCTAACTCAACATAAACTCAAATCAACTTAACAAGGGAATTCAGTTTAGTTAGTCTAAAACTCGAAATCCAAAGAACAAAGTAATAACATGTCACAAACCATGAACATAAAAGACCCAATAAATTTGCCCATAATACAAAAAAATTTAAAAAGATTGAAGCATATCAATTAGTTTCTCTCTATTCAAGTCCAATTCAACTTTTACATAAGAAAAAAAACTGAAAATAGGGGGGAAAACCCTAACTAAGCACAAAAAAAGGGTGCTTTTGCAATCAAAACCCTCCATTCTTCAGAGAATACAATACAAACCAAAATAAGACTACATCTAGAGTAACAAACAATAACCTGGAAAGAATTTGTCGATCGAGCTCTAACTTCATAGGGAAAGCCGACCCGTAAGTGTTAGCAAGTATCTTCCTCTTCATCTCCTGTTCCTTAACCTTCGCCTGCATCCCAAAGTAGAGATTACGGAATCAGAACCAAACAAGTAGAAGAAACAACATATGTATGTATGATGCAAAAGAATGGAAAAAGGAGATTACAGAGTGATAGGAAGACTCAAGAGGATGAGATCCGACGATGTCGCTCTTAACACCATGAAGCCCAAATCGAAACGCATCGTTTCTCACTCCACCGATTTCGTGTGCAATCTTCTTTGAATCTTCCATTGCTCTTACTACTTTCTTCTTCTTCTTGCTCTGTCAAGAGTATTAGTCGAAGAAAAACAAATCTTCCTGAACAAGAAAAGAGAGAAAATATACTGGGCTTACAGCGTATAACCTTTTGCTATGGTATAGTTGGGCCTCTCGGGGAATTAAAGGACTATTATGGTCACATATTGTGGCTTTTAGACATGCTATTTAAAACATAGCCATTCTAATAAATTTAGGACCGTTTGGTAGGTCGTATTAATTAGAATAATTCTTGGATTAAAATTTAATCCCATTTAATACATTGTTTGGTTACTTCTTTTAACTTAATACATAAATTGCTCATACAACATAGGTGGTATTATTTTATCCATAGTAAATGAAGGGATAACTTATCTAAAGACTAATAATCCATGGATAAGACCCCTAAATGACCAAATTATTCCTCAAATTTTTTTTCTAAATTTCTTTTATAATTTAATATCCTCTCTATATTGAGTTAATTATAAATGTCCTATTTATTTTTTCAAATCTGATTCACTGTAATTTTATGATTTCATAATTAATGTTTGCTTCTTTTTTGTTTAAACATATTTGGTTTGCTTTACTTACTTGGTTAAATTTTTCTTGGTGGGGGAGGAGGCTTTTTAAATAAAAAAAAAATAGTTCATGAATTGGTGACTTGAACAATTATTTTTTTTAAGATAATTTTTAGGTATTTAAATATTTATGTAGCCTTAAATCTATAATTTAAGACATATGTGATCAATAAAAAAGATATTGAAAGCATACCATGCTATTAAGGATTTTCGCAGTAACACATCATACTTGAAAATTAGTAACAAATTTTTATTAATATTTAAATTTTTAACTTGACTAATTTAATGTAGCAAAAAATCCCACAAAAATTCAAAGGTATAAATGTAAAGAAGATTTTTTTAGAGTTTTAAATCAAACACAAGTCATGGTATATTTTATTTTTAATACAACAAACCAAATACTTATAAAAAATAATCAAACCACTATAATCCCTCGTTACTAATCCCTGCATTATTAATTCATATATTACTAATCCATGTATTATCTATATTCCTACCAAACGACCCCTTTAAAGTTTAGGATAAGGGGAAAAAAAATAAATTAACCCTTCCCTGAAAAACTTCTGCCATTTTTTCTCCTTTTTTAATTTTGGTAAAAACGAAAGATATAGTATTATACATGCTTCAAGGTCTGTAGGTGAGTAGTTTGTGGACAAGCCACTGTACAAACATTGGCAGTCAAGGGCGGATCTAGGAGTCTAGGTGTGGGTTTTTGAAACTCAGTAACTTTCGTGCGAATCTTATATTTATAGAGAGAAATCTAGTAAATATATAAGAACTGTAAGTTGAAAATCATAAGCAAAGTGTATTATTGATCTAGTGGAGTAGAGATACTTTTATAAGTTTTATTGAGAACTTGGAACCAAACTATGCCATCAAACTAAAAAAAACACCAAACTATGTCATATATTTTTAAAAATGCCAAACTATGTGTAACTCACAATTTGCACAAATATTTTAACGGAAGGTAGCTCACGGTGTTAAATTTTTTTGAAAAGTGCATAACTCATATTTTTTGTGTTATTCATTCTTATTTTAACATAACTCACAAAAATTGTGAGTTATGCATTTTATTTTAACATAACTCACAGTTTTGTGAGTTATGCATTCTTATTTTTTAGCATAACTCACGATTTTTATGAGTTATGCATTTTATTTTAACATAGCTCACAATTTTTGTGAGTTATGCATTCTTATTTTTTAACATAACTCACGATTTTTGTGAGTTATGCATTTTATTATAACATAACTCACAAAAATTGTGAGTTATGTGTTAAAGAATAAAACCTTTCTCTTTCCCAATCTTCACTTTAGCGATTGAGATTCAAATTTTAAAGAACCCTACCCAATTTCCACTGGTCCCCCCACCTCCTTGTCCATTGATTGTGTCCGTCGATTTTGCTTCAAAACAAGAAAAAGTGAACGATTTTTCACTGGTCCCCTCTTTTTTCAACAATCATTTAACAAGTATTTAGATTTGTCTTTGTTCTATTTGTGACTAATTGCTTGATTTTTTTTTCTTGATTAATTACTTGTGACTAATGGCTTAACTAATGATATATATGATTGAGGTTATAGGACTCACACGAATGGAACTTTTGAAAGTTATTTTGCTTTTTTGAAACTTCTTCAAGCATTTACAACAACTCTAAGTGACTCCGTCACAAAAGTATTGATGTGATGAGATGTGAACAACTCTTTGAAAGCTCAAAGTGCTCTCACATAGTTTGATATCCCTTTTATAAGTTGCACTAATAAAACTTTTAAAACAATTTAAATATCTTTAATCTAAGATGGAGGAACAACAGTACTGATAACTATCTAGTTAAACATTTTTGTCTGAGCTATGTAGATTATTTAATGAAGGAATGAAAGGTACAAAAAGACTCTGAAAGCGTGACATAAAATTTGTTTGATAGTGGTGCACGTGTGTCACATGCACGTTTGCGTATGCACATTTGTTTGTATCGGAGACTGGACAAGATGATTTTTACGCTCCTTCTTAACATAAACTTGAAGAATGTTTAGTTTTATTTGACTAGCATAGTCACAAGGAGCCCTTAGAAATTCAGTCAACTACTCATCATCACTAATAATTCATTTTCCATACTTTACCATTTCTTGAGATGAGAAGGAATTTGGATATTGTCCGACTATAAATAAATCAAAATCATTATTTTTTATTTTCTTTCTTCTAAAAATTGATTCTAAAAATTCTCTGTAACCAATTGAAATTGGATACTTCCCGTTGGACTTGGGGGAGATACTATAATAAGTTGTATTTCCCTCATGAATAATTTTGTCATCTCAAAAAAGTGCAACTTTAACACGTTCAGAATTCATTCTCTAAAATTTGATAAAGTTTTGAAAAGATAAATTGAGTTTGAAAATGATTGAAAAAAAAAAAAAATTGAAGTTGAAGAAGAAGAAGAAGAATTTGAAAACCATATACAAAGAATGAATGCATACGGGTGTTTAAATAGGAGAATTTAAAAAGTATATAACTCACTTTTTTTGTGAGTTGTGATAAAACAGATGCATAACTCACAAAAAGAGTGAGTTATGTTAAATAAAATTTTGGAAACATTTTTCATTATCTCACAAATGAATGCATAACTCACAAAAATTGTGAGTTATGTTAAAACAAAAGGCATAACTCACAATTTTTGTGAGTTATGTTATAATAAAATGCATAACTCACAAAAATCATGAGTTATGTTAAAAATTAAGAATGCATAACTCAGAAAAAACTGTGAGTTATGTTAAAATAAAATACATAACTCACAATTTTTGTGAGTTATGTTAAAATAAGAATGAATAACTCACAAAAATTGTGAGTTATGTTAAAAATTAAGAATGTATAACTCAGAAAAAAATGTGAGTTATGTTAAAATAAGAATGAATAACTCACAAAAATTGTGAGTTATGCACTTTTAAAAAAAATTAACACTGTGAGCTGTCTTTCGTTAAAATATTTGTGCATACTCACAATTTTTGTGGGTTAAGCATAGTTTGGTATTTTTTAAAATATATGGCATAGTTTGGTATTTTTTTTAATTTGATGGCATAGTTTGGTTCCAAGTTCTTTTATTGACCTCTTGGTTACAAGTTCAAATATCCTTAGCTACTATTTGATTTTAGTTTTATTTAACATGAGGAACCCATAAATTTTAAATCTTGAATCCGCCTCTACTGACAATAGTACGTGTCACTATACTGCCCCTACGACAAGTTAATTCTCCATTTTTATCGGCGCCCAAAATATCCTTGTGGATATAGGCGGTTCCCAAAATATTTATATAGTAATACTTGTATTCGCTCTTACCAGTACATCCGTCAACTTATTTTGCTCTTGGTAAACATATTTTTGCTCTTGATCACTCGAACTTAGAATAAGAGAGTTGTTATGGTGTAGCTGTGCTTCTTAGTTGGTAGGGTCTTTTTGTTTTGCACATATTGTGGCTTTTAGACGGTCTATTTAAAGCATAGCCGGTTTTTAATGAATTTAAAGTTAAGTTAGATGAAGACAAACTTCATACTACTGGTTCGCAAGTTCTCTAATGCTACTTATTCACAAAGAAAAAAAAACAGGATATGATAAGGATTTCTTTTATTGCTATATGACAAAATTCATAACAAATACAAGAAGAATTATGATTGTATCTCAAATAGTTGGACTTGACAATCTGAGATTTAAAATTCAAAGTTGAATTTTAATTAAAAAATTTAAGTTGAAAATTATCTAAGTTTAACTATGCAAAGTTCGAACTAACATTCTTAACTTTAAACCTGATATCTGAAATTTGATTTGGCAAGTTTCAAATTTCAGACTGAAAGAACTAAAGAACTTGAGATTTCAAGTTTGATTTCAAAGGACAAGAATTCAAATAATTTGAAAATTTAAACTATCTTAAATAACGATTCTTCAAGCGATTATTTGTCCACTTCTTCCTATAACCTTTTGATTTTGGGGTCTTTAAGTTTAAGGCCATATTTTCATGGGTCAAGTGCATAAATGACAGAATTTTTCCATCTTTGTTTCCAACGCTAGTTTTAAATCTTTTTCAATCTCGACTTATATTTTAAAAATAGTATTTCACCTGAGGTAGTGGTATGATTTACGTACGCTCTGTCCTCCCCAGACCCACGATGTGGGAATATACTGGGTATGTCGTTGTTGTTGTATTTCATAAACTCTTGGATCGCTAACCGCACGATGCACAAATAAGTTAACTTAGTTTATAATGGTGCAAGCTAATGAAGCAACAACTTTGGCATTGTACTAGCTAGAATATATATGGCGGTGGTGTAATATTGAGGAGTTTAGAAGGAAACTGATATGATTAACTTAAATCCATCAATAAACAATGTATGTGTTCGTCCAACCATTGCAACAAACTCTTTTTTTAAAAATAAAAAATAAAAATAAACAACATGGTTAGATATTAATGGCGGATAAACTATACTCCTATAATAGTCACAGATTGAAGGTAATATGGATGATCCAAATAATTAGATGAAATGATTCCAAAATTTATCTTGATTCTTGACTAATCTAGAAGTAGTTTTTAATCCCCTTGAACTCCTTTTTATTTTGAGAAGGAATGGATATGGGGATATGCCCTGTGGTGAATATAATATACTCTTGTCACTGATTTGACAAATTTCCCTTGGACTGCAAAATATAGAAACATATCTATATGTAATATATACGATGAATGCACTAAATTGGATCTTGCAATTTAATGTGGTGCTATATAATACTTATTAGTTTCTGTGTACTACTAGTACACTAGATTTTCTCATATTTTAGCTAATGTTTGCTCCAACATCTTGAAATTGAAACTTGAAATTTGAGTTTGTGAAATTGTTATTTTTGAAATTTGAAGTTGAGTTAGGCGTACATTTGTATTGAATTTTTTTATTTTTTTTTGAAGTTTTGTAGGTAAAGTTCCAAAAATCCAAAGCTGGTCTGAGCTAATTTTTGAAAACTTGAAAATATTTAAAGATCAGACTTATCAAATTTCATGGTCAAATAAATATGTGAAGATAAATCTTCAAAATCTAGAATCAAACGCTAGCTTAATGTAAGAGAGGGTGAATTAGATCCTGCATCAAGATCAAAGTTGCTGCTATGTCGTGTCAAGTAATGATCATTATCTTTAGTGTACCTAAATAAAGCAAAATTGATTCATATCATCCTAAATACTCCACTAATTTCAGTTTATGTGACTATTTGATTTTTAATCTGTTATACACGTAAAAGAAACATTTTTTAAAATTTGGAATTAATCTAATCTAAACTTTTTATTTTACCATTTAATGAATAGAATCACATAAATATTATGATATGTGTAAGATCATAAATTACAAAAAATCTATAGCCACAAGCTCTTTGTCTTGCTCAGGACCAAAACTCCACAATTATAATTAAAGGTCTTCTAAATTTCGATCCATTTAAATATGTCTATATAAATTGAAATGAGGAATTAACATGCATATTCAAACTATTTTATGATTTGGGGATATTTTATTAATTGAATGATTTTATCAATTTTTTGAGTTTCTTAACCATCCATTATTTCTACAGTGTCTTGGGTGCCCGTAAATCATGCATATCCTCCTAATTTTATTGAGCCTTGTCATCGCATTACATGACAGGAACATATTTGGAATTGGAATTGTACTATAACTACTACTTTAGTACTAGTAGTTGTTGAATCTTGTAAGTAAAAAGTATAGTTTGGGTTTCGTGCTTCTCTACTAGCTAATTAGATATATGGGGGTACAACTTCTTTGTATCTATCATCTATATAGTGAACCCCAGTAAAATAATATGCTAACCTGCAAGGTGGTTACGTTGAATTAATATTGCACGAATGTCTCATGAGGGAGATTAGAGATCGAATTTCATTTAATTACTCCTTTCTTAGTCATCTGAGTTGGTGTTGCAGGCGTGACATTTTAAAGGAATGTTTACGCTAGGGCATCCCCCCACCTACCTGGTTCCTTCTCAGTCGAAATCGTTGCAAGAACTTGGCCGTGTGGTTCACATCTCTATTGTAGTTTTTGAGCTATTGCACATTCGAAGGATAGCGACTGCGGATTTTTCTAAAAATCCAAAAGAAAAAAAGATATATACTTCCTTCATTTTAATTTATTTATATGAAGGATTTTTTTTAAAAAATAATTATTAATTATTAAGACTTATTATTATTTTTTATGTAGTTTTTAATTTTGAAATTTTTTATTTTAAAAAGTAATTAGAATTTCCAGTCTAGTTTGAATACGTACGGTATATACGGTACATTTGTTAGTTCGATTCTTATACTCTGAATCAAACCAAGCAAATTGAAACAAAGTACACAAATATAAGACTCAAGCAAATTGAAACAAAGTACATAAATATCTCTTATAGGTCTGAGTAAGACATTTTAAATTCATCTGTAAAACCTAAAGCTATGTATATATAGAGCAACATAAAATAATACTGTATGATTTGACCTGAGTAAATTAGTAGAGTATGCAGGGATCTTTTAAAGAATAACCATTGATGGCTAACCTAAGCAGCTCCAACGTTAATATTTGGGGAAGTATTTGGTCAAATTTTGCAGAGTAGAATTAAATATTCAACAAAATCCAGAATCAAATTAAACTAATTAAACAAATCTAGCCTGTCCCATCTGATCTGCTTTCTGAACCACGCTTCAAATTAAATCCAATTATGTTGTACAAGGTTGGGGTTTTATGAAAATAATCAAATTAAATCCTATATCCTACAAAATACATACTAGTTATGTTTTTGTTCTAGTTCTACAAGAAGACCTTATTATGGTAACAAGTTAATTATAAGCTTCAAGATGAAAAGTGATTACAAAATTCAATATGGTATCTACTCTTGAGTTTAAACTTATTGACAATCATTATAATTAGATATTTTCACTTGCTTAGCTTATAAAAGAGTCAATCATACAAGTATATGGCAGACGTACGTGTTGAATATATATATAAATAAGAAGGAGCGCATAGTTACAGTGAAGCGTTAAATTTTTATTTTAATTGAAGTCTGAAAAATATATTTAATCTAATGAATATCTCAAAATGACTTCTAATCACAAAAATTAACTTCTATTTTTTCAATTGAAATTCATAAAGTTTCCAAATCTTCAAATTAAATACTCTTTTTTTTTTTTGTATCGAACTTCATTTAAGATATTGTCCCAAGGCCTACTAAATCTTCTGAGTACTGGAAAGGCCTATAATTTTCCTTCTCTTACTAAGAGTTGCTTCGAACTCAGATTTTTACATATACTTGTGATCAATGGAAGTAAATACCTCTAATTTTAATTAGTATGAAAAAGAAGAAAACTAATTGTTTCTCATTTAATTCGTTTAATTCTGACCAATATGGGTTGTGGTGGAATGATTGAGATCTCTTTATCCTTAATTAAGTGTAGAGTTTGAGCATGAGCATGGAAAAATCGTGTTGGGAGAGTTGCCCCTAGGAATTGGCTGAGAGACAAGTGAATATGAATTAATTGGATTTCAATATGAATATCGAATATCGGGTGGAAAACCAAAGAGAAATATATAAATATATCTTCTGTGTTTGCTTCTCTTTTACATCTTCAAGTAATACGAGTAGATAGTTAATGATTTTTTATTTGTCACTTTCGTTTCCAGGATTTACTCTAGAGATCAAAACTAGGTACTCGTATTTGTACAGAGATGTCATTAATTATATATTAAAATATATAACTTGCAGATGTATATTATATTGTTTATGTCAAATGTAGTAGTAGTAGTACTTAGAGTACTCATTACATATTTGCGTTAATTTGACCCAAGTGAAAGCTAGGGATAATTAAATAAGAATGATTGTGACTGATGGGGTAGTCTGACTAGCTGACTTAACATATTGGTTAATAAAAACTTAAGGTAACACTTCAAGCAGGTCAAATTTGCCATATTATTCTACTACTAGCAACTTCTACATCTTTTTGTCCTTAACACTATCTAAAACATTGGAAAGGAGACTCATCAGAAGCAACCACTTGAAGCTTAAGGTAAGTTCATGAATCTAATTCTTAATTTCAACATTAATTTCTGTTTTTCTACTTTAGGTGGAAGAACAGAATTATGGTATAGATGGACGTGCACTGTATGTATGCATTTTACTTGAAAAATATATGCGATTGTGTTTAAATATAATTTGGTACTTTGATATTGTGATAACGGCGGCAGAGCACCCTATGTTAGTTATTAGTTGATTGTAGATTCGGTAGAATTGAGTGATTTGACTTAAATTTTATATTTATATTAAAAATTATTTAATATGCGTATAAATTAAATAATTCATTTAGAATTCATATATAATAAAAAAATATTGATTCATAATCTATAAGATAAACATTTTGTTTCCCGCATGATCTTTAGGTAAAAAGTCGAAAGTAAAAGAATTGTCTGCTTTTAACTTCCAGATGATGAAATTCTTGGAGTACTTGAGACTCGAGCTTCATCAAGATTGGACCAAAAAAGAGTTTCATTAAGGGTGTGTTTGATATGAAAGAAACTTTCTTTTTAAAAAATAAATAAATTATTTTTTAGCAAATGAGTGATTTTTCCTTTTTTGGTACATAAATAAAATTATTATCCTAAATATCTTTATATTTAATGCAACAACATATATATTTAGTATAGTTTTATAAAGCGGGGCCAAGTGAAGAATCGGGTGTATATGCAGATTTTACCTCTGTCCAGAGGAAAGGTAGATAAGTTGTTTCCTAAAGAATCCCGTCTCAGGACAGAACATACTAGTAGACAAATAATATAGGAGTTGGGATTGCTAGGATGTATTATAAACCATTCGATTTTATTGTAGTATTATTTATTGAACGATTATTTATTTATTTATTTATTTAATTCAATAAATTGTTACATTAAACAGATCGTTGTCATATATATGTCCTCAACTTATATAGTAGATGATTTGGTGTATAGAGATTAGTTTATACATAGAAAATTAAATTATCGGTTCTTATAAGTTAAAGTTATACTCACAATCGTAGATGAGAATTTGGACAAATAATCAGAATGATTGTAGCATGAGATTAAATATGTATTGTTTATCAATTTTATTTATTGAAAGGTAAAATTCTGAGATGGATCAATATTCATGGTAGATTGAATGATAATAGTATATATTGGTGAAATAATAAGTTAGTTGATGGAATCCATATCTCGCTATGGAATTGATGATATGTTTTTTATGAGAAGCTTATAAGTTTTCGTGTGTAAAATTGGCCGGTAGATATATAAATCCGATATATGAAATAAGTGAAGTATTGCTCTAAAGAAAATTAATCATTATATTAAATTTGTTAGTAATTTAATTTATTGATTAGTATATATAATCTTAACATGGAGAATTAAATAAGTATTTAATGTAAATTTTAAAATAAAAATAGAGGAGTGCAATTACTATTTTTTTTAAAAATAATTTGTAATTTATTAAGGTAAAAACAATTTAAATCAGTATTTTGGATCATTTTCATAATAGGGAGCATCAATAATTAATTTCGTGGTTCATATAGTTCCTATTTTTTTGTGGGAAAAAGAAAAGTCACTGCCTGTCCTTGTTCAAGTAGAAACAGACGTGTCATTTTCTTTCTTTTTGGATGGGGAGAGTATCTCTATAAACAGGAATTTCCCTGGCCTAAAAAATAACTTTTCTATTCAATACTTAACCACCCAAGGATTGAGAGAGTCCGAATGTGAATTTGGTATCACTGTAGAAGACTGCAGATTCGAAGATGGATTCGCTTCAAGATTTGTTCACACTTCAAGAGGTATTCCTGGTTAATTTTAAACATCCTTTGCTTGAACTATGTGTTTATGTTAGTTATGTTTAATTCATGCAAGCAGTATAATTCTGGTATGCTTCTGCTGTGTATGCCTATTTTCCAACAGGGGTTAGGATATGGGGCGGTGGAGATGAGGAATACGGGTAGGGGCGGAGCTAGCTTAGGCTCGGGGATTTATTTGAACCCCTCTTCGACGAAAAATTATATTATTTATACACGGTTAAAGTTATTTTTCATCTATATATAGTAGATGTTCGAACCCTCTTCAGTTAGTTCGTGTGTACACTTCTAAAACCACTTAATGAAAATCTAGGCTCCTCCACTTAATATGGGAAGAACGCGAGGACGAAGATAAAATGTGTTGGATAACAGGAAGGAACGATGTAGAATATTACTTGTAGAACTTATTTTCCTTATTTTCCCTAGATTTTTTTTCTTCATTTTAAGTACTTGTATTCTTAAAAAAAATTCTAAAATTTTTGTCGCAACAAAAAAAAATAAATTAAAAAACGATTTGTATTTCCTCCATTCCGAACACACTCTAAGTAGGCGTTTGACCATGAATTTTTTTTCACCTTTTTCAAAAAATTATTTCACTTAAGTGGAAAAAAAGTGAAAATAGTGATGTTTGGCCATAAAAATTATTTCACTTTAATGAAAATTATTTTTGGAAAAGTGAATGCAAGTTTTACTTATTTTCACTTTTATTACTATTATTTCTCTCACAAATTTAAAAAACAACTTCAATTTATATTTATGGTCAAATACAATAACAACTCCAACTCCAACTCCGAACAATTATTATTTTGATGGCCAAGCGGGGTTACTCTAGGACTCTCCCAATCTATTGTATGTCTTGTAATAGAGTTCGGAGCTAAAAAGGACACTTTCTCAAGTCTAGGAGCCAAAATGGACAGTCCTTTTGTTTATGTACCAAAACAAACAGTTTGCCCAAAAATGGGCAAACTACAACTAACACCGTTTGTGAAAGTTTGGTGAGGAAAAAAATGTTAATAGGGTTGCCCAAAAATGGGCAAACTACATTTTCATAAATCTTTTTTTAATAGTTTTCCTATTTGTTGGCAAACTATTTTTATTTGGACAAATTATGATTCTTCCATTGAGAGATTTGACTGATAACTAATTAAACATCACACTGTTAATATTCCTAAACGTTTTGTTACTTCAATTTTTGAGAAATGGTACAACTTTTTCACTTATAAAATATCTGTTGTTGTTCTCTCCATTTGATCTCGTTCATCATGAGCAACATTCATTATTCACATAACACTTTTCTTTTCACTGATAATTGTTCGTTTAAATTTCTTATAAGAAAAAAATTAATGAGTGACACCGTCATTGTCTATTCGACTCATGATCAACTGTCATTAGCTAGCTCATTGTTGTTCATAATTTTTGTGGATTGAGTCAACGTAGGACTGTCTGGAAAGAGGTAACACCTAAAAGACAACAGAATTATAATTTTTATAATTTAAACATGTTATAACAATCCTTAAAGAATAGAAAAAATATATAATGTCTTTACCTATCCATTAACTCAATTGGAGTGTGACAGTAACTAATTAG
This sequence comes from Capsicum annuum, assembly GCF_002878395.1. NCBI lineage: Eukaryota > Viridiplantae > Streptophyta > Magnoliopsida > Solanales > Solanaceae > Capsicum > Capsicum annuum. The sequence goes on along the minus strand of NC_061112.1, from coordinate 147,485,842 downwards.
GTAAAGACATTATATATTTTTTCTATTCTTTAAGGATTGTTATAACTAAAATTAGTTGAGCGATCAACAACTAAAATTGATTTATTTCACTCGACTCTCTTTTTACTCTTATAGAGTATTGATCAACTTACTATTTTTTTCATACAATCGTCGTTTCTTGAAAAAGTTCTGTAGATTTTACTGTAAGATTCTACCATTCAATATTTAAAATGAAAAAACAAAAATAAAAGATTTTTGAAATAGACTGAGTCAAAATAGATTAAACAATAGATCATAGACTAATTTTTACTTTTATTTTTTCTTTGTTTATTAATAATATTTTAAATATATCTAATAAAACTTGTTTTCGTGATAGCTGTTGGTGTATTTTAATATTGAATTAAAATATTAAAGTGCATACTTTTATCATTTTCTATTTGTGTTGAGTATCTACATTTATGGCGACATTATGCATCATTATTCACATTTCTTTGAGGTAGAATAATTCTTTGATTGTTGGATGAATTTGGTCATCTACATTGTTCTAACTTAAATGACTCACTTATTATTCAATCTCTTTATGTCATGCAACTTATGTAACATCTAAGGATTCATCTTATTCATTTAATATCCATTGCTCCCTCATTTACTAAAGGTCAACTCATTGACAACCTCCTAAACTTGGCACCATCTTTCACTTTAGCACCTCAAGTGGACGTTGTTTACTTTTGACACCTCAAGTAGTTTTTGATACCTTTTGCTGATTCAGCAAAGAAAGTGTATCACACTCACTTTTGAGCGCGTGACAAGAGTATTTTTGTAATTTTTTCATCTTTCTTCTTCACTCTTTCAACCCATTAATTTTTCACCATTTTTTTCCTTTTCTTAACACATGTCTATGTTAATTTTTCCTTGATTGATTGAATTAACAAAGAAAAAAAATGGTTAAACCAAGAAGGAACTTCTTTAACCTCCATTAATGAGCCTTTTTAAGTGACAAATTTGCAGCTATGGTAGTCGTTGGAATTCTTTGGTGTCACCAAAATTTTCGTTTTCTTGAGCTTTATTGACATATTTAAGCCTTAATTTTTTAAAAAACTAGAAAAAAATAATTAACAAAAAAAACATGGATATTGTTGAGATTTTTTAGCCATGGAATGTCCGAAGACAAGTTGTAATGAGTACTTAAGAATTGTTGGTTGTTGTAACGGCCTTATTTGTTTGTCTAATGATTATGATAAGTATAGGGATACTATTGTGTTGTGGAAGCCTATTATCCGTTCACATGTGAAATTGCCACGACCAAATTTGGAGATTTTAACCTCCATTAATGGAGGTTAAGAAGGTTGGGTGGGGAAGGCATTGTTGGAGACTTTTTTGTAATTATTTGATCAAAAAAACATGTGTCATTAATTTATTGGAGATTTTAACCGCCATGTGTTTTAGTTTTTTTTTTTCGAAAAAAAAATAATTATAGGTGCATATAGTAATGTGGCAATTTAAATGAGTTGGCACAAATCAATTGACCGTTTTATCCACGTTGGCAGCGAGTGAGATACACGCACCAGTGCTGATGTCGAAAGCTGTCAAAATGACACATTTTATGGTTACTTGAGGTGTCAAAAGTGAACAATGTCCGCTTGAGGTGTCAAAGTGAAAGATGGTGCCAAGTTTAGGGGGCTGTCAATGGGTTTGACTTTTACTAAATAAAAGAAATACTATACATATATAAAATGTGTTTTCTTCCTCATGTTATGTAGATGAGTTGTAGTATATTTTGAGATATGAGAAAAAAGATAAGTGTGGGAATATTGTAATGTGTAGTAATGAAAGAGAGAGTTGAGACAAAAGAAAATATTTTAAGTATACAACTATATCAATGCAAAGAGCGTAATTATATCAATGGAAGAGAGAATTAAGATAAAAAAAATATTCTAAGTCTCCAACTAAATTCACTATACAAAAAAGAGCAGTTATATTAATAAAAGAGATAATTGAGACAAAAAAAAAATAAATTTTAAGTCTCCAACTATATTCAATATACAAAAAGAGAGTTTTAATATGTTGAAGGAAGGTGTTCTTATGGTAGAGTTTTGGATTCTTCAACTAATTCAGAGTTGTTTGAGTTGTACATCATGTTGAGCTATTGTATTCTGGAGGGGACAAGTCAAGAGCTATACTGTTGGATCGGTGCAGGTTATGCTACAGTAGAGTTGAATCTCCTTAAAGAGAGCGATATATTCGTGACTCAGCCTGAAGAATATTTATTTATTTATTCATTTTTGTTATTTTGTATTTTCAGCTGTAATTTAGTTATTGTGGTATATTAAACCATCCATAACTATATGCTTATAACATCTTGAGAAAAACGAAAATTATTACAAAGTTTTTCATGAGCAATTTTAAATATATGTCTACCCAACTTTTAGATAAAATGAAGTTAAACGAGTCAAAAACAAATTAAGGATAATGTTTTAGGGTGTATTCAGTATGAAGGATAATGTTTTTTGAAAATTTTCTCTTAGAAAATATTTTTTAGAATAATAAGTGTATTTCTTATTTATTTTTTTGTGTTTAAGAAAGCAAATTATATTAAGTATCCTAAAAACTTTTGTTCATAATTTAGACAAATTATGTGGGGGTGGGGGTAAGGGGTAGGCGTGTTGGTGGTGATAACGCAATTGATGTAAAATGCTACTTGTTGATCATGTTTTTACTATTTTTGGAGAGAAGTCATTAACCTTATTTTTAAAGAACTTATTTTTCAAGAGTAAGTATTCTTTATTGAATTTGACCAATCGGATATAAGAAAAGTTAGAAATACAATAATGCAAAGAGCATCTACATCCAATATAGTTTAGCTAGTTTAAACATGTTAGATGGTATCATCTTTATCAAACAAGTGCAAAAATAATCCAAGTCAAAATTGGGTGCACATAGTTATCTGCTAGTCAAAGAAACAACACCATACTTTATGGGAGCCAAATGGTTTGTATTAAAAGCTTGATGTTTATTGGTTATCTGGGAGAGGGTCAATCTTTGTCATCAAAAAGGTTTGCTGGAGTTTCAGTGAAACTGCATAGGATTTTGACACACTTGAGTTAAAAACAGTATTGTTGACTGAGACAACAATAGTAGCTCAATAAGGAGGTATCCCTGAATATGTATGGGTAATAGCATTGTTGTGTGTCTGTAACACCCTAACTTATGATCAGGAGTCTCACATCGACAAAACATAGGAGAGATACTGAGTATATAAGTAAACAGACCTTTCACTTTATATAATGACGCATTTTAAAGTCTTCTGCGCTAGGTTCAGAGTGGACAATATCACTAGTGCCGGGCTGTTATAGTGTCCTCCACTGTGTATATTTTTGGGAGCCTATTTAGACCGATAGGAGTTATGCCAACACCCTCATCATCCTGGTGGAGAGGGGGTTGTAGAAAATTCAACCCATCCATAAGGGGTGCTATAAGGCTCATTAGAATAATTAAGTTTAATATTGTAATTTTTATAAGGTTGATATAGGGGTTGCTCCTACATATCGTGACTACTGACAACCACCATCAACTAGTGATTCCAACCGCGGTTCAATTTCATTGATTAGTTTAGGTTAACATGGTATGTAAACCTTCATTACATATATACCTTTGGGTGAATATATGGTTTTTAATTTATTTTTTTTAAAAGAAAAATAGAATGGTTTTGTAGAAATTCTACTTTTAACACAATTACTCCTATAAGTTATATCAACAGTTAAAATCAAAATGGAGTTTATACAATTATAATTTTTTGAAACTTAACTAAATATGTAATTATAAGCCATTTTCTATAATATGTGTGGTAATTGGTAATCTAGATAAAAGGATTTATATTACAAAATCCATGGAAAATGTAAATGAAATTTTATATAAATAGTGCATGCAATTTAACCTACAGTCACAGATTATTTGTCTTACATTTTAGGTTAATAATTTCAGTAATTCTAGAGTAGCTCTTATTTTTATTTACCCATTAAGGTTACCTGTAGGTTCAAATTTTCAGTTATGTGATCATTGTTAAATCATAAGTATATGCATATCGAAGAGTACTTTTTGATTATAGTTAGTACTATTAAAGAAAGAAAAATCGGTGTACTAAAGCTTCCGATTTTAGAGGGTCCGGAGAAGGGTCGGACCACATAGATCTTTTGTACGTATTACTCCCTATACCCTTTATTTAATTGATCCATGTTGACTACACTTTCTTGAGAAACATTTATTAATGGTGAATTATATTGTAAAGATCTAAATTTGACTATTAATAATTTATCTAATTTTATAAATTAAATAAGTGAATTGAAACAACTATTTTCTATAAGCGGATCAAGTAAATGAATCGGAGGAAGCAGCATTATAAGATAAATGGAGAAAGTTTTTCTTTTCAGAAAAGGAAACAAATTTGGGACACATATCAACACAGAAAGAAGAGTTAACTTGTAAGGGTGTTGGGATAAATCTTGTCAATACTCACTTTCTGATTCTGGCCAGGTGCAGAGTTCCAGATCTAATGCAACATAAACATTGAAAATTGTATATAAGAATTTTAAGATCACAAACTTGTGCAGTATTATTGATTATAAAGATAACTCAGCTCTTATTATTATCCTTTTAGTATTATACATTGTTTGCTTGGAGATTCATAATTACTGACTACTGCCCCTTTAAGCCTTTCTTTTCTCTAACTTTTCTTTTGGAATAATACTCTTCTTCTTTTTTTACTTTTTATCTTAAGTTCGATACACAACTATGTGACTTGGTCCTTGCAAAAGTATGTGATCATCTAGTTTATAATTTTACGCTATTAGAGATAGTACACTTTTATTAAGTACATGATATATATTATATTATAGCACACTCCCTTCATGTATGCACCCCAAGCACACAAAAGTTCTTTTTGACAATAAATAGAGCTGCGAAACTTGAACCTATGACCTCAGCCTGCATGCTTTGGTACCATGCCAAAAGGATGTGAGCTCCAATTCAAAATGTTAGAACAATATTAGTGGTTTTATTAATCATCCAAAGGGGTTTATGATAGTCATGATTGGGCTACTTCAATCATTGTTTTAAGGTTGTCGTTGGATGCTCACACCTTCTGAGCACTCTCAGTGTGTCCTACATGCATCAGCACATAATGTATCTATGTATTGGAATATCAACAAGAACAACCTATCTATACTCATCTAAAGCAGGGACGAAAAAGAGCATCAGAAAAAGGTCAAATTAAAGAAAAATAAAGGAATAAAAATTTGTGCAACTTAACAATGTTTGTTAACCAATTATAAGCCCTGTAACTTGATCAATCATCACAACACAGCAGAATATCTACTAACAATTTTCTTATGACAAAGTGTGCCTTTGAGCAGACAGCTGATATGCTTACTAGGTTAGATGTATATAGCAATACTAATTATTGGAGGCCCCATTTATGTGTCATCGCTTAACTTCGCACAAAATTTAAGAAAGAAAGAAAGACTTTTGAAATTTGCATCTTAAAACACCCCTGCACCGGCCACTTGGAGGTATAAATCATTTCATTAAGGATAAAAGATAGTAAATTTTAAAGTTAAATTATTTTCAATTATAGAAAATTGGCATTCTTTTTGTACGGACTAAAAAGAAAATGTGTACATAAATTGTTTCAAAATTATAAATTCAGTAGCTAGGGTTACTATGCTGTAAGCAATTATAGAACAACACACGAGAGATTGCAGATTTTTTATGGATTCAGAACTCCCCCATCTATACTTATCTCTCAAAAAGTTTCAGTAGAATTAGTATGCAATCACCTTGACCTCTTTTCATGGGTGATAAATGCAAGGTTTACACCTGTAGGAGGAGAGAACACTGACTGAATGACTACAGCCAGTTCTCGCAGGGGTTAATTTTCCTTAATGTGAAGGGTAATTGTTCATGGACGTGAAGAACTCCAGGTGTTTCTCTGATTATTATACACTTAATTTTGATGTGTTACTATATTTCATTGTCAAGTGGAAAAATTACTAGTCCTCCAGCTTAATTAATTTCTACTGATCTAAAGCTGGACCCAATTTTGCCCCATTTTTGGAATACATAAAACTAACAAGTGATGGGTAGAGCTGGGGAAACTCAATTCAGTATATATAGGAGAAAATGAGACTTGGACTTGATTTCAGATCAACTGATGAGCTTTTCATTTACTTCTGATACATTACTTCACAAAAAATTCCAAAACTTATAGTGCATCAGTTGATACATATAGTACACTTACAAGCATAGAAATTAATTAATGTTGAGCAAATATCCATTACCTATTAATTAATCTGAGAGGGATGGATTGCAAAAAAAAAACAAAAAGGGAAGGCAACCATTACAGTAGTACAAATTAAACCGATCGAAAGGAAAGTTTGCTTAGCTTACACTGTCCCCTTTAGAGTGTGTTGCCGTGATATGTATCCCATGCTTTCTGAACTGTAAATTAAGATGAAATAAGTGCTACTGAGTTGACTAAAACTGTTGTACTTTTGTTAGAAGTTTAATTTTACCTTGCGAAGATGAGGTACAACAAATGGTAGCTGCAGCCATGGAGCTCATAATTGTTGGATTAACGTTGTCATGATCCCAATTTCGTGTGCAATTGTTGTAACGAGAAGTTGCAGCCTCTCTATTCGGACCGCTGAGGTTCATTATTTGTTCCATCTTTGTTTGTTCCTTTACTAGTACTGATTTGGCTTCAATTTGGGTCCAGATTTTCTTCATAGTTCTTTCCCTAGCTCTTGCTCTAGCCTTGGCCCTTGACTCTCTCTCTAGCTTTGCTCTTTTCGTTAATTCATCAGCTGGAGCTGCCGGAACAACAACAATGTCCTCATCACATTCTGAATTATTAGTAGGTGAAGGGGTTGCGCTTTTCTTCGCATCAATGAGCTCTTCCATGGCTAATTTGGACTTTGTGAACAGCCAATCAAGGGTTTTACTTGGTTTGTCGAAACCAAGCATGTCTTGCAAATCAAAGAACTTACGAGCAACCCCTATCGACAACCTCACCCTTCGATCCCTATGCCCTTGTGATGTCAAAATCTTACTGTGCCTGTCCTTTTTCACTGCTTTTTTGTTCTTATTTGACTTGTTGCTGCTGATGACATTGTTTGTTGCAAACATCACCGGGCTGTTGTTGTCGATTAAGTGACCGTTTGAGGGTAAGTAAGGGAGATGATGATCTAGGTCGTGTTGATGAAAGAGCATTTGGTTTCCATTGAGGCCAAAAATGGAAGAATTTGAGCTGTGAAATGATGATGGTGGTACTGAACTGTGGAGAGTAGGGTTCCCATTACTACTGTTTCCAAAAGGGAACATTTTCTGTTTTTCTTGAAAAACTTATAAAGTATACTAGATGAAAGATAAGCAGCTAAATACTAGTAGCACATCATTATATTGGCCTTTGGCAAACTTGGTGGGAGCTTTCTAAAATACTGTTAGAGAAATAGTGTTAGAGAAAGCGAGGGAATTAGGATTTAATTGGCTCTGGGACTATGTACTCTACCCTTTTTGTGTTTCTACTTTTCCATGTTTTACTCATAAAGAAAAATCCCCCATTTTAAGAACCTGACTTTTCCATTCATATATCAACATCTAGTAATAATAATCCTTAGACAGTGTATAGTACTGGAAACAAATTAAACGTAGCTCTCATCCACTTTAAGATATGGAAAGTGATTGAGATCCTAAAAACAATTATTGCTAGTGGCTATTGATGAACAGTCAAGGCAAAAACAATATTTATGGACAAACGCAATATAATAATTTTTGATGGAATAACTCAACAAAAGCTTGGTGATTGAAGATATGCATATACTGTTCCTTCGTATAGAGATATAATGTCTAGGGGGGGTCGAGCTTGGAACCTTCAAGTGAATTTTGAATTTCCTCAACCGTAAAATCAACCTCTAATTTTATTGTCAAGCTATTCAAAATTTATATATATACATTTAAAAACACCTTATATATACAATATAGAGTAATTTTTTGTTGTTGGGGTTCGGGCCTGGCAAACCCCTTATATCTGCCCCTAAAGAAATGGTTTTCAACTCCTTCATGAACTTGTTTTAGTTTTATTTTCTTTTTAAAAGAGATCTTTATTTTTATACATAAATGCTAAGAGATCTAAAAAGACCGTTTATCTTCTCTCCATATTGTCGAACTAAAGAGATCTCATATTCTCCTTTTAACTTTCCGGTCTGTACCAAAACAAATAAATTAATTTAAATTGTTTTCTTTTCTTTTCTTTTTTTATTTTATTTTAACAAAAAGATTTATAACCATATAATTCACGTCAAAGTGTAGAGCTGTCAATATGGGTTGACCCAGTCAATTGGGGCTAGCCCACATGAGCTTTGAGTTTGACGGATTAGGCCGGTCTAGCCCATCAAAATGATGGGCCAAAAAACACCAAGCCCGCACCATTACTTTGTAGGCTGCGGGCCTCATGGGTCAGCTCACTTTTTGAAAAATAATATTTTATAATTTAATTTTAAAATGTTAATAAACATAAATAATACCACACAATATTACATAGTGTTAATACTTGTTAATCAAGTCTCCAACACCTCAGAAAAATTATTCCTAATAGAGAAATTAAATAACTTTTGACATGATATCCTTCGAACCAAATAAAAATACTAATAAATAATCTAAATAGTTGCATGTATTTAACTTATGGGCCGGCTCACGAGTTAGCCCAACCCATATTGCTCAAATCCCACGGGCCACGAGATTATCCGGGCAGAGCTAAAAAGTCTTGTTCTTAAATGAGCTGCAATATCATTGAACAAATTTGAAGAAGTCGAATCGAATTTTGAATACGTTTTGTTGGAGCTAGAATGTGGAACTGGCGGTGATATCTAGCCTAGATGAAAACCGTATAAATAGTTCACTTCTTTGGCTAGCTATAGCAACGTGTTATACATTTTATTCAAGGTAGATGTATGTTTATACATGATTATACAACTTTTATTTAAGGTAGATATATTTTTATACAATCTTTTACAAGGCAACTACATTATTTATGTAGATATATAAATATTGTGTCTCTGTGTGTCCGTGTGTGTGTTATTCTATTTTCAATCATTTATATGTAGTATATGTAGCATATCGTATGTAGTTTTCGCCTGCAATTATTTTATAATATACTAGTTTAGGTGTACGCGCCTTGCGCGTGTACCTCACTTTAATGAGTTTAGAAACTACATTAAATAGGATATTTGTTTAAATAATAAAGATGAATATAATAATTAAATTTAATATCTTTTGAGTATGTAAAGATGAAGAATTTATTTATTAAACCTAATTTTTACCAAAAATATTTTTAAAAGTCGATTGACATTCATTTACCATCTGTAAATTGCAACAAAACAATACAATGATAGAGACATCAAAATAATACAATTAAACCCAACATTTACACAAGAAATTCTTCAAAGTCAACCGACATTCATCTACGACATGTAAACTATAAAAAAATATATATATAATAGTGATCACAAACCTTCGATTTTGATCCAACTAATTCTTGTCCGAGCAAAAATTTTGACCCTAAAGAATGATTTTGAATGCATGATAACAAAGAAGATATATATATACACACATGTTGAATTCTATTATGCTAACTAAAACAGTAAAGAAGTTGAGGGTTAGAAAGTCAAGCATACACCATCTAGACATACAATTGAATTAAGTTAGATGAGCATCAATCATATTCTCCGAATAGGCAAATCGGTTTGTTCTGTAGTTTAACGTACATCTCAATATATATAGAAGTATTTTCTTAAAGTCCTATTTTAGAAGTATTTTTCTAATTGAACAGTAGAAAGGAAAATATTAATTAATTTTCCTACCATATATTTTAGGAGTCACATAATTTTTGGAAGTCTAGTAGAAAGGAAAATATTAATTAATTCAGCTACCATATATTTTAGGAGTTTCATATATTTTAGGAAGTCTAGTTAATATAATAAAAAATAATTAAATAATAAATTTAAAAAATAGTAAAAAGACAATTTTCTCCAGAAAATTTAGGATTACCTAATAGTTTAAGGAAAAGTTTGATTACCAAAATTTAGTTGATTTGTCTTCTGTAATAATAAAATAACTTAAAATATAATTATAATTTTATTTAATAGTTATATAACTTTGCTAACGTGACTTTATTTTCTTAGAATTATAACGTGACTTTGCTGTTTTGAAATTTTATTAAATAGTTAATTAATTACAATTTTAAGTTAAAGGAAATTCTAACGTGATGTTGCTATCTTTTTTCCTTATAAATATGATATATTATGTAGTTTTATGGTATATAATTCAAACAAGGAAAGGTTTAAGGACTAAATTTGAATGAATTCAAATAATAAAAGTTTTATGATAAATATATTTAATTAATTTTCAGCTCTTAATTATTAAAAAATTAGTAAAAAGATGATTTTGTCTAAAGTAGAGTCTTTTAATGAAGAATAAAAAGTCCAATTCACTTTTCTAAGGGTTTTTACACTTTTTATATATTATATATAGATATATAGATTATAAATTATAGATTATAGTTATAGATATAAATTATATCTTATTAATCAAAACAAAAAGACACTAATAATAGCAAATATTTCGATATTAATTAATGCTTTCAATTTTTATTTTTTTTTATTTTTTAAAAAAGTATATCATGGTAAGATATTCCAATCAAAAATTTATTTGTTTGAACTTGAACAAAAAAAAAAAGAGAGGTTAGAAGATGTAAATCAGTAATACCATGTCAACTTATCTCATTGAAGAAATGACTGGATTAGAACTGGTGTCCTATCTACTTTAGAAAGCAATGATGAAGAATGTTGAAATCTTTTCCAAGTTCTTTTATTTTGATCAGGGAAAAAACATCGTTTTCATCCCAAATTATATTCGAAAAGTTGAAGCCACACTTAAACTATACTAATGACCTATTACACACCTAAACTATAAAAAAGTGAAACTATTTACACTCTGTCAGGCTACCGCCACTTGCATGTGGTGTAGTGTTTTACACGCGCTGCCACGTCAGCACCACATCAGTAAAAAGTATCTTTTTTTTATAGTTAAGGTGTGTAATAGGTCACTTATATAGTTTATGTGTGGATTCGACTTTTCGACTATAGTTTGGGGTGGAAATGATGTCTTTTCCCTTAATGTTTTTAGCTGTTTACTTTTGTTATTTAATAGGCTGGGTTGCGGGGAGATAATAATATCACTTTTATATAGTTAAAATGTGTAATAGGTCGCTTATATATGACTTAAACTTTTCTTATACAGTATGAGGTGGAAATGATTTCTTTTCCGTTTTGATTATGTTTGTTTAAAATCGAATTAAGCAATGAATGTTTAAGTTTGATGTCAAGGACGGGGTTGAATGGGTCTAAGAGCTTGTTTGGCTAAAAACTCCTCATTTTGAAAATCACTTTTCTCAAAATATATTTTAGGAAATTAGTTTTTTTGAATAAAAATAATTTATATTTGGCTAATTTATTTGAATTTTTTTTTTTTGGATAAATATATTGTGTGTGATTAATCCTATTAAGAAGATGCCTCTGAGAGACAAATTACTCTAAAAAAACAAAATTAGATATCAATGCACTTTTACTAATAATATTATTTCATAGAGAAAAAATATTTTACGTATCTATATAAAAAGTTTAATTACGTCTTTTTTACTTTAATTCAATTAGAAAATATATATCACAAATTTTCAATCAATATTATATAAGACAAATCAAAAGAAACTATTAAATATCCATATAATATTAACATGATGATTTAAATATACTAAAAAAATAAAGTCTAATCAATTTAAAAACCATTCCGCAAATTACAAAAACTTATGCGTAAAATAATATATATAAATGGAGAATTTATTTTTTGTTATCTTTTTGGGAGTCTGTTAGCATTTTCAATGCTTATCCAGTAGAAACGTCAAATAATACATATAAAATAGAAAATAATAATACATAAAATATAAAATAGAATAAAGAGTTTATTGGGTAAAGTGAAATAAAATTATTAAATGGAACTTAACCAAATTTAATAGATATCTTAATTAATTAACAAGAAATATATTGGTAAGTATATATAAAATGGTGGGGATATTTCTGCCTCGAAGAAAATAACTTTCTCCTTATGTTTTTCCTAAGAAACAGAAATTTTTAATTTCTTCCCAACTACAGAAAAATTTATTTCTATTTTCATTTAAAAGTAATTTACTAATTGATCAAACACCTCGATTTTTCCACAAAAATGAACCTCAAAATACTGTATTTTTGGACTTTCAACCGCTTAGCCAAACAAGCTCCAAGTATAATACTAACATGTTTTATATGGACTAGTAAAAGATATTAGATCAACCCAACCCACTACCGGCCCATAGCCACGTAGGACAAATCCATTTTGAAGTAATTAATTCATACTATTTTCAAGAATATTACAGTTTTTTCTTTTAGTGAAAATGGAATTTGTACTATCATCATTTTTCCATTTCAACAAAATAAAGAGGATTTAATTGTATTTGGAATTGGTAGTATATGTGCCTCATAAATTTCATGCTGGGGCCTTTGTACTGTTTGTTGTTTGGAAAGAGTCGTGGAACGAACAGCCGTTATGTTTCTTTTCATAAAAAAGGAAATGTTTATTATGCCTATCCTTCGGAACTCCTTAGAATTATTATATGGTACTAATAATTATCATAAGAGGGGGTCCTTCAATCATTGTGAAACAAATATATATCTAGAAAATCCAATCCCATCGCTATCCTACACTTTTTTTCTACATGTGAAATGTCTCTCCACTCTCTTTCATTTTCCCGTTAGGTTTTGTTTGTTTATATTATTTTTTATTTTAGTTTATTTGAAAAAGAAAAAAATAATCTTTATAATTCTTTATTTTTAAATTTTCACACGATGTGTTCAAGATTGTAGGATTAAAGATTATTTTGATATGCATTTTACATATATTTAATTTAAGATTATATGGTTCCTTTTTACTTTCTTAAATTCTTTGTCAAGTCAAAGTAGACAAACAAATTGAAATTGGGAGAGAGTAACATCTAAAATGTTAGTATTAATTGTATTTCTATCTAAGGACCCGTTTGGATAGGTCGAAGAAAAATGATTTTTAAAAAATTCTTTAAAAGTGCTTTTGAAAGTGCTGAACTTATTTTAAAAATAAGCAATTACGTGTTTGGATAAAAGTACTGAAACTAAAAAAAGTTATTAATGTGTTTGATAAACAAGTGTTGTTAAGCATCTTTTTGGATCAAAATGTCTGAAATACCCTTAAAGATAAAGTTATTAACAATATGTAGAATTAAGTATTATTAATTTTATTTCTAAAATGCCAAAATTGACTTTTTTATGTAATTTTTTAAATTGTCATACACTCCTAAAATCCAAAAACTGACTATTAAGTCATTTTAACCAAATTAATCTAATCCAAACACCCTCTAAATTATGAAATGAAAACAAAATAATCTAATCTCATCATTAAGGCTAGAATTAACATATACTTTACACCTGTCACATGTGTGATTCTGTACGATCCTTAAAATAATCCGTTCTTTTCAGTTTTAATCACATGTCTTGTTTGTGTTTCTTATTATACAACCTGTTCGTTCTTGTTCTTTTATCCTTGTTATTTTTCTTCTTGAAATTGTCTGAATTTTGTTAGTACTTTCTTCGTTTTTAAAAACTTGTCATCCTTGGTAAATTAAAATGTTATATAATATTTGTCATTTTAAAAATTGAATACATGATAAGTTATTTGTTTCTAATTTTATCTTTGGTCATAAATATATATAGATATTAATGTAGTTTAATTAAAAAAATATTAAATTAATAAAAGTAATAAATGAAGATAATTTAATCAAAATATTTTTTATTTATTGTTTTTTTCCTAAGAGGTGTGAAAAAGAAACAAGACAAACAAAGAAAGTAGTACTCCCTCCGTCCCAAATTTTCTAATTTGATTTTTCATTTTACTTGTCATTTTTCATTAATCAAGACAAGATATTTTTTTTCTTTTTTACCCTTAGTATTAATTGTTTTTCTCCAAATTAAAATGTAAACATCATTTAATAGAGACACTATAATAAAATAGTCATGTTTTTTTTTAATCAATGTGCAACATCAAATTGAGACGACTAAAATGGAACGGAGTGACTAGTAATTAGTGATTAAGTGGGGGCAACCATATGAATAGCAGGCAGGGATGTTGCAGGTGAGGTGAGTGTTTTTAATTTTAGCAAATTATATTCAATGGGCTTAAAATAAACGGTCTTGAATTTTTAATTTTTGGATAAAATTAAAAATGTTGTTCATGAGGCGAAACTTAATTAAACTAATGTTTTGTCCATGAGATTATAAGCTGATTAAAAAATTAAAAATCACTCACTTTTAAAGCCGTTTGGTCGGTAATATATAGAGGTACCTAATAGTTTTTATTTATAAATAGAAATCTATATATTGTCAAAGGAAATTGTAACTTTATTACTTTCTGTCATAAGATTTGGAGAGCCAAATAAGAACAATTTTCACCGCGATTTATTCTTACATTCTTAAATATTTTAAATTGTTCATTTTTATGACTTAATAATACTTTTTATATTAAATGTGCAAATTATTTTTCAGAAATCTTCAAGACTGTATATTCCAATGCACAATCACAATAAAAAAATAAAATATATATTATATCGTATCAGAACAAAGGAAGTATTCAATTATACTAGAAATTGGCAATAATGTCATTGTCGGTAAAGAAATGATTCTTAAATCTAACTCAACCTCACAAGTCAGCTCATGAGAAAAAAATTATCCCAAGTTCAAGTACTCTAACGAAATTTTACACTAAATAACAATGCAACAAAAGTCACAATTGAAAAAAAAAAAAAAAAAAAACTTTGATCTCTATTTGTTGTGAAAATTAATCAGAACTCATCATATAATCGATCTACTTATGTATAATCAATATATATTATTCATTTATTGTATATATGTTTTTACACGCTGAATATGCACCAAGAAAACAAAACTATGAGAGTAATAAAATAACTTTACACTAGACAAGTGAATTTTTTTTGACTAAAAATGTTAAAAGATCCCGCTAATAAACGCATAAAGAAGACACGGTAAAAAAGTTACCCAAATAATGCATCAAGTAGGTAGACAAAGGGAAGTGCTCATTAATTTTCTACAATATCTTTTGTTGGTACTACTATTATTGTCTTTGTTTACTTACGAAAAAATCTAGCCCATTTGCACAGCAAGATAAGAGGGAGAAAAGACAACCTGGTACATAATACTATATAGTATTTTGTCCTAACTCATGTAAACACCTTTGTCACTTGTCTTCTATATAACCCCAGTAGGTCTTCTTCAATCAATCAACATGATAGAGGGAATATGTGCGGCAAATCAACTTTTTAAAGTCCAAAGAATGATGTATGTTGTATATTTAATATTATGCCATTGGATAAATTTTGGCGAATAAAAAATAAGCCCAATAGAGAATTAAGCTGATCAAAAAGATATGTCTGATGAGTCAAAATGAGCTAAATAATGGGTCATAACTCAATCAACTCAACTCTTATCGAGTTTTAATTTCTTTGTTAGTTTTTCTTTTATAACTTGCTTAATTACTTAATAACATTATTTATTTATTATGACTATATATAACATGTCAAACAAAAACAACTTTTTTTCTTTCTCAAAATAGTTCTAAAAGGTTTCTCAAGCTAATTTGAGCTACATGTCAATACAACCTTTTAATTTCTGAATTAGATAGACCAAAATTGAGTGAATTAATAAATAAATTGGTCAATAAGCCGCTTAAACTTGGACAGGTTGCATGATCGTATTTATTTCCAAACGTAGCCATTCCAATAGTTATATTTTAATTTGAAGACATTAATAATTTAAATTGTAAAAGCATTTTAGATTGAGTTAATACATAAATACAACCCTAAACTGGACATCAAATTATAACTTTGACCTTAAATTTTAATAGTGCACAAATAGGACCTTTAACTATTCAAAACCTAAACAAATATGACCTCCGATTTTGCAACCCCATGCGTGAGTTTCACTCGCGCCTACGTGGAAAGGTAATCCAATCACACGGTGCCACATCGTTAAAAGGGCTGACTTGGAGGGAGGTCATATTTGTGCAGTTTTGAATAGTTAAAGGTCATATTTGTGCACTATCAAAGTTTTGTTTTTTGTGTTAAAAAGACTTCATTTTTTTAAATTATTATTATTATTATTATTATTATTATTATTATAGCAGCAACACCTAGTTTTTTTTAATTAAAAAATCGAACCCGCGCTGTAGGCTGAAGGAAGCACCCAAGAATAGCAAATAACACCACTGGGCTATCTAAGTGTCTTGTTTCATGTGGTTCAACATTAATATACGTACATAAATATAAATTTTCTACCTTATATATATAACGTAACTTTTTTACCGAAGGGGTTCGGGTGAACCCCATGACAACCACGTGGGTCCGCCCATGCATAAATTTAATAATGTTTTAATAACGTTAATTTAATAACATTGTAATAACGTTAATTTGATATACTATTACTATTCTTAATAACGTTTTAGTAAAACTATAATTTTTTTATAATTAGTATAGTTTCATCTTTAATTTAATATTTAAATAACTTATATTTAGATATATTATATAACTTAAATTCCCCCTCTGCTTTATAATATATATACATATTCACGCTATTTTTTCGTATGAGGCTAACCCATCTAATTAATAAATCTTCAATATTGCTTTTTTTCCGCAATGACAAAAGAAATTAGATGTCATTTTCATCTTTGAGCTGAAAATAATGAAAAAATAATAGTGAAAAGTCATTTAAAGGTCATTTTTGTGCAGTTTTGAATAGTTAAAGGTTATATTTGTGCACTGTCAAAGTTTAAGGTCATATTTATGTATTATGCCCTTAGATTTTAAGTTGGACGCGCCCAATTTTACTTGTTGAACATGCGTTTTGCCACGTAGGATCGAAAGTCATATTTGTGCAGTGTTGAATAGTTAAAAGTCATATTTATGCACTGTCAAAGTTTAAAGTCAAAATTATAATTTGGTGTCAAGTTTAGAATCATATTTATATATTATCTTTTTTAGATTCTTTGTCATGATCACTTGCTATCAATGATGGCGTTCATTGTTCGCCCTACAATTTAGTTGATTGGAGCAAGTAATTAAGACTAATGATATTCCGGGTTGCTACTATTAATTTCAAAGTCAAACAGCCCATTGGGTTGCAAGGCTCTTCAATGAATAGTAATTGGGCAAACAATATAAATTATGACAGTTTGAAGCTCAATTATAAAAATTCTCACAGTTTGCATAATTACTCAAAATTTCAATTTGTGTCTGTCGAGATACATAATTAGCCCCGATACATTTAATGAAGATATATTTTTTTCTTTGCAAAGATACATAATTAGTTTCAGATATATTTTTTTTCCTGATTTTAAGTCTGTCGAGATACATAATACATCTTATGAAGTTACATATTTTCCTTTGTAATAATACATAATTATCTCTCGATATATTCTTTTCGATTTTGGGCGTGTTGAAATTGTTGTAGTTACTTTGTAGGGAGGAAATTTGTGTAAATAAGATAAGTTAAGATGTATGTTTATGTTATTTTTCTACTAATTAACTGATATAGCTGCAACACCATATGGGCCTCTTCTTGGGCCTATAATTTTGAGGCCGCGCAGTAAATTAACTGGGTTGCTCTGATCAGAGCCCTTTCAAAGCCCATTAGTTGATTTCTATTTCATTGGAACGTGATTTAGCTAATTGACTCCCTGAAAATTCATCTGTGTAGATATCACTATCTATCCTTGAATTCGGGACTACTATTCGAAATCTTAGTGATACATTAAATTCTTATTTCATATTTACTTTTCCTGAAAATACTTCGTTTGGATATAATTAAGAGAATAAAAAGTAACAACCAGATTTACATACAATGAGGATGCTAATATGAGTATTATTCAGTCTATTACAACAATTCAACCCCGTACCCCCTTTTTTAAAATTAAATAATCGCTTTGCTGCAATGATATGTTGAAATTTGCTTATAAAAGCTACATAAACTTCAATCCTTTGGAGCTAATTATTCTGTATCCCAATATTTTTTTCAAAATTATTAGAAAAAAATTATTTAGTCTGCATGGTTTCGAATACATCACTTAATTTTACATGGATACATCACGTTCTTTCGAATACATCACTTAATTTTATACTGACATGTCACATTCTTCAGTAATGTATATAAGTTTTTTAAGTAAAATTAGAAATTTACATGATTACTTAAAAAGATGAAATTTTAAATAGTTACGACAAGTTAAGTTCTTAAATGGATAGAGTGGATGCACCATTCTTTGTGCGCTTGATTTCAGGCAATGGATGGGCCCGCAAGAGATTAGCCCAGCATTCTTATCGGGCCAACCACAAAAGCAAGGCCCAATTCTTATGAATTGTAAAAAAACATCATAATTAGATTGAAATGTGGGGGCTGTCGCACGTGGGTGCTGTCGTTGACTATAAATCAAAGATTTTGTAGTGTGCTATCCAGGCATGTGTCTATATGTCTCAATTTATTTTATGTGATTCAGCATCCCTAACACATCAATATCCAAGATTTTTGTTTTGAGAAAATCACCTGTTGGCCAAAATATTAGAATATATATTGGCTATTGTAGACACGTGATTTTTGATTCTCTTCATATTCTAACCTTTTTTTTTATATTTATATTTATACTAATATAATATTATTTAAATTCTTATTTTTATTTTAATAAATTCTTAGTTAAGAAGTAAATAATTAAATTTTAAAGATATTTTATTTCTATTTTATTTATTCTAATTTTTTTAAAAAATATTTGTATATATATTTCTTGTTAAATTTTAAATAAAATAAGTAATTTTAATATTGTCTTAATTATATTTATTTAAGGTTATTTATAATTCTTATTATATTTTTCTTAAAAATATAAAAATTAATTAGTTATGTTTATATTTATTATTATTATTATCATTCTATTATCTTATTTATTTATTCATTTACTTTTATTTATTATTAATAATTTAAAAAATATTTTTTTAAAATTTCAAAATTTCCCCCCTCCCATCATCTCAACTAACTATTTTTCCCCTAAAAATAACTGTTCCCTCAAGTGATCTACATTTAAGGACTCTCCCACCTTAGACAGAAAAAAAAAAAAAGAAGAATACGTACTTTTTACATTAGAGATTAGATACTATTAAAAATCAGTTAAAGTAAAAAAAGGAAAGGGAGAGAGATCTTTAAAGTGATCAAGAGAAAACCATCAAATAAAAGAGGAGAAGAAAGTTGGATTCAAGTTTTCCGATATCAACAATCGAGGTTTTTACTTTGATTCATCATACAAGTTCTTATTCGAACTTAAATCATCTTATGTTATAAAGTTTACAAATGAAAAGTATGAATGAAAATATCAAGTAATTTCATGTATTAAGAATGGTTGATCGACTAAGTGAATCTTTATTACTATATGTTATGTGATTAAAAATTCTGTACGTTGATACTATGTGAGGAGAAAAATATAGGTACTGTTACAATTTCACACGAACACCAACACATATAGTGAATTAAAATAGACAGAAAAGGGGAAAAATCAGTGAAAGATAAAAAAAAAATAAAAAAAAAAAGGAGGGCTAAAAACTTGATCTTCTCGACGACTATGGCGACAAACCAGTTTGAATTTCGTCAAAACATTGTCGGAACAATGTGACGGCAGTCCATTGGAGAAAACAGACCTTATTTGGCCAAATTTACTTCGAAAATGGTCTCCTACCGACTACTGCCGTGGCTATTGCCCCGCAACGCCACCGCCGCCGGCGCCATCCTCCTCCCTTTCACCGGCGATATAGCGAACGTCCCCTCACACGCTTCGACCATCCCCACCTTCCCCTTTCCTCGCTCCTGTCATCCCTCTCCCCTCTACGTGCGACAGCACCCCCCCATTCCCGTCGCTGGCGCCTTCTCCGGCCGATCCTTTACCGGATCTGCGCCCCAGCGCCAGCGACCCATTGCCTTCCCCAATCTCCCCAATGCGCCGCCACCACCATTCTCTCCTTTCTCCTTTTTCCGTCGTCCCATCGGAAACCCACTTATTGCTGGAAAATACCAAAATCTGATCAATAGCGCTTTCTTTTTCTTTAGGCATTAATTTGATGTACTGTGTCTTTAGTTTGCTATAAAAAAAAAATTATTTAATGGATAATTTGGTTTTATGGTATTTTAATTTTTATAGTATTAATTATTAAATATATATAAATTTGGGATTTATCAAAATTAAAAATAATATAGTTAGTTTAGGGTATTATCAGTATTTTTATTATTATTATTATTATTATTTTAATTTATTTGTCATTATTAATAAATGTAGATAATTAATTTCGTAAACTAATTAATCATTTAATTAAATTTTATTTAAGATTAAGTAGTATTTCAAGTAAGCATGCTTTTAAATTCTAGATAAATTTTAGGTATGTTTAAAATATTCATCTCGATTAAGAATGCAGCATACGCATCATTTTCGAGACGTTTAAAATTTAAGGATACTATAATGTACCTTGACAAATGTTTTTTTTTTTCTAAAAATTAATTGTTCATCGGTTTGATACAAAAGTTTTAAATTAGTTTCAGTATATTAAAAGGAGTAACATAATTTATTCAAAATAGTTTAAGTTAAGATAAGTCAATAAAGCGACCGTGCTAAAATCACGGGACTCGAGGGGTGCCTCACACATTTCCATCAGTCAACAAAATTCACTACTTGTTCTTCTACTTTCGCAGACTAACAAAGAGTCATTTTATTTTGATTAGGGAATCAATAAGGCGACTTGGAACATCACAACTCAATTTTAAGTAGCGACTTTGTAAATAAACTAATCTCTATTTAAAATCGTCATTTTAATTGTAAAAATCCTTTGAACTCGAACCTTCGGACGAAAAAGGGGGTGTGACAACTTTGTATATATTATACATAAATATATACTAAATCAAGTATTTACAAGTTTGGTGGTTATTTTGTAACTAGATTATCCAATGATATTGGACTTTAACTATCCCTTATTCTCGACCAAATGTTTAATGCTAAAAAACTTATTATTTCTTCTTACTCTTTCAACTTTTCATTTTAAGTTTAGCTATATGATCTGCACAAAAGAAGATCGTAATATTCTCGACCAAATGTTTAATGCTAAAAAACTTATTATTTCTTCTTACTCTTTCAACTTTTCATTTTAAGTTTAGCTATATGATCTGCACAAAAG
Organism: Capsicum annuum; assembly: GCF_002878395.1. NCBI lineage: Eukaryota > Viridiplantae > Streptophyta > Magnoliopsida > Solanales > Solanaceae > Capsicum > Capsicum annuum. The sequence continues at coordinate 147,464,433 of NC_061112.1, read as the reverse complement.
AAGATCGTAATAAATTGACCCATGCATCATAGATAGCATTATGGGCATTAATAATGCAGAAAACCCCTACATTTAGCGGTCGTTGGGTAAGAGGGATAATGGATAACTTATTTTGAGATTAATGGAATAACTCATTCCGAAATTAGTTAGTGCGAAATTGTAGTGTTATCTTTAGCTCATTTTGAAGTTGAGATAACTAATCCCGAGATAGCTAATTCCAAAATTAATAATCCTTAAATAACTTGTTTCCCAACCAAACGGCCCTTATAGGTTTGCCTAACTAACATGTGAATCAAATCACCCCTCACTTTTTTAATTGAGGAAAAAGTATGTAGAGAGCATTTTACGATATTTTTTAATTTTACCCCAAAGTGGATACCGACAATTATGAGAAACAAGAGAGAAAAAGCATGCCGACAAATTTAGAAAGATTTGTACTGTTTTAGGTTACAGTAGTAGATAGTACATTCTATATTAACTTTTTACACTGTAGCTCTTTCAGTTTTAGTAGATGGGAATTGGAGATCTTTCTTTTCTGGACCAAAAGAAACAGAAGTGAAACTGTTTGATCTTGACTTATCTCTGAAAAAACAAACAAGCCACACACGTACGTACGTGCAAATTCGAGGAGAAGCTAAGCTAGATTCCATATGGCACAGTAAAATCTACTTTTGCAAAGATATTTGTCAATTGTCACTTTTGTGTTGCCTAAACAATGCCAAAATTTGGATCATATTTCTAAAAGTTGGCCGACTTCAATACCCTATTTTTGTTCTCATAGTAATACCAAATAGTAAGTACTTGATTGTTTTATCGTGTCAAAGAAGATGCATGCCAAGGAGCCCATTTCTCAGAGTCCTCACCTTTCTTTTTTACTTTAACTTAAGGATGTGTTCAACGAAATTGTTTTTTTTTTTTTGTATTTGACGTAAGTAAAAAAATATTATTCTAAAAATATTTATATATAATCTAGATAAATACTATAGGAGTTGGGGCTAGGGGTGTGGGCCGTGGGGTGGTGGAGCTGAGGGTGAAGATCAGATATATTGAAGTATGTAGAGGACACAATTAATGTGAAAGTTTAGCTACTTAGAACTTGTTTTCGTTGCTTTCAAAATTCTTTTTGTAGTTTCAAACGCTCCTATTTCTAGTAGAGTGTGCATGCCTCGTTTTTTCTTTAAAAGAAAAAAATTAAAGTTGATATAAAATGGACAATCCGGAAAAGCTACATCTAACATGTAAGGATGATCCAAAATATTCCAAATTCTGTTCTCATATATAGCCAAAGTGAGTCAACAAAAGTAGCTTAGGAAAGAAATCTGCGTGACTAGGTAGACCAGTGCAACATGAATCAACGAGTCCAAAGGAAAAGACAGATTATTACTACTCCCTTTGTTTTAAAAAAAAAATGAGCTACTTTCTTTTTTAATTTGTTTAAAAAAAATGATCTTTTTTTTTTTTATCATCAATATTTTAATTTCAAATTTTCACATGATATGTTGAGGGCCATAAGATTAAAAGATATTTTTGTACATTTGACACAACTTTAATTTAAGGCCACAAGATTCAAAAGTCTTCTTTATTTTTTTAAACTTTATGCCAAGTCAAAATAGTTCATTCTTTTTTAAACGGAGGAATATTAGATACTCCCTCTGTTTCATGAATTGTTGAATTTTGACACACAGATTAAGGAAAAAGCATTAAAGACATAAATCTAACACAACTTTTCATTTTTAACCCCCAAAAAGAAAAAGTTGACCTTCTAATACCTTTCAAGAGTTAATTGGTTTTCAAATCATAAGGATAAATTTGGAAAAAAAATTCAATGATTCACTTATTTTGAAACACCAATAAATATCCCAACAATTCATTTATTTCGAAATGGAGGGACTATTAGAGATAACATTTCCCGTGTCTTTAATTACAACGTGACTATATATATATACATATATAGTTTAGTAGACCAGTGCCCACATGCCTTTTCCTAACATTATTTTTAACTTTTACTCGTTGACGGTAGCTACTTTAAAGAGCGTACGGCCATGGCGTGCAGCAAGCCATTCTTCTCGTTCCAACATTCTTTTTCTTTTCATCAATCCAGGAAATATTGATTGGAAATACTTGTACATTCATGACAAGTCCAAGAAATTTTTGGTACATTTGTAGAATTAGCTAAAGATGAGAAAAGGTGATACCATTAAAATGTAAGTGTATATGTTAAGAGATAACCAGTTGTTCAGATGAAGGTATTAATGAAGAGATTTGGAAATGTCCCGAACATATAACTCTATCCAATGTAATATAAGGGAGTTCAAGGATCGGAAATTAAAGACATATGTTCCAATATATGACAATCAAGCGGAGTAGATAGTACTTACTACTAAATTTATGTGTCATATGATGAAATTTTGAGGAGAATGATAACGGTATGCATTAGGACAGGCTAGGCCGTTTTATTTCAATGGTAAATATAAATTAAGAAATGTTATATTAAGATTGATGTAAATTTGTATAGGAAAAAATAAAATACTCTACATGATATCTATTGATCTGGAAAATTTAAGTATATATATGTGATACAATGGCAGGAACATTATCTGATTGCTCCTTAAAAATCGCTTCATATCTAATATGGCATAGATATCATAAAGCTTGACGGCTGAATGATTATACAAATGTGTTTAATGTCATTTACATATCTCTCTTGAGCTCGAAGCCTCGAACTTGTTTATCCTATTGTCATGGATTAGTTGAGCAACACAAGATGTCTTATGGTGCATGCCTTATTTGTGGATAATAGTGTGTTATATTGTCAAAGCTTATGCCAAAACTGCTCAATATAGAGTATGCTGATAAAGAGATCACTTAAAGCTTCATATGACAAAGTGCCTAACTAATTTTAGAATCACGTTAGGTCAAAAAAGAAGAAATTGATCACTTTACAGATCATGGTTAAATTCCCTTACATTTACTCGTAGCTAGTTTCTATTTCCCTTCTTGTAACAAGGATGGCTTTACTAATCTAGTTTGGATCAGTACTTTTTGAGCATTGTGGATACTAATTTGGATGGAATGCAACAAATTTGGCATTGTTGATGCTAATTTGTATACACTGCATCGACTGGATTTTCACGTTCAATTACATTGAATTCCAGCTAACAATTACATTGAACGATGATGATCTTATGAATTTCAACTAAACCTAGCTAGTCTGTGCTAATGAATCTCCAATTACCATAGCTATTAGTCTCAGAAAACTCCAATAAGGAAAAGTAAAGCAGAAAGTTTAAGGGAAATTAATTCTAGCATTAAGAAAAAAGAGAGAGAATTAAGACGAAAATATACATCATGATAAAGTAGACGATAAAACTAGCATGCATTAATGACAAATCAAGGTAAGAAACAGTCAGTATCGATACACAATCATTAACATCATATATATACTAGATTAATTCGCCAACTATATTGCTCTAATTTCTAAGACAAGATAGCTTAATATGGTTTCTCTTTTCTATTTACAATTGAAAGGAGAGGATGATAAAAGGGAACACTACTAGTTAGTGTCGATTTCCTTTTTATGTTCCTTTCTCGTATACATATTGAGTGCAATTAATCAATCATGCCAGCAAAGTAGCATAACTACACATCTTCTCATGATGTAAAACCTTCCTCTCTGCTCCTTTAGAAACCTCCCAAGTTTTCCACTTGATATCCTCTTCTTCGACTCTTCCTGCAACTTATTTGCCCCATTGTTGCCCTTCAACATTCTTACTAGTAGTAATAAGTGTGACCAAAATATGATCAATGAGTTAGGAATTCTGGCTAGATTTTCTTGAGGAAAATTGCATAAATATTTCAAGATTTGAAGAATTAATGCACAAGTGGAAGAAGGAAATTAAAGGTGGTCTTATAGTGGAAGAGTACTACTCTTTCTAATGTGGAGTGTGGTCCAACCTGCAATATTCACCAAAGACCAAGCACACATTACCTAAGAGCTGGGACCCTCGTTGTTCCAATCAAGATTTCTGTAGAAGATTTTTCTTATTATAACCTCATATATATATATATATATATATATATATATATATTAATCCTTTTATGATTGTGTAATTTGAAAATTCCACGTTGCTTGTTTCATCTTAAAGGAACAATTCATTCTAATCCTTCAATTATTGGCAATTGGAATCACAATATATAGTTAAAGATCATTCCCTAGCTAGATCAGTCACAAGTTAATTAGCTCTACTAGTACTTTATGGACTATGGTCAACAACAACCAACAGGATCAACTATTCTAATAAAGATAAATTGAATGAAATCATTTGATTCAAATCTTTCAGACAGGCAGGAGACACAAAATTAGGCAAATTCATAATTAAATCCGATGATAACTTTCATTCCAACCAAATTCAGCTTAATAGGAACATGTCACCGTGAAGAGGGAAATTATTATATTATTAAAACATGCATGTTCCCTGTCTTTTGCTACTGTTGATATAACTTTCACTAATTAAACAGCTTCTAGTTCCAATGGCTAGCCTAGTGTTTGTTACCCGCCATTTTGTTTTATTACAACAATTGCAAGGAGTCATTTTATTAATCTAACCACTAACCACCATTGTATAATATGGTTTTTTCCATTGTCTTTCCCGAACAAGAAATATAAAATAATGTCTTTAAGATTAAATAGTTGAAATATCTAGTGAGTATTGTAGACATAGCATCAGTTGGTTAGTTAGTCAAATACAAGTCCATTTCTTATTGTTCTCATGAAGAAGCCTAGATAAAGACTGTTTTGTCATTGGGTCTGTGTCCTTGTATTTTTCCTTTGTTTTTTGAATTCAAATTTGAAACTATTCTTGATACTTAGGTTGAGTGAACAGATCAAATCTCGCTAACTCGTCAAATATCAACCACAAGTTGCCCCCCCTCCTTAATTTTTTTGGTGTTAACAGTTAACACCCAAATACTCAGAGTGCCACAATTATTCCACGAGAGAAACAAATAGTGCACGTAACCATGGTCTAATAGTCTTGACGGACGAATTTATTTCACAAATTTTAAGTTGTACACCCCTTAAAAAAAAAATATTAATCAGATAGTAATCTGAATTCCTTATTTGTTACGCATCTTTATTTAATACTTCTCTTTTTGACGACTAAGGGTAAAGATGACAACAGACAAATAATAATATTTTGATTAGGAGTATGAAATATCTATTTATTAAGGTGACAAGTATTTAGGAGCGGAGGGAGTAGGAGATTAGGAGCAATCATCAACGTTTGAGTGGCCAATATTTTTTGTTAAAATAAGTATGGACCATAACATTGAGAAAAAGGAAGGCAAGGAAAAGGAAACATGTGAGATGAGGAGACAAGGCAGATTAAATAAGATAGTGAAGTCCACACAAGTTCCAATGTGGGCTAGATTTTGGTCCAAAGTGTTCCAATTTAGTTTTGTTATGTACTGTAGAAAGGAGAACATGTTCGCACGTGAGCAGTGACCTTACCCTGAATCGTGATAGACATATTCCATCTTCCATTATTTGAGTAACCTTAACTTTTTGCTCATTAGTGTTAATGGAGGATCACTAAGTAAGAGTTTGCACAAGTTCATGTTATTATTTTTTGAATTACAGCTTTCTTATCACTTGTGTTCCATCAATATCCGAGAAACTTCAACTCTTGGTTTCTTCCATAAATATTTCATAATTTAACCTTCTTGGATCAACAAGAACAGCATATTCAGAGAAACTATACAAGTGACATCTGAGGAAGACTGTGTGTCCACAATCTTACAAGTTACACCTAACCTTGTAAAGGTATCAAAAAATAACATGACAACGCCGTGCTCAAGCTATTACAGGGTACGGTCCCAGCTATCTAGCCCTCATGTCTTCATTCTTCAAGGAAGATAAGTCAAGTGTGTTGGGCTCCATTGGGCCAAAGTCTTTCCGGCCCTTTACTATTTTGAAAAGGGAAGTGAATGAATAAACACACAAAATCAAACGCCGTTGCCGGGGATCGAACCCGGGTCACCCGCGTGACAGGCGGGAATACTTACCACTATACTACAACGACTTTGCTGCTATTTCTCAAATTTATCCGTTTTGACAGTTTATTTTCCAGAATCTAGATTAACTTTAAGATTGGATCCTTATATTCACTTATAACTTAGGCTGAATATCTTGAAAGTTGATGGTCATATAATCATGTTCAGTAGAGAAAATCTCCTGCTTTAGTAATTATTATAGCTGTGCAATCATTGATAAAACTTAACCAAGGCTTCTGCGGGCGACAAGTTATTCTTCTTTTTTAAAGTCGTTTATTTGTTTAGTCCTTGTATTAAATCTTTTGGCTGAAATTGTCCTGCTATATTTCAACTTTAAGAATTCACGGTTGACAACAAAGCTAGACGTCATTAGCAATTATGTTGTTAAGGGAAGTTGAAGATTATCGTTATTTTATAGCTGTGAAATTTTCATTAGAGTAAATCTCCAGTTTTATAATCTTTATTATAGCTCTGCAACCATTCATAAAACTTAACAGCGGGTTGGCGGCAAGTTCTGTTTTTTTTTCGGGGGGGGGGGGGGGGGGGGGGTTAAATTCCTATATTGGTTTAGTATTTCATTAATAATGTATTAAATCTTGAAGATGAAATTGTACTGCTATATATATATTTCAACTTAAGAGTTGACGGCAAAACTAGACGTAATTAACAATATTATTATCGGGAGATTGAAGATTAGCGTGGAATTGATTACGTATTCTAATTCTTTAATCATTTATGACTTTAATTGTTCATATTTCATAGTCCCTGTGTGATCTATTATTCATGCATGTCTGGAGTAATTGAATGAAATTCTTCCATTATACCATACTACACTATAATAGGGGCGGATCTATTCATTGCGGTGGGAATGGCACGCCACCTGCAAACTTTGACGGAAACTCTCTCTCTATATATATCTAATAATATAGTCAAATATTAAATCTGTCACCTATCAAATTAAAATAATATCTAGTGCAAGTGGCAAAACACCACTTTTGTTGCTCTTAGGTCGCAGGTTCGATCCCAAATTGAAGCAATTAAAATTTTAAATGTTAAAACATTGTTTTTATTGATAAAAACGGAGAAACATGCGTGGTAAGCAGTAGTGCAAGTGGCAAAACACCACTTTTGTCGCCCCTAGATCGCAAGTTCGATCCCAGATTGAAGCATTTAAATTTTTATATGTTAAAACATGCGTAGTAAGCAGTAGTAGACTCTAGTTGACTTAAGTTAATACTTAATATTATTTAATGACTTTTTATTTATTTATTTATTTAATTGTTAGAGAAGGTATAATTTAATCTCTTATTTCTCTAATAAAAAAAAAAAACTATTTCCATATATCAAAACATCAACTCTTTTTGTACTTCAACTCTTCAAGTTTGTTGCCTATTGCTGCTTGCTGCCCGATCGATTCTTTATCCTCACTAGCAAAAGGCTCATCGTTGATCGTTTTCAGAATATGAAAATTCGTCGTGAGCAATTGTAATGGATTATGGATATTATGGCATTAGTAATATTATTAAAAGTTTAAATTTGGTCATTTTATTACTATTCTTTTATTATTGATTGATTTTTTAATTTTTCTATAGACTGAAAAAATGAATAATCCGATTAATTTAATCGATAAGTTTACTTGGCACTCGGTGAATTCGGATCCTGGATCCGCCTCTGCACTATAAGCTAGAAAATACGCCACAGAAAATCTAAAACTAAACTAATACAAAATTCGAAGAGGTAAGTCATCTAAACTCAGGGATGCAAGAGCAAATATTTCAGTGAATGTTGCTTAATCATACCTATAGTCTGTTTGACCAAGCTTATTTTTCTTTAAAAGTAATTTTTTTTTTATTTTTCAAAGGTACTTATTTTAAAAAAATGAAATATTTGGTCAAACTAATGAAAAGAATGAGATAAACATTTTTTCATAAGTTAAAAGAAATAGTTTTTCTCTACTAAAGATATATGAAAAGCCATATACTTTCTTCTACTCCATTTATAGATGTGCATAAGAGATTATTTTCCACAATATTTAAGGTATAGATATATAAAAAAATGAGTTGAGAATGCTGTAGATATCTAAAATTTGTAGACTCTTCAATAAGAATTCAAATTCTGTTAGAGTTCTAGAAGGTTACTTTACCCTAAATCTCGCCTATTTAAAGGGTAACATGTTCCCTGAAATAGGCATCTTGAACATCCCATAAGCTAATGGGTATTCGTAAAAAGCTCGGGATCTCTAATATCCCACAAAATCATGGGATATTCATAAAGAGATCATCATATGTCCGAGAATAAGCCATTAACGGCCCTCGAATTACGGAGAAAATCATGTTCGAGAATAAGCCACTAACGACCTCTAATTATAGAGAAAATCAAGAGAGAAGAATCAAGCGAGGAACAGATTTGTAACCACCTAGTTTATTAATAAAAATCTTATTTCTTCATCTTTTTGTTTGTGGTTAAAATTTATTTTCCTTGAATTTAAATTATGTTGCAAACAAATTGACAAGCCCAGTGGGACCATCACCACCAAAGGGCGTTTTGATTGTCTCAAACTAGATTTTGAGGGATTTATTCTCATCAAGGCATCTTGTCTCAATTCAAGTTGGTGATATACAACTTTTAAGATCACAGCGCTTTGATAGGTAACATATTTTCTATTTGTGTTTTTGCTTTCTTTCTTGTTTCTTTTTTTTTTTTTTGGAGAATTGAAACAGATAGCAATATGCAACAATCGGCTTAAGGCGCAAGAGTTTAAACTTCGCCTCCGTCACCTTAAGTCCGACCAATTTTATTTAAAGACGGTGGACATCGACTTAAGGTGCGAGAGTTTAACTTCGCCTCCGTCACCTTAAGTCCGACCAATTTTATTTGAAGATGGTGGACATCGGCTTAAGGTGCGAGAGTTTAACTTCGCCTTTGTCACCTTAAGTCCAACCAATTCTACTTGAAGACGGTGGACATCGGTTTAAGGTGCGAGAGTTTAACTTCTCCTCCGTCAAGTTAAGTTCGACCAATTTTACTTGAAGATGGTGGACATCGGCTTAAGGTGTAAGAGTTTAACTTTGCCTCCGTCACCTTAAGTTCGATCAATTCTACTTAAAGACGGTGGACATCGACTTAAGGTGTGAGAGTTTAACTTCTCCTCCGTCACCTTAAGTCCGACCAATATTACTTGAAGACGGTGCAGTGATTTTCTTTAAGTATGGGCCCTTTTCAATGTTCAGCTTAAGGTGCAAAGGGACAAATTTTGTCCACCTTAAGGCATGAAAATTTCGATATCCTTTTAAGGATAAATCTGCGAGAGGTCAGCTTAAGGTGCAAAAGGACAAATTTTGTCTACCTTAAGGCATGAAAATTTTGAGATCCTTTTAAGGATAAACTCGTTAGAGGCCAGCTTAAGAAGCAAACGGACAACTTTTGTCCACCTTAAGGTATGGAATTTTCGATATCCTTTTAAGGATAAACCTGTTAGAGGCCAGCTTAAGGTGCAAAGGGACAATTTTTGTCCACCTTAAGGTATGGAAGTTTCGATATCCTTTTAAGGATAAACCTGTTAGAGGCCAGCTTAAGGTGCAAAGGGATAATTTTTGTCCACCTTAAGGCATGAAAGTTTCGATGTCCTTTAAGGATAAACCTGTTAGAGGCCAGCTTAAGGTGTAAAGGGATAATGTTTGTCCACCTTAAGGCATGAAAGTTTCGATGTCCTTTAAGGATAAACCTGTTAGAGGCTAGCTTAAGGTGCAAAGGGACAAATTTTGTCCACTTTAAGGCATGAAAATTTTGAGATACTTTTAAGGATAAACCCGTTAGAGGCCATCTTAAGGTATAAAGGGACAACTTTTGTCCACCTTAAGGCATGCAAATTTCGATATCCTTTTAAGGATAAACCCGTTAGAGACCAGCTTAAGGTGCAAAGGGACAACTTTTGTCCACCTTATAGCATGGAAACTTTAGTTATCCTTTTAGTTATAGGCTTGGAGAACTTTAGCATTCCAAATTTAATTGAAGAAACTCTTTTTTTTTTTTGACAGGTTGCCCCCATTGAGTCACAAATATTTAGAGTAAGTCTGTCACGCCTCAAATCCTATTGGGGCGGACTGGCACCCGTAACCGAGGAGGCCCGGGAGAACCATCCCATAACCTTATACTTCTCATGCATACCTCTATGACAATCCGAAATTTGGACAGCATCATGTCGCATATAAAAGGAAATAATCACCTATATAAGCTCAAGCACACATATATATGTATATACAATACTTGGCCGTTGGAGCAATCACGTCTATTGAGAAAACACCACCTTGACTGTACATTAGGTCTACAAAACCTCTAGATAATACATAGAGTTTAACCAAGGTCGGGACACACCCCATCATATAACTAACTTCTATACAATACCAAAAGTGACTGGATATGACACGGAAAACCCTGAAGCAAACTGGAGCTCACCAAAAGCAGTTGGATATCCTGGTTCCTACTTGTGCGGTGTATAAGCTGAGGTATCTGTGCCTGCAGCATGAAATGCAGGTTCCTCGTGGGGGACATCAGTACGGAATATGTACTGAGTATGTAAAGCTGTAGATAATCACATATGATATAGGAGCTCAATAAAAATCAGAAACAAGTGAATAAATCGTAATAGGAGTGAACCACACTTACTAGAACTTGTGACAACCTGTACATTGTATTTATTCAATCACTTTACCTTCGTTCTTATCATTTTTGTAATCATTACTGTACTGTACTGTGACCATTAGGCTGCCTCCAGTACATATCAACTGGGATCGACCCATGATAGGCTTATGCCCCTGGGATACCACCCATAAACACATAAATATGGATTGACCCATGATAGTCTTATGCCCCTGGGATATCACTCGATAAGAGAGAACTTCCATCACTTAGTTTATTTTATCTTTGAGATTGTTATTTCGGTCGCCACCGCATTTTTGATACTTTGAAACAATGATACATCAATAAGAGACATATAAATAGACCATCAATGCAATAACAATAAAGTAAGAACTCATTGGCACATCAATGAAGTGTTTTGGAGTCATCAATGCCATAACAATGAAGTAGGAACTTTTTGGTATATGAATGGAACGTTTTGGAGTCATTAATAGCACATGGATCTTGTTTGAGTAATCGAATACCTTCTGACATTCATTAGTGCAATAAACATGTAAGATTTGGAAGACAAATAAGTATTGGAATGTCTTGACATCTTGTAGGGTGGAAACAAGTTCATTGGTAACGTAGGACATCATACAAAACCATTATGGATCAAATGTTATTAAATAACTTTGGAAACTTTCTTAATAGAACAATTGTTCACTTTCATGCCAAAGATATGGTATAGAGTATGTTTTACATACCTGACTGTCAACCTTCAATACTCATCCCAAATGGACTTCCCGTCTTTTCGAATTACTTATCTACAATGAACATATATAGCAATCTAGTATTAGCAACCAAACGTCACAATTCAATTATTTGAATTCACCAAGCTAGTGGTTAAGTAGTAAGCCTTAATTACACCATAAAGGGTGTCACTTTAACCCTCTTATACTCTAATTACATTCACATGTTATGCATATTCATACAACATCTCCCTTCAAGGATAGTACTTCTTCAAGAACTTTGTATTGATGGGGCCAATCCTCACGCCATCTGCATCAACAAGCTTGTAAGCACCATTTGAATATGCCTCTTGTACGACATATGGTCCATCCCACTTCGAGGTGAATTTTCCCCCAGATTTATGAGAAGTGATAATGGGCCTTCTTACTGCAAGAACTTGATCTCCAACTTAGAAGCACCTCAAGCGAATCCTTTTGTTGAAAGAACGAGATAACTGGGATTGATAGCATTCAAGATTTTGTTGAGCCTCCATCCTCTTCTCATCAAGATCTTCTAACTCCGCAAGACGCAACTAAGCATTTTCTTCATCGGTGTGCCCTTCTTGAATAGCCATTTTCAAAGAAGGTATTTGACGCTCAAGTAGCAGGGCTGCTTCAACTCCAAAAGAAAGTGAGTATGGGGTTGCTTGTGTTGGTGTACGGTAAGTTGTCCTATACGCCCATAAAGCTTCTTACATTCGCTCATGCCAGTCTCGTTTGGATTTGGAGACAACTTTTTTCAACAAGTTGCATAAAGTCTTATTGAAGGCTTCAGCTAGACCATTGGCGGCAACATGATACATTGAAGAGTTGCGCTGCTTGAAGCCAAAGAGGTCACAGATCTTGTTCATCAACTTGTTATCAAATGGCTTGCCATTGTCAGTTATTATATATTGAGGGATTCCAAAGTGGTAGACGATATTCACTCGGATGAAGTTCGCAACATTTTCTTTCTTTACTTCCTTGAGAGCAACAACTTCGGCCCATTTTGAGAAGTAATCTATCGCAGCCAAGATGTATAAATGTCCACCAGAAGACTTTGGTAGTGGACCTACAACATCCATTCCGCAAGCATTGAATGGCCAAGACGCTACAGTTAGATGTAGAACCTCTGGAGGTTAATGTATGAAATTTGCATGGAATTGGCAAGCTTTGCATCTTCTTCCATAGTCCAAGAAATCTTTCACCATCGTTGGCCAATAATATTTCATCCTTTTAATGTGAAAATGGACCTTCGGTCCAGACTGATGTGATCCACAAACTCCCGAGTGCGCTTCTTGCAAAGCTTGAATTGCTTCTTCCTCTCCCAAATACCGTAAGAGTACTCCTTCAAATGATCTTCTGTACAGTGTGTCTTTGTAGTAAAGGAAGCGAGGTGCATGACGGCGAATGTCAGTCTTTCTCCTTGGATCTTCTAAAAGTATCCCATAACATAAGTAATCAATAATAGGTTATCGTCAATCTTCTTTTACAGCTTTAGACACGGCAACGAGGTATTCAACCTTGTTTTCCACATCCTCATATGACGGTGGTACTACCCATTCTTGGCGGAAAGTAACTTGGGTTTGATTTAGAAGAGTTAGGGTTGCGGTCAGAGCAACTAGGGCATCAGCTTGCTTATTTTCTCATCTTGGCACATATTGGAGGGTTACTCCTCCAAGCCACCCCATCAACTTCTCTGCATAATCATGGTATGGTCGCAACTCAAACTTTTTGACTTCATAGCTTCCCAAAAGCTATTTGATCACCAATTGGGAGTCACCAAAGACTTGTAATTACAGTTGCTTCATGTCCACTGTCATCTCGAGTCCAAGTATTAAAGCTTGATATTCAACAACATTATTAGAGCAACGATTTATTGGGGTAAAAGAGTATGGGATGACCTCTTCTTGTGGAGTGACGACTACCACCCCAGCACCAGCTCCATCTCGATGTGCGGCACCATTAAAGTACATCTTTCATGGGGGTCTAGCTTCAATGACCGTTGCATCTTCATCAAGAAGTTCATTGCTCAGTTCCGAATCATCAGGTATCGGGTGGTCTGCTAAGAAGTCAACCAATGCTTGTCCCTTTATGGACTTTTGGGGAATATACACAATCTCAAACTGTTGAAATTAAAGGTACCATCTTGCAAGTCGATCACTAAGGACAGGTTTCGATATTACAAACTCGATGGAATTTGCCCTAGACACGAAACGAACCACATGAGCTTGAAAGTAGTGTTTCATCTTTTGAATTGAGAAGGCCAATGCCAAACATAACTTTTCAATTGGAGAATACTTTAGCTCATTTGGTGTCATCATTCTGCTCAGATAGTAAAGAGAGTTTTCTCTGCCTTCACAATTTTCTTGAGCCAGTAGTGCTCCAACTGACCTTTCTTGTGCCTCGACGTAGAGTATCAACGACTTTCCAGGTATGGGTGCCGCAAGAACTGGAGGTTTCATTAAGTACGATTTGATACTCTCAAAGGCATTACTACAAGCTTGGTCCCATTCGAAGGGAGTGTCCTTCTTCATAAGACGACTAAATGGTTGACATTTTCCAGCCAGGTTTGAGATGAACCTCCTTAAATATGCTAGCCTTCCTTGAAGGCTTTTTAACTCATGAATATCCCGAGGCTCGGGCATCTTCAAAATTGCATCAATCTTAGCTTGATAAATTTTAATTCCTCGGTGTCGCACAATGAAGCCAAGAAATTTTCCGAAAGTAACTCCAAAGGCACACTTCAATGGATTCATCTTAAGTTGATATCCTCGAAGTAACTCGAATACCATTCTTAGGTCTTTTAAGTGGTCGTCTCTCTTTCTTGACTTCACCACTAGATCATCCACATGACATTCAACATTTTTATGGAGCAAGCCGTCAAAGATGTTCTGCATAGCCCTTTGATAAGTGGCGCCAGCGTTCTTCAAACCAAAAGGCATCACCTTGTAGCAATAAATACCTTTAGGTGTACGAAATGCAGTGAGTTCTTCATCCTTTGGCGCTATACGGATTTGATTGTAGCCGGATGAACCATCCATGAAGGACATTGGCTCATAACCAATGGTGGCATCAATCATTAACTCCGGTATGGGGATTGGAAAATCATCCTTAAGGCATGCGTCGTTGAGATCTCGAAAGTCGACACAAACTCGAATTTGGCCATTCTTCTTCCGTACTGGAACAATACTTGAAATCCATGTGGGATATTTGACTTCACGAATAAAGACAACTTCAATAAGTTTGTTAACTTCATTTTCGATCAGTGGAACCAACTCTGGCCTAAAGCGTCTTTGGGCTTGCTTAACAGGATGGACACCAGTCTTGACTGCCAACTGATGGACCGCTACTTTTGAATCTAAGCCAGACATTTCTTAAAGGTAACGTGTTCCCTGAAACAGACATGTTGAATATCCCATAAGCTGATGGGTATTTCGTGTTCCCTGAAACAGACATCTTGAATATCCCATAAGCTGATGGGTATTTCGAGATCTTCAGACTTTATTTGCAACATATTCATGGAAAATAAATTTTAACCACAAATAAAAATATGAAGAAACAACAATTTTATTGATAAACAATTGTGGTTACAAATCTGTTCCTCCCTTGATTCTTCTCTCTTGATTTTCTCTGTAATTCGAGGGTCGTTAGTGGCTTATTCTCGAATA
This sequence comes from Capsicum annuum, assembly GCF_002878395.1. Lineage (NCBI taxonomy): Eukaryota > Viridiplantae > Streptophyta > Magnoliopsida > Solanales > Solanaceae > Capsicum > Capsicum annuum. Next base: position 147,449,324 of record NC_061112.1, on the reverse strand, counting down.
TAGGATGATATTTTTATGAATATCCCATGTTTTTTTGTGGGATATTGGAGATCCCGATCTTTTTACGAATACCCATCAGCTTATGAGATATTCAAGATGTCTGTTTCAGGGAACATGTTACCTTTAAATAGGCGAGATTTAGGGTAAAATAGCCTTCTAAAACTCTAACGGAATTTGAATTCTTATTGAAGAGTCTACAGATGTCTACAAATGCCTCTCAAGTCTTCAATTACCATAATAGCTAGTACTATAAAACAATAAAACTTCAATTGTCAAAGGTATAAAAAAAAAAAAAAACATAAGAAATCATGCGTCGTCACAATCAAACCCGTGCGAGACAAACAAAAAAGGATTAAAAGGAATAGGAAGTTAGGAACTACAGTATAATAATTTTGTCCATAGGATTGTATTAATGGGAATATATGCCTTGTATAATAGGCTAAGGTTCTATCGAACTAACCTAGGAATAAGGAAAACATGTAAGACAGTAAGACACAGGCCATTCAATCTTTGTTTTAATGGTGCGAAATCCTAACTAACTCATTTTTGAGATCTTAGATGCTGTATGTTCCCAGACATATCAGTTTGCAAATCGACCTCTCTTTCCCGTAGATAGATTCAAAATATAAAGTTTATTAGAAGTAGTTTAAAAGGAATCAAACATCCATATTAGAGTCCTTCATTATTGCGGGTCGCTGGACCAGTTGACTTTTTTATCACTTGTTTCTCAGCAAATATAATATTTCTTATATCTATATCTATAATTTATAATCTATAATTTATTCTATAATCTATAATATATTAAAAGTATTAAAAGACTCTTCTTTAGATAAAATTATCTTTTCACTATTTTAAAAATTTATTATTTAATTATTTTTATTATTTTAACTAAACTTCTTAAAATATATGAGACTACTAAAATATATGGTAGAAAAATTAATTAATATTTTTCTTTCTATTAGACTTCCTAAAATATATGAAATTCCTAAAATATATGGGTAAGAGAATTAATTAATATTTTATTTTCTACTGTTCAATTAAAAAAATACTCCTAAAATAGAACTTTATTAAGAAAATACTTCTATAAATATTGAGATGTATGTTAAACTAGAGTACAAATTGATTTAATATTTATTAAATTAAGAACTTTTAAATTTTATGAAAAAAAATTCAGAACTCCTAAAATAGACAAAACTGCCATTTAATTTATAAAATATTAATTTGATTACTGTCCTCACGTTTGGAAAAACAAAAGTTACCTACTCAAAAAAAATTCCAATATAAATTACCTACTATAAATAAAATTGCTGTCAAACAATAATTGCTTATGATGAAAAAATTCCCAACTAAAATTGCCTACCATAAAAGATATTTGCCGCAAGAATCTAAAGTATAAACCCTAACTAAATCCTAACAGAGATCGTATAGGAGTTTATTTAATTTATAAATCCACTCTTTCTATCAGTTTTAAAAATTCTATAAAAAGAATTAAGGAGCCTTACGAACTTGCACCTCCACTCTTCTCCTTCAACCCTCTTAGATATCAATTTTATTTTATCCGTTTTTTGATTACTATCATTGTTAATTTATCTCAAAATAAAAATTAACATCTTTACGTTGGTTAATAACATATATATACAGGAAGCTGAAGATACTTGTAGACGCAGTTATGTTCCAAACAACCTGATTTTAAAACGATTCTGAGGCATGTGTTTCTTTCTAAGTACACATTGAGAGAATATGATTGATACTCATCTAACTTGATTCAATTGCATGTCTAGATTGATGTATGCTTGATTTTCTAACTATCTTCTTCATTGTTTTGGTCAACATAATAGAATTCAACATGTGTTTATATATATCTTTTTTGTTTTCATTCAAAAATATTTTTAGGGTCAAAATTTTTGCTCAGACAAGAATTAATTGGATCATAATCAAAGCTTTGTAATCATTATTATTTTTTTTTTTATAGTTTACAAGTCGTAGATGAATGTCGGTTGACTTTGAAAAATTGATTGCATAAAGGTTAGGTTTAATTATAATATTTTGATATTTTATTATCTTATTATTTTATTTTAATTTACAGATGCTAGATGAATGATGGTCGTTTTTTTTTTTTTAGGTAAATGTTAGGTTTAATTGTATTATCATAATATCTCTATTAGTTTTGTTATTTTGTGGTAGTTGATGAATCTCGATCGACTTTGAGAAATTTTTGTGTATAAAATTTAAGTTTAATTATATTGTTTTGATATCACTTTTATCGTATTATTTTGTTGCAGTTTACAGGTGATAGATAAATGTTGGTCGGCTTTGAGAAATTTTTTTTATGTAAACGTTAGATTTAGTTGTATTATTTTGATATTTCTATTATCGTATTATTTTATTATTGTTTACGGGTGGTAGATGAGTGACAGACCGCTTTGAGAAATTTTTTGTGTCTAAATATTAAATTTAATTGTATTATTTTGATGTCTCGATCATTGTATTATTTTGTTGCAATTTATAGATGGTAGATATGTCGATCGACTTTTAAAAATATTTTTGGTAAAGAGTAGGTTTAATACATAAATTCTCTATCTTTACATACTCAAAAAATATTAAATTTAATTATTATATTTATCTTTATTATTTAAATAAATATTTTATTTAATGTAATATTTGAACTCATTAAAGTGAGTACATGCGCAAAACGCGTACACCTAAACTAGTATATTAATAAATTCCCCTATATAATTACAAAATTTCAAACATGACGTATATATGTATCCTCCCTTTGAGAATTTTGATCTTTCTATTTTAATTGTCCTTTTGGTAAACCATATTTACAGACTATATATTTGAATGGGCTAACTCAGTCCCCCATCTCGGCCCAACTAGTCAAAACCACACCACAAATTCCTCTCGTTTACTTTGGGTATTATTTTAATTGATTTTCTATAAAAAGAAATATTGCTAAAATAATATTTGTAAAAGTTATAAATCAAATATGCCACTAGTATTTTGAGAAACATGTTAGATCATATTTTTCTTTATTCAAACCGTCATCAATTAAACCAGTACACATGAAACATTGTACACCACCAAAGGATGTGGTGTAGCTGATGGGGTTGCTCCTCCTTTAACCAAAGGTCTCGGGTTCGACCCTGGGTATGGAAAAATCCTTGGTAGGGAGCGCTTTCCCTCGAATGGGGCCCTACACGGCACGAATCCAGATTAGTCGAACTTCTATGCGGATAACGGACATCGAATGGAAACCAAAAAAGAGAAACATTGTACTAAGCACATTTGGTAAAACACACAGGTCATTTAAATGATAATTATTTTAGAGGAAACAATTAATCGTGGTTAAGATTAAAATCTTTCAATCGTAATTAGTTTAAACTTTAAAATAAGTCAGTAAAAGAGATCGTTCATATCTCAAATTCGGTGATACAAAATTACAGATAGAAAAAAAATAAGGAATATATGGGAAAAGAATTTAGCAGAAAAATAGCTTGTCACAATCAAATCAATGAAAGGGAAATATACTGATCAATTTTAGAGAAATGAAAACTATAATAGTATAATATCGTCCATACTCGGCAGCAATATATTCATAGGAATATATGCAATTTTGCAATTTTTGGGTTTTAATTAATGGTGCACAAGCACTCTATTCATGGGAATATATTCATATTTGCTTGAAATTGATCTATATCCTAACTTTCTAATCCTAATACTGGAAGCACGATTTCAAACGAAACATGTAGTTGGGCAAAAACTTGTCTGTATCTTTTATTCCTTTAAGTTTTGGGACTTTTTGTGTACTAAACCATTAATCATCCAACTTTTAATTTAACAATCAAATTTGTTAGTTTAACATATATATTGCGTTATATGGCCAGGTAAATTTCAACTTTGTTCTAGTTATTTTTGTCTTTCAATTTTCTTTCTGGTGATAATGGACCAATGTTTAATTAATTAAAAAGAATATTTCATGTCAATCTCTACGAGGAACAAGTTCTGCGTCATTCCTCTCCCACCATCCCTCTATCCTCATATCATCATTAATATTAATATTCTCTTCGAATTAATATCCTCATCCTTTATAATTTCCAACGTCCTCTAACTAGCTAATCTTCCCATCTTTAATTATATTTCTGCATTATCTCTAATGAGCTGCCTAGTTATCACATTGTATACTTTATTCTATCCTTAGTCTATTATAATCTTACTTAATTAATATTAAGGATTTCTCTGCCATGAGTTAGAATGTCGTGACTCACGATCTCAAATATATGAGTCATTCACATCTACTTAGAAAGTTTTCCAAAGCAATAATTAGACTATCCAATTCAAATATAGCTTTGTACATCGTGTTTCGTGAGCATGCATAAATAAATCTATTGTTAACATTATGTTGACAATCGATCACATAATTTTGTTGTTAACTACTCGTGTATTTCGCTGGCAATCTATCTTTAACTTGAGATATGAACCTATGTAGTCTCCACGTGTATCTCGATAATCTAGGGGAACTTACGAAAATGTGATGATTGATAGAAAATTAGTCAAAATTATAAAACTGATAATTGATGCTTTAGTGTTTAAAAGTTGGTCCAAAATAGCACAGTTTTTGCAGCTCACTTAAGAACAAAGTTTTTTAAGGATATCATGCAATTATGTAATGTGGGTTGCGCTAACCCGTGGGCCGGTCTGTAAGTCAAATACATGCAACTATTTAGATTGTTTATTAGTATTTTTATTTGGTTTGAAGAATATCATGTCAAGAGTTATTTAATTTTGCTATTAGGAGTATTTTTTAAGGTGTTGGAAACTTGATTAACAAGTATTAACACTATATAATATTGTCTAGTAATATTTGTATTTATTAACATTTTAAAATTAAATTATAAAATATTATTTTTTAAAAAGTGGTCCGTGAGGTCCGCAGCTCACGAAGTAATGATATGGGCTTGATGTTTTTTGCCCCATCATTTTGATGAGCCGGCCCGACCTGACCCGTCAAACTCAAAACCCGTATGAGTTAATCCAAATGGACTCGGCCGATCTATATTGACAACTCTAATTATTCTATCTCCATGTGAATTGTTCAATTCATTTGTTTAAGCCTAAAATAACAATTATTTTGTATTGGAAAAGTAGTAACTCAACTTATATAATTTGGCGGGTGTATTTTGTGACTACTACAAATTATTCTAACTTTTCTTCGAAACCGTGAAATCAAAAAATATTTTAATGTGTTCTAGTATATACATCTTTGATTTGAGATCAAAATTTTTTCTTTTGCTCTATTGAATTTCTTATTGAATCAGTACGAAATAATAAATAAATTAAAATGGAGTGAAGATATTTTGATAATTTTTCATTGTTTACCCCATCCACGAGAAAAGCAGAAAAGCAAGGCTAAGTAGTATCGTCTTTGTGGCTGATTAAGCATTTAAATGACATGGGCTCACCTTATGAATAGGCCAGACTTGGTGTAGGTTAAAACTAATTAAATTTTCTTTCTTCTAAGGACTACTATTTTCAAGTTCCAATACTTCCTGACTTTTCGCAACTAACACAATTAATCCCCCCACCTCCTGCCACGTCGGCATTTATGCGGCAACACGTCTATGCGTTTGCCATTACCTCAACTTTTTTATCCTTACCGTTTCAATTTATGTCATCATATTTTCAAAGAATAAAATATATTTTAATTATTTCTAAAAATTTATGATTTAAAATGAATATCGAACATTTTGTATAGTTGCCATAAATTAACTTATTAATTATGAAATGATAAATTATTTCTAAACTAATTTTGGGTAATATTGACACATCACTTGCCAAAACTTTGTCAATGTACACCAGGCCAACAATTAAGTACGTGCCCAAGCATAAGATTGGCTGTTAACATGTGTTCACAATGAACTATCTGGTCCTCATTTTCAATGTCACCGGCCCCCTCAGCTTTATTTTATTATATACTATATACTTCAATAATCGTCCAAGCATTTCTAACCAGCCACATGTATGGTGATTAGATCACCATTATGATATTTCCCCTCGTGAAATAGTTAATTGGAACTTTCATGATTAATTGGGACTAATTTTGAACATAAGAATAAGTGATCTTTAAAATTTTTGAAAGAACCAAAAATATTTCTCTCATAGTGTTTGGTTGACAATTAGTACTTTATGAAAGCAAATTTTAGCTAGAAATACAATAAACTACAAGAAATTGCTAGTAAATGTGTTTGAATTGAATAAGTAGGATTGTAATTCTTTACGTAAACAATATATAGAAGTGATAAAGAGTACATCTTGAATCTAATTCAGTTTGCAAAATTTAACTAACGAGTATAGAATTATGTAAAATAATACAAAGAAATCATATATTTATCCACTACGATTCATCATGATATCACAATATGAGATTCAGATAACCCTTTATAGTTTGAATAAGATAAAATAACGGTGTACAATTTCTAGTACGCTATTTCATAAAATTCCTATATGTAAAAAATAAATTTTTTACGTAGGAGAATATAAGAATTAAACCAAACACTAAACAAGTTAAACGAAATGGATTATGCTATGACCTTCTCAAAAACGACATATTTGCTACGTCACACCTTGTTTTTTCTCCAAACACATTTTTTTTTTTAATTTGTTTTTTCTCCAAACACCGTTTGAACTATTTAGGGTAATCAAAAGTTGAACCATCCACGATATGATATTTTGACAAAACATCCCACTGTATATATTAAGTGGCTTATATTTTTGGGAATATTCATTTTCTCGCCTTTGCTTAATCCTTTATGACGATATATCGTAACGAGTTATTCAACTCGCGTGGAAGGATAAAATAACCCTAACGCCGTTTATTAACCCATAAAATAAACTAGCGTTTCTTCAACGGCAAAAAAGGACTATAAATTCATGGCGATTACAACACAATAACCTGCAATTTATTTTACCATTACCATAACATAAGCTTCCTAGTTTTTCTTATCAACAATGGCGTTTAAAAAAATTGTAGCTCAACGTCTTTTCAGTGCATACAAAATTACTCGTCCTTCGTTAACAACTTGCCGTATTTGTTCATCGACAATGACCAAATCGATTGCTGGTTCGAATCCCGATAAGATAGCTCCAGATCCCGGAGAAGGTGGATACTTCCGTCGGTCTCTCCACCGGAGTTCTGTGTTTCAATCGCCGGAGCTCCGGTCGATTCCAATCGGTGAAAAGCTTCTCCAGAAGCTGAGAGGAATGGACATTGCTAAAGATAGGATTAGGCTAGACGGACTCATCCCGCCTCCGGAGATGAGCGCGAATCTCGAGGAGGAGGAGGAGAAATTCTCGGTTGAGGATGCAAAGAAGGTGCTGAGGTTGGCACAGCTTGAGGCTGTGAAATCGAGGATAAGGCAGTTGGAGAAGGACTGGATTACGTATCCGGAGTTTATTCAGATCTGTAATGGCGCTTGTTCAAACACTGATCAAGCCATTGAATTTGCAAAGATGCTTGATCAATCGGGAATTGTAATTGTTTTGGGAAACGCCGTGTTCCTTAAGCCTGACAAGGTTAGGTTCTCAATTTTCTTCGCTTAATTTTCATTTTTGGATTTTCCTTATCCATAACTTTCCATTGAATCAGATTATACCAGATGTCTATGTGCATTACTCTACTGCTCAGATGTATTGATGCTCAAAGAATGTTATTGAGTTATTACTAAATTAGTCTCTTTTTTTAATTTCTTGGATTACAAGTTGTACCGAAAACTGATAGAATTTTCATCTATTCTCTATGTTTTCTTCGACAGGAAAGCGAAACAAAGTTATTCCAGATCTCTAAAACGAGATGGTGACTTTTATAAGGGACTGCAACAGTTGGGACTATATTTTCAATGACCCAAAATTGTTCACCATTGAACACCACCTTCCCTGTTTTAAACTTCCAAACTTTTTGGGAATAATATGATGTTTGCCCCAAACATCTTTTTAAAGATTCTTTTTGCAATTTTTAGTTCTTAAAAATTGATTTTTTTAATTACTAAAGCTGTTTTCCACAAACACAAAGAAGCCTTTTATGCTCTTTCAATTTTGGTAAAAGTTTGGTGGGGATGGCTTAAGAGTAATGAAAAGGACATCCAAGGATTAGTAGAGTCCAAAAAGATTTAGTAAATCCTCCACCAGAAACAAACAAAATACAGCTATTTCCTCTTACACTTTTTAGCTACCCCACTTGTCTTTTTTAATGCTTGACGCAAGTGACTTGTAGAAAATTAGAAAATCAGGACGGTGAGAATTTGTTATAGGAATAGGCCCAAGGTAGGGGTAAGGTGTCAGTGTACACTTTATCCTCTCGAGACCCACTCGTGAGATGTTACGTTGTGTGTGTGATTGTTTAACTATATAGGGGTATAATTCTAGAGAAAGGAAAGTTATATAGGAGTAAGAATATGGATAAATGAATTCAATGCAGATCTGAATGCTTGCAAATAGGAAAATCTTTCTCATATTGATATATAGAAATGAGGTGTGTGAAGTGGAGTTCAATTGTTTTACACAAGCATTTTTGGTCCCTTGTTTTGTTCCTACAGGTGGTGAAAGCCATGGAAGGCTTAATGCCACTGCCCTTGGCCCAGCCAAAAGATCCACAATTGATGAGGGAGATTCAACAAATGGAGGAGAAGAAATCAGCTATCGACAAGAAGGCGGAACAGTTGGTGCAGAGAGAGTTGTGGTGTGGGCTAGGATTTTTTGTGATTCAGACTGCAGCTTTCATGAGGCTCACTTTCTGGGAGCTAACATGGGATGTAATGGAGCCCATTTGCTTCTATGTTACATCCTTTTACTGCATGGCTGGTTATGCTTTCTTCCTTAGGACCTCCAAAGAGCCTACTTATGAAGGCTTCTTCCACAGCCGGTTTATCGCAAAACAAAAGAAGCTCATGAAGCTTCACAATTTTGATCTTCAGAGATACAATGAACTCCGCAAAGTTTGTGATCCACACTCATCGATTCCTGCTGGAAACAACACTGCTAACACCATAACATTTCATTCATCACCCGTGATGTCCACAGCATAGAATGTGGCGATTTTACATGACTATTTTGTGAGTAACATTCGATATTATTTAGGAATACCGGAAGAAAGAGGAACCTAAAATTGGAAAAGAAAGATGATACATTTTGCTTTTTCTTGTTACTTGTTTTACTTAAAGTCGGTATCAAATGGATCTGAAAGATACATAGAGCTGATCCCAATTGATTTGGGGCTGAGGCGTTTGTTGTTGTTGTTGTTTACGTTTTACTTTTAACCTAGACTAACATTTGAGTTTCTACATCACGGCTAATGTATACTAAGTGATGAGGGTTCAGGTAATTAATGGAAATTCACTGAAATTTCTAACTTGGTTGATGCTTTGCTCAACGAGCTCAAAGTTTGCGCATTATCTTTGATTTGCACATTAGGGATTACAAGAAAACAAAACGCCAAAATCATGGATTCTCATTAACTGCGTGATTAAAATATAAGATTAGAATAAAGTTGATGTCCACATATACATGTCCTGTGTATTTGGTTCAAAGGATTTGCCAAGATTAATAAAAACAGAGGTGTCAGAGTCATTGTTTTCCCATTCAACTTCCCGATTTGTTGGAGAATCTAATTAGACAAACTTCAAATTGCACCCCAACAACTAAATGCATAGTATGGAGACTTCCTTTCATATACTTTTTAGGTAAGAGATGTTGTTTCTCAGATACAAAATATGTATTTACAATATTGAATTTCAACATCAAGTTTAAAAACAACAAAGAAGTTCAAACTTTTTTTTTCTTCTGAAAAATAGTAAAATCAACGTTTAAAAAAGAGATAAAAATAGAAAGAATCAAGTCCACTATATTGATGGTGTGTCTTTATGAAATTTATTCTCCTCAAGTACTTGAGGTTATTGGAATATATCCTTTCGGGATAAAATGATTCACTTCATCAAATGGTAGTACCTCAAATTTGTCGAACTACGAATCACTCCACAATTGTAAATCACACTTGAATTTTTCAAGAAAAAGAGAATAGTATTACTTCATTTTGTGCTTTTGTCTAATGAAAAAAATAGGTATTTATAACTAAAAGGTGGTACTTCAGAAAGAAAGCAACGGTTCATGAAAAATTGCATTGTTTCAATGGAAAAAAGTTTTGTATCGAAGTTTTGTATTAATTTTCAAGTGTCAAATAAATTTTGTTCGAAAAGTAATCTTTAGATCAATCCTGACCTAAAATAAGGAGCTAAGCAAGCAACGATAACCCAAGGATTATCTTTTCTTTTGCTTCATTTTTCATATGAAGAAATACTTCTTAATTTTAATCGTAAAAAAGTTCTTTTCTCATCATCAATATGGAAGAATACTTCTTTCTTATAATAATAACTCACATTTTCACTTTTCTCTCCATTTTAATTTCCTAAATTTTCATTTACTATCACCGCAAACCCAACAACAGATTCCTATTGTCCCAAACACTATACTCCACCTTAATTGAAGAGCGCCTAGGAATCAAATGTTATTTGAATTACATTAAGACGATTTTACGAATTGCATTGAGAAATTTTTTTATTTTTTTTTTGAAATATCTGACACGAATGTGACCACTTGTTTGGAAAGTATGCGCGACATAGGTCCCAATTGGTTGGCTACTGCAAGTTGACAGTACTTCCGAGTAAGGTGGAGGCAGAGGAAGCTATGCCTAGTCCAACGATGGTGGGGCTGGCCTATTTGTTTGCTTAATATGAAGAGACCTCTTGGGAGAGTTCTTACTGGCTGCTAAAGAGGTGGAACGGAGGAGGGTATTTTCTAGGTAGGCAGGTTCAGATTAAATGGCTTTAGACTTTGCTTGCTTCAGCAAATCAATAACAAGGTCATAAGATGTATTTGTAAGTCCAAGGTCCCATGTCCACATTACTACATTTTATAGTATCCCAATGTTTGACTTATCTTGCCCACAAACAAAGGTAGGCGCTCCCAAGTTGTCAGAGTTTGAAAATCAGAGTTTTTTTTTTTTTGATGATAACTTATTTTGAGATTATAATGTTATTTTTGCTTCACGTTGAGAGGATTGAATAATAATTTTGAATAACTAATTATGGAATAAATTGTTTTCCAATCAGATGAGCCGTAATAATTTAGTACTAATATAGTTACATCTCCATCTCTCATATGCATGTATTTCTTCTAAATCAATATCAATCTGAATCATCTCTTCTTTCTCTCGCTGCTCACCATAAATAACAATTTTGGTATTGTGGAAAATTTGAGTTATTTGCGAAACTCGAATTTTATTGACTTTTTATATTTTAAAGGAAATTTTGTCACAGCATCTATAACTGAAAGACTTTGATTCCTTAAAGATAGTGATTATACATTACAATCAAAGCCACTTTAGTAAATTTTAAAGGAAATTCTGCCACCATCCTGCAACAACTAATAAGCCCCCATTTGGGCATAAGAACTTTTTACCTTTTTCCAAATATTTTTTTAATTTATTTCAAAAAGTGTTTCACCGTAAGAATTTCAAATACAACTTGAAGTTGTAATTGAAAACACACTCCAATTTCTCCCACAAAAAATTCAAAAACGACTACAATTTATACTCATGGTCAAACACAACTCTAACTTTAAAAAGTTTGATTTTCATGGTCAAACGCCTACCAAGTAAAAGAGTATATAAATTTCTTTAAAATAATGATTTGTCTGTCAAAGCCAATTTATTCATTTCCTATTTCTACAATCTATTTTCTAAAACCTCCCAATACCCATTCCCATGCCATAACAAAACAAACGGGAATTACTATTTACTACATCATGATAGTGCACTTCTGTAGTATTTATTTGTATATTTAACTATTTATTGTTTGTCCTGTACCAAATGGTGCATTCACTCCTCAAATTATACAGAAAGCAATAGCACTACTACGTTACAAACGTATAGAAAGGGACAATGCATGCATGACCAAACATTTCTTTTCATATGTCTGCATGATCCACCTCTTGTGGAAAACTCTCTTTTTCAATCAACTTCATCAATATAAAAAGGCAACTTAATTTGCATGCATTATTTGTTAAATTAAAGGCATTTAATTTGCATTTAGTTATTAATTAGTACTACTATGTTTTGATATGATCAAAGTTAATTTGATTTTAAAATATTGGATTGGTACGATATTAATAATAATGTTCATCTATTATATTTTGGACTGTTACAAGTATTTCGAAGACTTACGAAACGCAGCTAAAAAAAATGTCTTTTACTAGGCTGAACTCTTGACAACAACATTATTCATGATGAGTTTAACTTATTTCCAGTGAAAACTTCTTTTTATTAATTTTAATAGGTAATAGATAATCAAAATATTAATTTCATAAAATCATTTTCTTAATTACTTGGTTTTCTCTCTCGCTATTCCTTAATTTTAGAACTTGCTAATTCCTCTTATACATGTTTTTTCCTTAAATTTTTTACTAATCAGAAAAAAATAATTGTTGTACCCTTTTTTGTCTCAAAAATTTCTCTCGTAATTTTACAATGATTTAGAATTATGCTTATAAAATTTTTTAGTCCCAATTTATTTATTGATATTTAAATTTTGAGAGTTAAACGAGTTGACTTTTTATTATAATTCATTTTACAAGTCTGTTAAAAAGTGATATATTTTACCATCAAAATTAAATTAGTTTACTTTTTATTATAACTTTTATAGTCCTAATTGTGTGGTCAATATTAAAAAATTTGAATCTCAAAAAGTGAAAAAGTCTCATAAAAATTAGGTCATTGAGACTATTATATAATAGAATAGTGATAAATTGCTTATGTTTATTTTGGTGATTGCTTTGAAGGTTGATGCTACTAATTGATCCAAATTAGATGGTGTTGAATAACAATAAAGTAGAAATTGACGATCAATGAAAAAAACGCGATTGATCCTTTGTAATTTTAATAACAACGTCATGATAGTGCTATATAAAAAAAAAATGGTCGAGTGAATATAACCCAAATTGCCTTTTATAACAATTTTCCTTACTTATAATATAAAGATTAAAAAATTAAAATAATTAAAATTTATCTATAACAGGTTTTAAAGTACTAAAAAATATTTTCCACCGACGATGGATACTAGTTAAACTCTCATTCATGATATATGTGCTAGGTTTTCAGGTCTTCAGGTCAATCATGCAAGCCATGTGATCTCAATTAGCATTATATGAAATTATCTAAGGTACTTTGATCAAAACATTCAAGAACTCTTTTTTTTTTTTTTCAAATTTAGATTAGGCATGTTTCTGGCAGTGTAGCAAATTTAGAGACATGACATATGAATTACGAAGAATCTACTCAATTGTAATTATTAATACACCGACTAATTATCATATATCAGTATGATAAGAATGCCATTCAGCACTGATTAGACTGCCAATAACGGATCAGGGATTCTCTTTCATTATTATTTTGTTTCTCAATAATTAGTATGATCCACATTCTGACGTACATCAAATATAAAATAAAATTATTTAAGCAATTTATAAAAATTATCATATTCAATTAGTTGTTAGAGCTTGCTCATTGGGAATTTTTAAGTGAGGAATATTGCACGAAGGAATCAATCTTGTCGTATTCGTGGTTACAAATTCATAGATGTTCACATGTGCATACATATAATAAAAAATATCATATGCATGAAATATGAATTTCCTTTTTGTTGATTTACTTAATATTGGAAATTGTAGTAATTATCCGATTAAAGATTTAAGACTTTCTTTCCTAGAATTTTTACATAAATAAGGTTTTTTAAGGGTATTATTAATCTAAATGCTATTATTTTTATTTTATTACATATTATGGTATATTTTCACCTTTAACAACTTTCCTCATTCTCTAAGGTTTCTCCTTTAAAATTACAGCAGAGGAGGAGGAAAGCTATTAAAGATCCATGATCATCATATCATATTAAAATTGCGAATGACTTTTATTAAAAATCTTGTAGTAGACAAAAATATCTTTTCATTTTTTACCCAAATTTTTATTGAATATTAAAAAGATACTTCTTGGTACAAAAGTTGTATCTACCAAAATTCTAAGAAAAAAACGTGTAAAATGTTTTTTTTTTTTTTTTTTACAAAAGCTACAATCTACCAAAATTCTAAGAAAAAAAATGAAAAAAAAAATGTGTGGAAAAGGTTATAGGAAAACCTATCATATGTTTAGGATTTGGACTTTCATATTTAGGAGTTTCCTAAGATATTTATACTTTTTGAATTTTGTAGGTATGGGTGGGCGTTCGGTATTTGATTTGATATTTTTAAAATTTGGATTTGATAATTTGATAATCGGTATTTGAACGTAAATACTACATATCATACTTATAAATATCGGTTCGGTAACTTGGTAATTAGTAAATTAAACTTCGATTCGGTACAGTATTTGGTAATACCATATTAAAGTAGAGGATGTGTAAATGTATGTTTACACTTCAAAGAGTATACTTAATAGAAACCCTATTTAGTGTTTTTTTGGGTTGCTTTTTACGAATATATTACCAACATCCAAGAGATTCTTTGGGATAACTAATACTATTGCCTATTGGGTTGGTTAGACATCGTATTATATATATAGATATATTGGTAAATACAGAACATCAAATGAATATCTTGTATCAAACTCAATCCCAAATATCGAAATATTGACATTTTACTCCCAAATATCATACCAAATACCGAATTATCGAATAATAATTACCAATTTTTTTTATTCGATTCAGTAATTTGATTTTCGGTAATTTATACCCGACCCTATTTGTAGGTGGAGAAAAGTCAGAATTATTTTAAAAAAAGAAAAAGAAAAACTTGTAGAAGCAGAAAAATTTACCATATATTTAGGAGTTTGACTTAAAAAAAAAAAAAAGAAACAAAACAAGTCAAAATTGTAGGGGGGAAACACACACGCAAAAAAAAAACGAAAAAGTCAAAATTGCAGGAAAGAAAAAAAAGAAGAAAAACGTGTAGAAATTGAAACATTTATTCGTGAAATATTGATAATGCTTATGATTGAAGATAGAATTTACGTGTGATTTAAGGTAAGTTATTTATAAAATTTTTAGTATGTTCTCACTACTAGGTGAAGTCAAACTTCTAAATATATGGTAAATTTTTAGAGGTTAGCGTTAGATGGCTTCAAGAGAAGGAGAGGTAGGCCGAAGAAGTACTGGAGGAAAGTGATTAGACATGATATGGAGCAGCTTCTGCTTACTGAGGACATGACCCTAGATAGGAAGGTGTGGAGGTCGCGGATAAGGGTAGAAGGTTAGGTTGTGTGTGTGGATTTAGTAAGTAGTTAGAAGAGCTCAGGTTGAGTCGGGCTAGTAACTCTAGGATTGGGTCCAAAGATAGGAGCCCGATCAGGCGGGCTTGAGTCTCTTTTTCCTATTGCGTTTATTTATTTTATTTCTTATTGCTCTGAGTTTTATTTTTATTGTGTCTTATTCCTTTTCATGTTATATATGCCATCCATCTTGCTTCTTTTTTAGTTACGCTTTGGTCTACTTTTCTCTATCTCGAGCCGGAAATCTATCAAAAATAGTATCTCTACTTCTCTGGAGGTAGCGGTATGGACTGCGTACATTCCACCCTCCCCATACCCCACTTGGTAGTAATATACTGAGTTTGTTGTTGTTGTTGTTGTTCTTAATTAGAGGTGGAGTCAGGATTTTAACTAAAGGGGTTCAATATTTGAAAAAAAACTTAGTCGAAGAGGGTCCAACGCCTACTATAGATACATAAAAAATCATGTATAGATAGTATATTTTTTCATCGAAGGGGGCTCGAACGAAACCTCCTAGCCAAAGACTGGCTCCACTCCTGCTCTTGATGTTTACAATAATAAATTATCATGTATCTTTAATAGATAATTGTTAATTGAGAAGGTTTTTTGTATGTGTATGTGATTTTTCGTATGTTCTTGAAATTTGCATAATAATTTATCATGTATGTTTTATGGACAATCAAACTTTAGTATATTCTTAAAGTATACAAATACTAAATTATCATGTTCTCAATAAACAATTGCTAATTGAGAATTTGTTAATTTTGGATAAAAGTCTTAATAATATTTTTGATTGACGAGATAACTTTTTTTGTAATTTGAGGTAATTTTTTTTAAATGTTTAATATGCTCTTGATGTTTACATCAATAATAAATTATCATATATTTTTGATAGCTAACTACAAATTGAGAAATTTTTTTTTTTGTGATTTTAGTATATTTTTGAAGTTTAGAATAATAAATTATCATCTGCTTTTGATTGACAACTGGTAATTGAGAAATTTTTTTTTTTGTGATTTTTATTATTTCTTGAAGTTTAGATTACTTTGGAATAATAAATTATCATTTATTTTTCGATAGATTATTGTTAATTGAAAAGTTTTTAATTTAAACTAGTTTAAGTATAAATTTTCTTATCAATTGAAATTTTGTGGTAGCAGTGATTTAAAAGATGAATTTATTTATGATCTAAAGATGAATTTATTTATAATCTACGATAAGTTTTCTAAAATTTTAGTGTATTTTGGGAGTTTATAAGAAAAAGTTATATTATATTCTTGATAGTCAATTGTTAATTGAGAAGTTTTTTTATTATATTGTGAAATAGTATCTGTGATTGGAGAGATAAATTTATTTCTGATGTGAGATAAGTTTTCTAAAATTTCATTCTTGATGTTTACAGTAATAAATTAGCATATATTCATCATAAATAATTGTTAAATGATTTTTTTTCTTTTTTTAGTATGTTACTTGATGTTTGGAATAATAATTATCATTTATTCTTAATTGATAATTTCTACTTGCTGAGTTTTTTAGTGTAAAACAGGTTTAGGTATACAACTTATTAGCAATTTTGATAATATCTATGATAATAGAAATAAATTTGCTTGTGATTTGAGGTAACTTTTCTAAATTTTTGGTATCTTTTTGAAATTTACATAATAAATTTGTCTATTTAATCATAGATACTATCACGATATTTTTGGTAACTTTTCTAATTTTTTTTTTGAAAAATCGTGATAGTATCTATGATTAAAGAGACAAATTTATTTGTGATTTAAGGTAAATTTTAAAAATTTATTATATTTTTGATTATAGTAATAAATTACCATATATTCTTGATAGACAATTGGTAATTAATTTTTTTTTTTGAATTTTAAAATAATAAATTATTATTAATTCTTGATACACAATTGCCAATTGAGAAGTTCTAATAGTATCTATGATGAAAGAGATAAATTTCCCTGTGATTTGAGGTAAGTTGTCCAAAATATTTAGTATGTTTTTGAAATTTACAACAATAAATTATCATATATTGTTGGTAGATAATTGCGAATAGAGAAGTTTTTTTTTTCTTTTTTCTTTTTTGTGAAATCTTGATCTTATCTATGATTGAAAAAATGAATTTACTTTCTATAGTCCTAAACTAATATTTGTTCTTAATAGATCGCTTCAAAATTCCAGATTGGTAGTTGTTTTTGAAGTAGGATATGATTCCTAAATTTAAAATTATATAATTTCACAAATAACTATTGACTTCACATACTTAATTTAAGAGAAAATAAATACTGACTTCACATACTTAATTTAAGAGACAAATTTATTTCCTAAAAGGAAAGAGTTTGATGAGGACTTAAGAAGTCATGGATGCTTGCTGAAACTAATTTGTCGAGTCTCTTTAATGATGTTATAAAAACTAATAAAATTTTAATTCGAAAATTCTATTTTACATAGTATAGCAAATGCTTCTTCTACTGTGGTGTTTATTCATCTATGCAATTCGTGGATTTATATAGCAATTCTCATATTGTGGTTGTTTTTATTAGAAATCAATATCTTTAAACCAGTAAAAATAGTACCATTTAGAGTCATAATATTTTTAAAAGACATTATTTAGGTAAAAATTCCCTTCATAATTTCTTTCTTATTTTTTGGGGCGATTAGCTCTCAAGCTTTGCCGAACAAGTGAAAATAGACATTACAAAGGATGCCTATTGAGTCAAAAAAAAATAGTTGAGAATTTCTTCTTGTGGCAATATGAAATGTATATGATCTATTGTTAGAACTACATTATATGAGTTCGTAATGAAACCAACTTCTTATGTTTTTGGTAGTTTGGTGGTTCATCTTGGGTTGCTTTCTAAACTAAAGAATTATGGTCCATTTAAGATTGAAATGATCAAGTAGAAGCCCAGATAGAAATGTATAAGTATAAATAACATAAATATCAACCCTTTTGGAAGTAATTATACACTCTCTTATTTTTTTAATTACTTTACTTTCTCTCCTTATTAATATACATAACATAGCCGATATATACATAGCATTCTGTGTATATGTTGGGATTTTTGTAATATGTTTAGGGAGTTGGGATATTTTGTAATATTGAAAACATAAGTTGTGTATTTATGTAATTTTTAGAATATAAACAAGAAAAAAACTAGTTACAAAGCCCACTGGACTTGGTGGGAAATTCTTGATCCATAGATCTAAAAACAATTTGATGTCATCTATTAGAATTACCTTCAAACAATTGGGATAAGTTTATGGAAAACCCCATAAATTTCGATAGTTTGAAGTTCAATTATAAAAAATTTTAATATTTTATATAATTAGTGAAAATCCCAATTTTGATTTTTTTGAGATATATAATTAGCTCCCGATACATCCAACGAAGATACATTTTTCCCCTGTAAAGACACACAATTAGCTATCGATACATTTTTTTCGATTTTGGATCTGTCGAGATATATAATTAGCTCTCTGATTCAATGAAAATAAATAATTAATTGAATTTTTGTAATTACTTTATAAGGACGGAAATTTATATAAATATAATAAGTTAAAGAGTATGTTATAGCTTACACCTGAATATATCATTTCTATATTTTCTATTTCCTTTGAAGGAAAATTGGTCGATGTATAGAGCTGGCCTATGAATATTGAAAGAGAGGAATGTGTGTAACAGAGGAAAGGGGTTCAGCACACACCTAACTTATTACTTTCACCATTTACGAATAAAGGTGTCTAATACATATCAATTTAGGAAGAAATTAAGTTCTACTAATGCGAACGAGCGACGTTAAATGCAATGAATAGACCTATTTTCAGAAATTCTTACCAAATTTTCTATAATCTATTGTTAAAAATCCTTAAAAATTAGTAAATGACTTTCCTAAGTAGAAAAAACAAGTTGTACAAGTGACATTTTACATTGATTGTGTCTTCCACATCCTACTAGACTCCATCCACACCACTTCACACCCCTATCCATCCCAACATTTATCCTAATATGTTTGTATAGATTATATATAAATAGTTTTACGTAGAGAACATACAAAAAAATAAAAAAAAAAAACTCTTAAATTCTCTCCCACCGAACACATACACCCAAAAAAATCTTAAGAGGATCGATTTGATAATGACCTAAAGTTGCAAGTAGCCATGTGTATCTTTATCATCAAATGTGCCATAATTTTTAGCAATTTAACTACTCATATTATAGTATCTAAATCTCGATTTAAAGATCATATTCCCTGCAAGTAAAAATCAAATAATCATGGATTTGACTGCACTTTTCTCAATAGTGAATATAATGGTAGCACGCTAAAAACTTACCCCCACCCTAGCACGTTAAAGTTCATTTCCAATAATTATGCTGCCTTATGAGACTTCCAAGTTCACCGAATTTATTCACTATCCTTATCATTTACTTAATAATATATATTTTTACTTAAATTTTTAACCCTTGAAAAGTATATTCTTAGTTCGATGTAAGAACTTTATACGAACAATTAGTATTTGCCTCATCATGCATATATACATCTATCGAAGTGTCATAATTGATGCTCCCCTCCGTCACATTTTAGTTGCCTACCTTGATAAAAATAATTGTCCTATATATTAATTGTTGTCTATCTTACTGTAATTATACAAGATAGCAGTAAGCTTCTTGTTTATTCAACAATGTAGGAAGTACAGAGTTTGATAGTGTTTGTAGAAGAAGGGAAAGAAGAGAACTGAGAGAAGAAGAAGATGAGAGAGAAGAGTAAATGCTTGTATTGAATGAATAGAACAATGTACATTTTTTATGTATATATACTAGCTTGTGATATGCCTAACTAACTCAACTAGCCGTTAACAACTTTGTAACTAACTATTAGAACAGTTATAACTGAAAGCTGGAACCAAGTCTACTTTGTTTTCTGTTTGAGTTCACTACTTCTTCAATGTCTTCAACACTTCCCCTCAAGCTAGGAAGGTGTGAAGATGTCACAGATTCCTAGCTTGGTATTGAGATGAGTTTGTTGAGCTCTTGTCAGTTCTTTAGTCAGCATGTCTGCAGGTTGATCTTGAGTAGCAATGTAGTGTGTCTGGATCATTCCTTGGACTATTTTTTCCCTTATAAAGAAACAATCAATATTAATATGCTTTGTCCTCTCATGATATATTGGATTAGCAGCTATTCGTAGTGCAGACTTGCTATCACTGAACACATCCACAGGTAGTATTGCTTCACTTCCAATTTCCTTCATCAGACCTAGAATCCATACCAATTCAGCTGTCACTACTGCAAGACTTCTGAACTCTGCCTCAGCTAAGCTCTTAGAGACAATGTTTTGTTTCTTTGATTTCCAGGATACTACTGACTTTCCAATCTTCACAAAGTAACCAGTTACAGAACTTCTAGTTTGAGGACAAGCTACCCAGTCTGCATCACAATAGGCACTCACTTTATTATTTGAACCACTAGACAACAAAACATCTTGACCCAGTTGTCCTTTCACATACTTTACTACTCTAAGTGCTGCCTCTATGTGTGATCTTTTAGGATCTTGAAGAAACTGACTGAGTGTTTGAACATAAAAGGCTATGTCTGGCCTTGTCATAGTTAGGTACAACAACTTTCCAATCAATTTTTTATAAGCACCTTGGTTTGCTGGTGGATCCTCAGTAGTCTGTCCATGCTTAACATGCTCATCAAACTGTCTAGATGTTAGCTTGGTGTTGTAGTCCAAAGGTGTAGCTGCAGGCTTGGCTGCTGTTAATCCTAGCTCAGATAGTAACTCTAAAGCATATTTTTTCTGATGCATCAGTATTCCTTTGTCAGACTTGCAAATTCTATTCCTAGGAAGTATCTCAGCTCACCTAGATCCTTCATCTTGAAGTTTTGGTGTAAAATGGTCTTGGTCTCTTCTATCAGCTTTACACTATCTCCTATGATCAACATATCATCAACATATACTAGTATAAGAATGATGCCTTCTGTTGTCTTCCTAATATACAAGGATGGATCATACTGACTCTGAATGAAGTGAGATCTTACCAAAACCTCTGATAGCTTGGTGTTTCATTGCCTTGGTGCTTGTTTAAGACCATATAAGGATTTGAGTAGTCTACATACTGTATTCTCCCCCTGAATAGCAAATCCTTGAGGTAGATCCATGTACACTTCATCATAAAGATCACCATTTAGGAAAGCATTGTAGACATCCATTTGTTGGACACACCAGTGATTTCTAGCTGCTGCTGTAAGTACAGTTCTTACTGTCTTCATCTTTACTACTGGAGAAAATGTTTCTTGGTAATCAATGACTTCTCTTTGTCCATAACCCTTTGCTACTAGTCTTGCTTTAAACCTCTCAACTTCACCTGAGGCCTTATATTTCACTTTATATATCCATCTGCAACCAATGGCCTTCTTTCCTTCAGGCAAGGTAACAACCTTCCAGGTGTTGTTAGAATTCAATGCTTCTATTTCATTCTTCATTGCTTCCACCCATCTAGGGTCTTTGCAGGCTTCAGAGTAGCTTGTAGGTTCAGTAACACATGAAGTGTTCATCACATAGCTCTTGTATGATTGAGAAAGTCTATCATAAGACACATAATTTGCAAGAGCATGAGGTACCTTCTTTGTGTTTTTAGAAACAAAGTCATTCATCCATGCAAGTGACTTTCTTTCTCTTATTGACTTTCTTTGATCCTGAGATGCAACTGGTTGAGATACAGCTTGTATAGTGGTAAGAATGCTTTGGAGTTGTTGCTCTTGTTGAGTAGCCCCTTGACTTCTACTTGACCTCCTTTGTATACCTTTGTTATAGACTGTCTGAGAGTAGGTTCCTTTGGTGGTAACTGCTCTTGCTGACTGTCTGAGGTAATAGTCCTTTGGGATGAGACCTGTATAGGAATCTGCATGACCTCAGTAGTTACTGGATACTGATCTTCTAAAGAGAACACATGTTGAAGTGCCTGAAGCTGCTTCTTGAGTTCCTTTAAAGAAAATATATCTTCCCTGAATAACACATCTCTACATACAGAAAAAATGTTAGTAGATAAATCATATAAAACATATCCCTTCTGAGTACTAGAGTACCCCATCATGATGCATGTCCTTGTTCTAGACATGAGCTTATCATGTTCATTTAGTACTTTGGCATAGCACAGGCATCCTATTACTCTGAGATGATCACAATTTGGTTGCTTACCATATAATTTTTCATAAGGACTCACAAGCTGAATGACTGGACTAGGCAACCTATTGATGATATATACTACAGTTAGAACATAATAACCCCAGAACCTTATTGGAATTTTAGCTTGAAATCTGATAGCTCTTGTCACTTCTAGTATGCGTCTGTGTTTTCTCTCAGCAACACCATTTTGCTGAGGAGAATATGGACATGTAGTTTGATGAACTATGCCATGTTCCTGGAACAACTCTTTACATATTGAGTTGACAAACTCAGTAACATTATCAGTCCTCACTACTTTGATAACCTTGTCAAACTGAGTTTTGACATATACTAGAAAGTGTTGAATCTGAACACACACATCAGACTTAAGTTTTAACAGAAATATCCAAGTGTACCTTGAAAAATCATCAACCACTGTTAGAAAATATCTATTTCTATTCATAGTTGGTACTTTCTAAGGTCCCCAAACATCCATGTGTACAAAATCAAAACAACATGTACTTTGACTTTTAGTAGACAGAAAAGGCAACCTAGTTTGTTTAGCACTAGGACAAATACTACATTGCTTTATTCTGTCTTCTATTACTTGAACTTCTTGAGATATAACTCTTTTCAACACACTTGTTGATGCATGTCCCAACCTTTGATGCCATGGATCTACTTTAGTTTGAGTTCTTTCCACAGCTGGTTTACTAGATGCTTTAGTTGCTATTGCAACCTCTTTCCTTGACTGATCTCTAAGCACATATAGTTCTCCATCAAGCTTACCAATCCCCCTCACCTTTCCAGTACAAAGATCCTGGAAAATACAGAAATTAGGAAAGAAATTCACTGAGCAATTCCACTCCTTAGTTACTTGTGATACTGATAAAAGGCTACATGTAAACTGTGGAATGTGATAGACATCTGTGATGTTATTTCCTTCTGACAGGCAACTAGTTCCCACTTGAGTGACCATTGTAGTGTCACCATTTGGTAGATATACCTTCTTTGGTTTTTCCAACTCTGTAACACTCTTCTTAAGTAACAGGTCTGAGTTTCCAACCATATGGTTAGTAGCAGCAGTATCTATAATCCATATCTGAGAATCAAAAGAGGCTAGACAAGCAGAAATACTTGCACTTGTTACATTTGTAGACTCGCAAGGTGTGTTGACAGAGTTGTTTTGTTGATCATTTGCAAGATTTGACCATATTGTTCCTTGGTGAATACAACATTTCCCATCTGAATCAACTGCTCCAACTGGCTATCAGACACTAGAAACTGTCCTGCATCCTTATTAGACCGCTTCTGCATAGAATGAGAGCCACCCTGATCCATTGAAGACACATTTTAAGCTGTGTTATTCCCTTTATGTTTGAACTTCTTCTTGGCCTCGTAATCTTGAGGATAGCCTACTATCTTCCAGCAGTTTTTCTTAGTGTGCACCTTTAGTTTGCAGAAATCATATTGCAGATTAAATTTTTTCTTGAACTTCTGATTGTTGTTTTCACCTAGACCATTTCTTGCATACATGGCTATCTCAAGGTTCTTGGCATTAACTAAAAGATTCATTCCCAAGATTCCAGCCTGACTTGTAACAGATTTTTGACTTTCATCACTTATGATCATTGCATAGGCTTGGTTCACATTTGGGAGAGGGGTCATAAGCAAGATTTGACTTTTTGCTTGTGTGTAGGTCTCATTCAGACCGATAAGAAACTGAAACAGTTTCAGTTTCTGCAGATGTAGTACATATTCTTTTGATTTCTCACATTCACACCCAGGTGCAGGCACAAGAGCCTCAAATTCTTCCCACAAATCCTTTAGTTTCGAGAAATACATAGACACTGAGGCAGTTCCTTGAGACAATGTGGCTATATCTTTGTGCAGATTAAAGGTTCTTGCCTCATCAACTTTGTTAAACCTTTCAGATAGCTCATTCCAAACTGCACTAGCTACAGATGCATACATGATTCCACCAAGTAACTCTTTAGAAACTGAATTCATGATCCAAGAAAGTACAATTGCATTGACTCTTTCCCAGTGACTACTCAACTCATTTGAGAACTTATCTTTAGAGCATGTTCTATCTACCATGCCCAACGTATTTCTCCCTAGTAAGGCTAACACATGGATCTAAACCAGGCTGAAAAATTCTCAATTCCTATCAATTGAAAAGAGATGATTTGTATGCCACTTACATTAGAAGGGCTGAGAAAGAGGGGATGATTGTAATCCAATGAATTGGGAGTAGCTCTGCTTGTTTTAACCATATTCACAGGAACAATTTGATTATCCATTGAAGTAGCTCTACAATTCTTGATTGCAGACTTCTTGATCTTGATTCAATCTACTGGAATCGACCTTGCTCTACTAGTATTCCAGTGAGTAGTGGCTTTGATACCATGTAATTATACAAGATAGCAGTAAGCTTCTTGTTTATTCAACAATGGAGGAAGTACAGAGTTTGATAGTATTTGTAGAAGAAGGGAAAAAAGAGAAATGAGAGAAGAAGAAGAAGATGAGAGAGAAGAGTAAATGTTTCTATTGAATGAATAGAACAATGTACATTTTTATGTATATATACTAGCTTGTGATATGCCTAACTAACTCAACTAGCCATTAACTATTTTGTAACTAACTATTAGAACAGTTATAACTGAAAGCTGGAACCAAGTCTACTTTATTTTCTGTTTGAGTTCACTACTTCTTCAATGTCTTCAACACTTACTAAATTAAGAGAGAATTAATTAATTTATTCTCATATTATCATACGATTAATTTTTTTGAAAAGGCGAGCACTTACTTATAAAACTAACTTCTTATTTATGATTTCTCAGTATGCATCTAAAAGGAAAAGTGGCAACTAAAATAAGATGGAGGGATTATTTTTAATTAAGTTCATTGGAAAACTCTCCAAAATATATCCTGAAAGTTACAGAAAAAATTTGATCACTGCACAGCATCTGGTAACAATATTAGGGAGCTGACAAGAAATAACTCCACTGAGTTTCAAGTTATTGAGAGATGGGAAAGCATGTCGGCACATACTTGAATTAAGATTGGGATAAGACTCGAATTCAATGAGCTTAGCACTATCGATCTGCAAATATATAATACCTAGAGATGGACAAAGTAGAGCTCTGCATATAATGACATTAAAAAATTAACCCCTTCCATTTTGTTGGTTTCCCATCAATGCTCCATATATGATTTGAAGCCCCTACTAACTCAATTCGGATATATATATACATATATATATATCGTGTAAATCCTATTAAAGTAAATAGCAATTTTTATATTTTAATTTTTTTTTCATTCTAGACTCGAATCTGAAATCTTTAACTAAAATGCAAAAGATAATCTTCTACTGATCACATCATAATTCATAACTCTCGGCGGTCCTCCAATGTCAATGAGTTTTACCTAGCACGGACGAAATTCAGATAAAAGATAAGATCGATTTGTGATCATTTTTCATTATAAAAATACTGTAATAACATCATGAATAGTCTAAAATAGAGAAAATTAGTCAACCCCAACTAGTTCAAATATTGCTGGTATGAATGCTTACTGTACCACTTTTGGTATTGACAACAATATAAATAGCGCGTTACATATCAATAAAAGAGACATTACCCATCTAGTTCAAATATTGCTGCTATGAATGCTTGCTTGACAACTTTTGGTTTTGACAACAATATAATAACGGGTTAGGTGTCAATATATCAATATAGTAATTTGGAATACTAGCGATGCTCAACGCGTGTATAATATTAATACTTAAAACTACTGCATTATCAATATAGTTTACAAATTGCAAAAGAAGTTAAAAGTCAACTATTTTTAGTGCCTGTTTGGTCATAAATAATTTTTATTTTATTCCAAATATAACTTTAAATTGGTATTTGACCATGAAATTTCAAAATACAACTTAAATTTAAATTCAAAAAATAAAATAATTTAAAAATAAATTTAAATTGTATTTATGATCAACATCAACTCCAACTCTAATCCCAAAAGAACTTTAATTTTTATGGGCAAACACATACAATAGTCTTTGAAAAATATGATTAAAAAAAAGATCTGAAAGTATGAGATCATATATGTTATCCCATTGGAGAATGCACTGCACTAAAACTTTCAGATTAAGTTACAATAGACTTCAATGGTTCAATTAGACAAATATTGTGATAAATGGATAACCTTGATCGTCCAACGCAATATCTGCATTTCTGCCACCTTCAATTTTTGGATGTAAGAATTTTTGACTGGCCAACACTCCGCTCCATATAACATGGCCGGACGAACTGCCACCCTGTAGAATTTGCCATTAAGCTTGGGCGGCACCTTCCTATCACACAACACCCATGAGGCGAGCTTCCACTTCATCCATCCCGCCCCAATACGGTGGGAGACATCCTCTTCAATCTCACCATTTTCCTGAATCATGGACCCGAGATACTTGAAACTACCCCTCTTGCACACCGCTTGGGAATCTAACCTTACTACCATGTCGTCCTTCTGCCGTAAGTCATTAAACCTGCATTCCAAATACTCTGTTTCGGTCCTACTCAACCTGAACCCTTTAGACTCAAGGATCTGTCGCCACACCTCTAGTTTATTATTCACACACCCCCGCGTCTCATCAATCAAAACTACATCGTAACTCCTACCTTAGCCTCCTTCCTTGCTATATTGTACTCCTTCCTATTGGCCCGCTTCTCTTCTTCATCCTTACTCTCAACCAACTTAGCATACGCCTCCTTCTTCACCTCCACTCTCTTCTTAACTTCTTCATTCCACCATCAATCCCCCTGACGGTGGCCCGCCCGGCCCCTAGAAATACCCAACACCTCACTAGCAGTCTCCTTGATGCACCTAGCCACCCTATCCCACATATCATCCACATCTCCCCTACACTTCCACACCCCCATACCCACCACCTTCTCTTCTATTACCCGCGCAGTCGCCGGCGTTAAACCGCCCCACTTAATTCTAGGTCTACCCTCCTCACGCCTTCTCTTCTTATCTCGCTTTATACCCAAGTCCATTACCAAAAGCCTATGTTAAGTCGAAAGATTCTCACCCGGAATGACTTTACAATCCTTATACAACACCCTATCCTCTTTCCTAAGCAGCAAAAAGTCAATTTGGGTCTTGGTTATCGCGCTTTGGAAGGTAATCAGGTGATCGTCCTTCTTTGGAAAGCTCGAATTCACCACTACCAACCCAAAAGACCTCGCAAAATCCAATAGAGCAGCTCCTTCGTCATTCCTCTCTCCAAAACCAAAACCACCATGCACATCATCAAAGCCTCCCGGTAACGACCCAATGTGCCCATTGAAGTCCCCCGCTACAACAATCTTCTCAGAATTAGGCACTCTTCTCACCACCTCATCCAAAGCCTCCCAAAACCGCAACTTCTCCCCCCCCCCCCATCCAAGCCCACCTGCGGCGCATAAACACTACACACATTCAGGGTAAACCACCCAATAACCAACTTAACAGTCATCAACCTATCGTTGATCCTCTTAACCTCCACTACCTGCCCTCTAAGCTCTTCATCCACTAAGATGCCATTTAAGCTCTTCATCTACTAAGATGCCAACTCCATTCTTACGCCTCTCGCTACCAGAGTACCATAACTTATAACCATCTACATCCCTTGCCTTAAACCCTACCCACCTAGTCTCCTGCACACACGCAATATTGATCCTCCTTTTTCTAGGAATCTTCACCAGCTCTATAGACTTACCCTGAAGAGTCCCTATATTCCAAGACCCAACCCTCAGCCTATCAACTCCAGCAACACGCCTTCCTTTACCACCCCTAACGCTAGACCTTGCCCCCACTCCCCCGCCCGCCCTCCCCTCCTTCCCCACCCCCAAAACAGCCCCCCCTCCCTCCCCCTCGGACCCCCTCAGACACACACACATATATATATATATATATGTCCTCAACATTAATAATAAAAAAGAAAGACCCTCAAGTTGCCCATCCTAAAATGACTCTCGAATCATCACAGAAATTAGCTAGAAGTTAATAGGAGAGTAATCTAGTGAGCAAAGTTTTCATCCATATTGGTATATGTTAAGTACTATAAATATCATTAGACAGTGAATCACGGAAAAATCATGTACAAATTAATAGTAGCTAGTTTGATAACGTTTTCAACTTTTTTTTTTAGTATTTTTTTTGGTTTTAAGGGGTTGTTTGGTGCTAGAACTAAATTATACTGAAATTATAATTCCTACACTAATTTATCTCACCTATGATATGGCCAGGATAAAATAATTTTAAATGATCCTAAGATATCTGAGGTACCAAACGAAGCATTTTGACATAAGAGAGATCAGAAAAATTACTTTTGGATTTGTGGTTCCGAGAACTTGGTCAAACTAAAGAATATAACCAAAAGGGCATCAATTGATCACCATGCGTGAAATGACGTTGTCATGATTCAGCCGTCTGGATATCACTACTTCAATCATTGACTGTGAATTCTGATAAGCTGTATCAATTACAGTGTTATACGTATTCATAACTGTAAAGTATAAATTACTCCATTCCTTTAGCGGAATTTACAATCCAAACTCACAAAACTTCAATGCAAGATTTGGTTAAGAAAAGAAGTAGACAAGCTGGCTTGACTTCAAATTAAATGTCCTTGTTCATCGCGGAGTCTAAATTTTCAGTCTCTTCAACCTTCCTACTCCTCAGATGCACCTTCACATAAAAGTTGAGAAACAAGAAAAGTATAGCAGCATTCAGCACAGAATTGAAAACCCATGCCCCAATTCCGTTACACCCACCTTTCATGAAATGAAGCAACAGCACCCCAACATGGCACACAACGTTACACCCCAGTAGCAAAATCCGACAGCTCACTACAAACGGGAAGCACGCGCTTCGCAATCCAATCGCCGTCCAAAATCTGTAGCCATAAACAACAGAATACAACAACGTTGTAAATAGTATTGCGAGCACCTGAAACGACTGAGAAAATTCCAGCCATAGGAAGGACATAAATATGAGAATGGAATGGTTGAAGAGTTGAAAGAAGGAGAGCTTTCGACGATTGAAAATAGTGAAGAAAGTACGCAGTATGTTGAGGAAGCGAGAGAGGTAGAAGACATAGGACCAAAAGAACACGCGTCCAGAAGGACGCGTGCCGAGAGGGAAACAGAGGAGCCATTGGAAAGTGGTGGTTTTGCTCCGCCGCCAGAACCAACGAGTTTCCCGGATTTCAGCGGCGGCGGAGAGGAGGATTCCGGTGAATATGGTGAGGGAGATGAGGGCCATGGAGAGGGAGTGGACGGCGGGGATAGGGCCGAGAGGGAGAGGACGGCGGTGGCGGAAGAGGAGGAGGAGGAGGAAATGGAGGAAGACGGAGAAGAAGACGTAGGCAGTTATGGAGGTGAAGAGGAAGGACCACGTGTTGCCCCATGATTGGCTATGACTCCAACGAAAATTAACGACGGAAGGGTGCTCGGAGAGGTAATAACGTACGTTCTGAATCATCGGAAAAATATATGCGATCAGAAGCCAGAGAGTTGATATGGATGAATGAATGATATATCAGCAACTATTGTGAATATGAATTAATGTGATTTGCATAAGGTAGTTCCACTGCTAAACTTTGTTGTATACTGCTAGGCACTAGCTCCGTTATGTTGCAGCAAAAGAAATAGCTACGCAGTTGAATTTTAGTGAAAGGTTTGATTGAAAATGACTGGTTGGTATGAAATTTTGTGCTGTTTATATTGAAAAAAACAACTGAAGAAGCAACCTAGAACCGACATATATAGGTTGGAAACCAAGGCCCTTTCCCCCCAACTCCTTTATCGCCATTTTAGACTCATTTAAAATGTGGTTTTACTCCTCATAATAATAATACATTATATTTGTAGATATCGTCCCTTTAATCTTCTAATAATCATAGCCAATACTCTTATTACTTCAAGATATTATTTTTCGGGTGGATATATGTTGATCTTATTTATTTCATGTTTTTTTTAAATGTAACTACTGTTACTCTAAATTATTTATGTATTCAAACAAATACGCCAATAGATTAAATTAAAGCTTAGGCAAAGAGTTTTTAGTTACATGTTATTACCTTCTATATGTCTATGTGACTCAGTGGTGTAAATATTTGTACTTCTATAACGCATTAAACTTGAACTCTTATAAAATATATAGACTTCACTTTTAATGGCACAATCTAAGGATTCATTTAGACACGTTTTAAAACTTTGATGCTTCACAATTTCTACCAAATTCACTTGTTAGTGCTCCACTAGATTATTAAAGTGAGTTGGATAGTGAGATGATTAGTTAGTTAATTAGAAACCAATGATTAGAGTCAGTTAGTTTAGGCTGATAATAAACCAATGCTGAGCTGTACACAGCTGTGATATGCAGCTACTCCTTTATAAGTAGGGATGGTTGTATTCATTGTAACCAACTAAGTGATAAATGAAAATATCTTCTTCTCCTTCTATCCTTAGCTAAAATTTCAGATTCAGCCATTGTAGTAGCTTGAATTCATAGAAAATAACATGGTATCAGAGCGGTTACGAGCAAAGTGACTGGGATCACACACTTGAAAACTCAATTAAAGTTGTTTTTTGTCAAATTGCGGTACCTGAATGGCATCGGAATTACGATCTACCTCAACTTCCTTCGAGGAATTACCTTCCATATCAACAGAAAAGGTGAGCAATACTCATCCTATGTATATTCATCCATCTGATACACCAGGATCGGTACTGATTCCGGTCAAATTAACTGGGTCAAAAAATTCTGGCTTGTGGCGGCGATCGATGACAATCGCATTGCAAGCAAAAAGGAAATTGGGATTTGTTATAGGTACTTGCAGAAAGGAGCAGTTCAGTACTGAATTGCACGAAGATTGGGAGACTTGCAACGCGATTGTACTTTCGTGGATCATGAATACAGTCTCTGCGAGCCTCCTTAGTGGGATTGTGTACTCATCGAGTACACATCTGGTATGGGAAGACTTGAAGGAGCATTTTGATAAAGTTAACCGAGTTCGTATTTTCCAGTTGCATCGTGAAATTGTCATAATTTCTCAAGGTACAGATTTAATAGCAACATACTTCACTCGATTGAGGGAGCTCTGGGATGAGTATGATGATTTGGTCCCCACACCAGGTTGTGATTGTGTAAAATCAAAGGAGTACATTGAGCATTTGAAGAGACAAAAATTAATGCAATTTCTTAGTGAATGAATCCTATGAACAAGTTCGAAGACAATTATTGTTGAAAACAATAGAGCCTTCACTAAATCTTGCTTATGCTCTGCTTAGTGAAGATGAGAGTCAAAGATCTTGTCCCTTTCCAACACTAGGAGGGAAAGGAGAACCTCTGGCTATATAATTCACTCGTGGTCAATCCTATAAAGGTAAGAAAACCTTTTATTAAGTGTGATCAGGCAGAGGAGGCCATGTCAAGGAAGATTGTTATTGGTTGGTTGGGCATCCTGGACAGTCTGATGATCACAAGAAGGTTCATGATGATGACTCCAAAAGAAAAGATTACGCTGGGAATCCTGAGAGAAAGCCATACAATCCACACTATGATAGAAAATCATATAACCCTCATTTCGATAGAAAAGGAACCTTTGCAGCAAACAATGTTATGATCAAAGTTAGAAGGTCTTATGTCACTGAGCATGGTGCTTCAAATAACCCTAGTTCTAGTACAGGTGTGCAGACCTTCACAGATGAGCAGTATAGACAGCTCCAAGAGATGAAGAATGATAAGAAGCAGCAGCATGATAATCACACTAATCTGGCAGGTACTATTACATCACTGTTGGCCAATTTTTGTTCAATGAGTGGATTATAGACTCCGGTGCTACACAGCATGTGGCATCCAATCTTAATCTACTAGAGAACATAGTTGAGACAAAGTATTCAGCTTATCAACATATACATTTACTGAATGAAAACACATCTAACATCACACATGTAGGAGCTGCTGAGTTCATAAACAATATGAGAGTGGATAATGTTTTGCATGTGCCAGATTTCAAGTATAACTTGATCTCAGTTTCAAAACCAACCAAGAGCCTATCTTGCTCTGTCACTTTCTTTGTTGATTTCTGTATTTTTCAGGATCTTTACAGTGGCAGGGTGATGGGGATTGGTAGGGAGGAAGGAAGTTTGTACATAGTGAAGTCAGGTTCCAATGATGACTGCTTCACCAATACTATCTTACAATCTACTGCACAACCAAGACAAACAATAACTACTGAGATATGACATCCAAGATTAGGACATCCACCAGTACAAGTCATGCACAAGCTTGGTGTGGTCCAGAAAAATGTACCTAATGCATCTGCAGCTGTTGATTGTCCCATTTTCCCATTAGCTAAATAGAGCAGGTTAACCTTTCCTACTAGCACATCTAGAAGTAATAGACCCCTAGAAATGATTCATCTTGATGTTTGGGGTCCTTACAAAATTACCACTCATGCTAGAAAGAGTTTATTCCTCACTAATGTTGATGATTTCACTAGATACACTTGGGTTTATCTGCTGCAAATGAAAAGTGATGTTATGACAATATTGAAATCTTTTTTGTGCTTAATAAGAACTCAGTTTGATGTTTTAGTAAAAATTGTCAGATCAGATAATGGTACTGAATTCTTCAATGTGCAGTGTCAGAATCTTTTTGACTCTTATGGTATTATTCATCAGAGTAGTTGTGTCTATACTCTTCAACAAAATGACATTGTTGAACGAAAGCATAGACACATTTTGAATATTGCTAGAGCATTAAAATTTCAGGCTCATATCCCTGCCAGATACTGGGGTGAATGTATTGAAGGTTCTGTATATCTACTAAATAGATTACCCAGTGAGGTTCTGCAAGGTCAATCACCTTATGTGTTGCTGCATCATAAGGTGCCTTCCCTTGATCATTTAAAGGTTTTTGGATGTTTGTGCTACGCTACAAATTTGGTGCCATCTGATAAATTTGATTTGAGAGCAAAAACTGTTGTCATGATGGGATATTCTACCACCCAAAAGGGATACAAGCAATTTGATTGTGCTACAAAAACTTTTTTTGTTAGCAGGGATGTATTCAAGAAGCATATGTTTTCTTTCTCTACTTCTTTTACTGGTGTTTTTCCTTCTACGCAATCTCTTGACAGGGGGCAACACCACTTGATTAAGAAGAAAGTGTAGAAGAGACATATGCAATAGGAGGTGATACTGGTCAAGAAGGTGTAGAACCATATACAACAGAAGATGATGCTAGTCAAGAAGAAACTGTAGAAGACCCATATGCAGCAGCAGGTGATACTAATATAACTGGTGATGATGATGATGAACATCATGAAATTGCTGGTGGCAATGTTAACAATGAAGATACTGGAGAAAACATAGTCCAAGAACAGGAACATGAACATGTTCTTCATAAAAACCATAGTACATCTCCAAGAAGGTCCGAAAGAGCTATTAAACCACCATTATGGCATGAGGATTATGTCACCACAAAGGGAAGAGAGAAATCATCCTACCCCATATCAAATTATGTGTAATATCACATGCTGACTGCTAGCTGCAGAAAAGTACTAGCAAATTTTTCAACAACAGTGGATCCACACAGTTTCTATGAAGCATCCAAGGATGAAAATTGGGTGGAAGCAATGAAACAGGAAATCAAATCCTTGGAAGATAATCACACTTGGGAAATAGTTGAACTTCTAAAAGGAAAAATTGCCATTGGCTCCAAGTGGGTATACAAAATAAAGTACAAAGCAAATGTAGAGGTAGAAATATACAGGGCTAGATTGGTTGCAAAAGGATATAGTCAAAGGGAAGGACTTGATTATCATGAAACATTCTCCCCTGTGACTAAGATGGTGATGGTAAGATCTATTATAGCCTTGGAATCATCAAGAGGATGGGATTTATATCAAATGGATGTATATAATGCTTTCTTGCAAGGTGATTTGGATGAGGAAGTTTACATGGCACTCCCTCAAGGTTTTGGGAGACAGGGGAAGACCAAGGTGTGCAAGTTAAGGAAATCATTGTATGGTTTAAAACAAGCATCAAGGCAATGGAATATAAAATTGACAGAAGCTTTGGTTGAAGCAGGGTACTGTCAGAGCAAATATGATTATTCTATGTTCACAAAGAAGAAGAAAAATGATATTGTGATAGTGTTGGTATATGTAGATGACATATTGATCACAGACAGCAACAAAGAGCTCATACAAGAAACAAAACAAGCCCTGCATAGGAGGTTCAAGGTTAAAGACTTAGGAGAAATGAAGTTTTTCTTAGGAATTGAAGTTTTGAGATCAAAGAAAGGGATTTTGTTGAATCAAAGGAAGTATGTTCTTGAAGTCATATTTGATTTGGGGCTTGGAGGTGCAAACCTAGTTAACACCCCTATAGATGTGAATCAGAAGTTTACCAGTGTAGCTTATGATGAGTATGCTGGAAATAAAGATGACCCGCTATTGGAGGATGTAACAGGCTATCAAAGGTTGATTGGGAAGCTGTTGTATTTGACTATGACCAGACCTGATATTAGTTTTGTTGTACAGACTCTTAGTCAATTCATACAAGTTCTTAAGAGGTCACATTGGGATGCAGCAATAAGGGTGATGAAGTACTTGAAACAGGAACCAGGTTTAGAAATCCTAATGAGCAGTTCATCTACTGATTTCTTGAGTTGTTTTTGTGATGCCGATTGGGCCTCATGTCCCAATACCAGAAGGTTGATCTCAGGTTTTGTCATCAAATTTGGAAGCTCTTTAATATCTTGGAAATCCAAGACGCAACACACGGTCTCCAGGAGTTTTGCTGAAGCAGAATATAGGAGCTTAGCAACAGCAGCAGCTGAAATTGTTTGGCTACTGGGACTATTTAATGAGCTTGGAGTAAAGGTTAATGTACCAATTGATGTATTTTGTGATAGTAAAGCTGCTTTACAGATTGCAGCTAATCCAATATTTCATGAACGTACCAAGCATATAGAGATTGATTGCCATTTTGTGAGAAAAAAAAATCAAAGAAGGAGCAGTGCAAACACATTACATTGGCACTAGAGAACAACAGGCAGACATACTAACAAAAGGACTTGGTAGAGGTCAACATGTGTATCTGTTAAACAAGCTTGGAGTGCTTAACTTGATGCAACCTCCAGCTTGAGGGGGGTATTAAAGTGAGCTGGATAGTGAGATGATTAGTTAGTTAATTAGAATGACCAATGATTAGAGTTGGTTAGTTTAGGCTGATAACAAACTATGCTGAGCTGTACACAGCTGTGATATGCAACTACTCCTTTATAAGTAGAGATGGTTGTATTCATTGTAACCAACTAAATGATATATGAAAATATCTTCTTCTCCTTCCATCTTTAGCCACAATTTCAGATTCAGCCATTGTAGTAGCTTGAATTCATAGAAAATAACATAGATAACCAGTACTCTCAATGTTAAAGGAGAATCAGATTCTTCTCTTATGTTTAGAAAAACTAGTTCTTTATAAGCGGTTCAATTATATTTCATGGAACTCCCTATTCTAAAGAGTAATTGTGGTGGATTTGGTTTTTCTTCATTTCCTATTACCTTCATTTATCAAATTTTTACTTGGATAAAAGACATGCACATATATTACTTCTTCTTTTTTTTTTTTAAAAAAAGAGAGAGATCGAGAGAAGTGTAGATTAAATTAACTAAATCAGAAGTCTTAACCATATTCTAGTCTCTTCAATTCTATTTGGATAATTCTCACCTTTTTCAAGTCGAGATCCATTTATGTACAGTTAAAAGTGGTAAATATTTACATATGTTTCTCCAAAAAAGTTTGGCAATCCTTAATTGTAGCTATTAATAAGTTCAAGCTGCATTAATCAATCATTTATTAATGCAATTAACCCTTCAAATTTAAACTTTTAAATATAGAGTTTGCTTTTCAACTGTTTTCGTTTTTTTTTTTTATAAAAAATATCTTTGAGTCCGATATTTTCAAGCTTGATAACTTTCATATATTTTTTTTTTGATAATACAGTTAAACCTCGTAATAGAGATAGTGATTGTCTGAAATATTGTTAAATTTGTATACTGACAATTGACATTTATATTATTTAACTGTCATAAATAAAAATATGAAAAAATTAGTTGTGGGGACTGTAGCTAAAAAGTAGGAATATCTATGTAATCGACCAGAATCATCAAGGTAAATATGGATTGGATCATCCATTGACCGATTCTAGTGACCTTAATTTTGAGTCATCTACTTTTAAATATTTGCCATCAATAAAGATGATTGTAAGTATCTAATCAAGTTCTGAAAACAATGATAACAGAAATTGTTTAGTTGTGGGCACTGTGGCTAATAGCTATATCCCTGTTGAATTTGGGACGTGTTATTCAAATTATTATTGACCATCATGAGATCAAGTGAGCTACTAATTTACCTAAGTGGTCATCGTCATGTAAGGTTCTTACCCATAAAGGGAGAAGATACGTATATACAAAATAGACAGTTAGATTGTTAAGATATACCCAGAATCATGTGAGTTATGCAGTATTATTCATTAAATAATTATTAATTATTTATTTATTCAATTCAATAAATCGTTACATTAAATAGATCATTGTATATATGTGTATAGAGTTTTAGCTTATACACAGAAAATTAAATTATCGATTATTATAAATTAAAATTACAGTTTACAATTGTAGATGAAAATTTGGATAAATCATCAGAATAATTGTAGCATGAGATTAAATGTAATTTATCTTGATTAATAGAACAGTGTAGTTCTAACTTCTCGTATTAGTGCATTTTGTATGTATTGGATGAGACCGAGTAGAGAGTTGTTTTGGAATGATTGATAAAAGTCATATTTTCTAAACTGTTAAATGTACTTATATTCTCATTTCTGATATAATTATTATGATCTGTATATATTATTTATTGCTTTGATTTATTAAAAGGTGCGATTCTGAGATGGGTCAATATTTCTGGTAGATTGAATGATAATAATATATATTGGTGAAATAATAAGTTAGTTGAAGGAGTCTATATCTCGGTATAGAGATTGATGATACGTCATTTGTGAGAAGCTTATAAATTTTCATGTGTAAACTCGACTAATGAATTTATGAACTCGACATATGAAATAAGCTAAACATTGCTCTAAAGAAAATTATTATTATATTAAATACGTCAGTAATTTAATTTATTGACTAGTATCTATAATCTTAGCATGTGGAATGGCATAAGTGTAATGAAAATTTCGAAATAAAAATAGAGGAGTGCAATTATGAATTTTTAGTGGAATAATTTGTACTAATTTGTTATGGTAAGAATAATTTCAAATTATTTTCATAATAGGGAGCCTTAGTTATTAATTATGTGGTCCCAAAGTACTCATATTACACAAGAACTCAAAATTCTATTTTCTATGGGAAAGAAGTCACTGATTCGAATCTGGCGGGTCGCTCCTTTCTTCGTATGGGGAGTCTCGTGAGCTCTTTATGGAAAACTGCCCTTGTTCAAGTCAGTCTATGTGTTTTTTTTTTCCTCCATAGAGTTGGGGAGTATCTCTATAAATAGTTGAACCGTCAATATGGGCCAGACACATTGAACTGGCTCGGCCCAACTTGTAATTTAATAGTGCCGAGCTACGATTTTTACAGTCCGTTTAAGAACATATTTTTTAGTCCGAGCCGAATAAATTCGTTGACCCGTGAAGTTTGAACAATATGGGTTGGGTTGGCCCGTGGTCCAAACAAAAATGATTAAAAGATAGAATAGAGTACTAAGAATAAAAAGAAGAGTCCAAACTCAAAATCTATTTGAACCATCTTATATATTAATTATGTTTATAAAATATATAAATAATTAAAATACAAAATACTAAATTTTTTAAAGAATCAAATATCTCTGATGAAGATGACATGATGATGTTGAACACGTCATAAGTGTCATGAGAGTTTTTTTTAGGAGTTCATTTTCACTTTTAATAGACTAAATATTGATATTTCTTTGTATTTTATTATGATCAATTAAAACAAAATTAGGTTAATATTACTATTTAGCTAGTTATATTATTACTCATTAATAATTTTGTTTGTTTCTCAAAATCTCTATTTGATTTGAATTTAGTGTCAAAAGTTATTTAATTTCATAAATTATTAGAATTTTTTTAAAAAAAATTTGAGATTTGATTAACAAATTGTAACTTCATGTAATATTGTATTGCAAATATTTATGTAATTAATATTTTAAAATTTAAATTAAGATTATAAAAATAAGGAAAAAATATATAAATTAAACTAGCATACTTAAGTATTAAATTACAAAAAATAACAACACTTTTATCAAATTACATTTTGTAGCATATGTATTTGTAT
Source organism: Capsicum annuum (assembly GCF_002878395.1). Classification (NCBI taxonomy): domain Eukaryota; kingdom Viridiplantae; phylum Streptophyta; class Magnoliopsida; order Solanales; family Solanaceae; genus Capsicum; species Capsicum annuum. The sequence goes on along the minus strand of NC_061112.1, from coordinate 147,410,368 downwards.
GTATTTGTATTTTTGTAGCAACAGTTTGCAAAAATACAAAATACATATTGATTATAAGGGCAGCAAAAATCTTATGTATTTGTATTTTTGTAGCAATAGTTTGCAAAAATATAAAATGCAACTTACTCTATTATGTAATTATGAAACCGTTGCTATGAAACTCATAATTAAGGGGATAAGTATGCTATTTCGAATTTTGCCCTAAAAATAATATATTTTAAAAAGTGGGCTGACTTGTGGAGGCCTGCAGCCACAGTATGATAGGTTGGGATTGCTATTTTCTGGCCTATCATATTCATGGATCAGCTCTGTCTGACCTGTCAAACTCCAAAACCCGTGTGGGCTAGCCTGAATGGCATGGACCGGCCCATATTGACAACTCTAATAAATGGGGATTTTCCTAACTTTAGAAATAAAACAAAAAGAAAAGACATAAGAATTGAGTATTTTATTCCGTATTTGCCCTATTGAGAGAGTTTGCGTTGTGAATTTGAAATCACTGTAGAAGACTGCAGATTCTAAAACGAATTCGCGTCAAGATATCTGCTCACGCCTCACACTTCAAGAGATATTTCAGATTAATTTTAAGCATTTTTTACGGAAAGTATTTATGTTGATTGTCTATATAGTGATCTTATCTATTTGTTTTCACTGCGTTTACCTGATTTTTCAAACATAAACACGTACAGACAACTCAAGATTGTATACGTTTCTCATATTCTCTGCAAATTGCAACAGGGAAAGCCAGATCTCTGCTAGCACCAATTGGTTTCCAGGGTATATAACACGCTATATAGTTTAACAAACTATATTCACAGCCAAAATCAAGTGTTCATAAGCATTTTTTAAAATTTTATTCAAATTATTAACACTATAAACATGCATAAAAACATTTCAGATAAGTCAATTCAAATAGGCTCTTAATATATTCTCCGTCCACTTTTATTTTTTTTCAATATATTAAAAATAGATATTTAGTTTACTTATTCAATTAAAAAAATCAAGAGATAATTCTTCACTCATTACACCTATTTTATCCTTCTTATTAAATAGTGTCTATTATTTTTAATTTATTTCTCAGTGTGTGAAATGACTTATAATAACTATGAGTGATATAAGAAAATTATTATTTTATTATTACTTTTTAAGAGTAAGTGTTAAAAGGAGAAAATATATTATGTATCATTGAAAGAAAAGGTGACAGAGAATCCAGCCATTTCACTCTACCTCAATGGAAAGTTGTTTTTTCAGAGATATTACAGACATAAATACAACAAATTTAATGAAGCTAGACCCCACTATCAATCAATGAAGGTGGTAGGGGGGAAAATTGATTGAAAGTAATGCCTCTACATGATCTTTTGTTAAAGATTTTTAATTGGGACGTATCCATTAATTGAAAGGAGCTTCAGAAAACACTTTAGTGAGCATCAAGATAAATGTATTTTTTTTTAAAAAAAAAACAACAACTATACCTCTACCTAGACAAAAAGCAATTTAAAATAGCATTGTAGAAAACATCGAGTGTAACAATCTTCAAAAGGGAGTGAAAAACAGTTTTTTTAAAAAAAAAAGTAAATACATAATTATCCCAGTGATGTTATCCAAAATTTTCAAAAAGACACTTAAACTTTCAATGCCACCTATTACCCCACGATTCTAATTTAATTCCTTATAAATACACCATTTTTACTTATTTTTTGGCTCTGCGTGTAGTTATACATGCCAGACGTGTGAACAATTAAATGTGATTCAGATACCCAATTAAACTCTGCCACGTGTCAATTAAATGTCCAAAAAATTGAATTCTCTTCTTCTTCTCCCCTTTAAAACCACGAACCTCCTTCCAGTTGCCATTAACGGCTATTTTGAAGAAAATTTTTGTCTCTTTTTCTAATCTTTTCTCAACAAAATCAACCTTAAAAGGTAAGATATTTCCATTTGTGTTGTAATTTTTAAAGAAATTCAGTCCTAAAAGCTTTAATTTCATCTGAATTTTTTAAATTTTTTTGAAATCATGTTAAATTTTGTGTTTAGGTATTTGCCGAAAATAGTTTTACAATGTCAAATGCAATCTTGAATCGAATTTGTAATGACGAGAACGATCCCATGTTGCGTGTAAAAATGCGATGCAAACATGGAGACTTACTGTCAATGCAAACGTCATAATCGGAGGACAACCCAGCTAGAAGATTGTGGTCTTGTCCACGCTATCGTGTATGTCCTATACATATTTTCTTATTTTTCCTCCTGTTTCTGTTCAGTTGATTTGTTTATGCCCCTTTTAGGAGAAATCATGCAACTTCTTTAGATGGAGGGACCTGAAAAAGACTGATTTATGAGCGAAGACAGTTATTCCGAGATTGGCGAAGAGAATCAAGGAGTTGAAAGAAACATTGGCATTTTATGAAAGTAATGGCAAATGGGTGGTGAAGAAGGAGAAGAAGAGCAAATGTTGTAATTGGAAGCTCATCGTCATGATTGTCGTATTATTTTTTCTATTTTGGACTAGTATTATCAAGAGAACGGATGATAAATATAGTTGTGTGCAATAAAAATTGTCATAGTCATTCTCTTGTTCTACAAAATAGTGTTCGTCTTTTCTCTTGTAGGAATAGTAGTTGCTTAACAAGATGAAATTTTGATTGGTTGTGTAACACTAAGTGTTCATCTTTTCTCTTGTCGGAATAGCAGTTGCTTAACAAGGTGCAATCTATTTTGTATCAATAAATTGTGTAACACCTTTGCAATCTATTTTGTATCAATATATTGTGATATTGACAATATTTGCGAGCATTCAAAACATAAAGTGTAGTGAATAGACTAACAAGGCAACCATAATGAGAGAAAATGAGGACTTCATTAACACATTCATACTCTTGTTTCAATTTGAACAACAAAGCTTGTTTTATTTGGTACCTAACATGTAACGCCCCGAAAACGGGTCTAGGAGCGTCACACGGTGCTTGAGGCTACGAGTAGCCCCAAGCTAACCCTTTGAGCCATTTTCATTCAGTTCAACACGAATCAACAAGGTTTCCATAAATAACCCTCAAATATCAACAGAGTAATCATCATCCAAGAATAAAAGAATTTTAGAAAGATAACAAAATACGACTTATTAGTCAACTCCCAACATCTATACTAGTCTGACAAGCCTCTAAGAAAATTAATAAAACCAGCGAGCCATTGAGACATGCCCCAACTGACTCATACTCAGTTATCAAATGTAAAAAATTCCGTGAAAATAACATCAGATATCACGTCCTCGAAACATGAAGACTCACCACGACAAAGGATGTAGAATAGCGTGCCCGAAGAATCACTGTCGAACCTGGAACTGAGCACCTGAACCTACATTCCGAGAAAATGCAGCCCACATCCGAAGATGTGGGTCAATACCATGGAAAGGAACAGAGTATATGGGGGTGTATGCAGTTTTATAAACATCATCATCATAAATATTTATAAGAAATATGCAGGATGCATGAAAGACTCACATGGCCCGAAGAAAATCATCATAATTATGAGAGGATGAAATAAGTATAATAACACATGTGAGTCATCATATAATTTGTCAATCACTTTCAGTTCATCAAGAATATCAATTCTCATAATGTAAATATCATTTAAATCTTTCAAAAGAATAACTTTCACAATTCCACTTTCAAATCACTTCACCGTTCACCATAGACACAAGGAAACACACACACACTGGGAGATCCTATAACCGACATAAACCATGTGAGCTACATGGAGTCCAACGTACAGCCCATGTTGGGGAGAGCCATCCTATCCTTTCCATCGGAGTAGGACTATCGATATCAAATCCACACAAACTAGTGATCACTATATAAATCAGTCTCAAGCTCACTCCTACGGGGGCATGTAGTTCTAGGGAAGTAAGGTCACTTTATATCTCTCACTCGGTGCTAAAGATTTCTCCCGGACTTAGCTTAGATCATTTCAAAGACAATCCACAGTAAAATAATTTCAGTAATATATAAATATACATCGAGAGCCATCATGCTTCTCATCTATCAAAATCAACCACGTTGTGGATTTTTTTCACACTCGAGTTCAAAACAACTCCATTAAGACCAAAAGGTCAAATCATTCAAAATATCTCAAATATTCAACATCAACGTGCTTATAACACACACTTTCTCCAAAAACACAATTTCCAATGGGGATTCACGATCCAAATATCAAAATCATGATAAATATCATTCAAGATTCATGCTTTATATTTCCACACATGTAAATTCATCTTTCAAAATCATAAACATCAAAATTTCATAATAATCATCATAAGATATGGGTTCATGCTTCAAATTCGTAAAAATCAAATAAAAATCATGTCTTTGTAAAGAAAATTACTTTTGGGCACAAGAACGAAAGAGAGTTCTTATTGAAAAACCCCACATACCTTGAATGATGAACTTTAGATCGATACTCGTTTTTGAGATGTTAATCGTGCCTTTGAATGATGGTTCTTGGAGTTCTTGAACTAGGAACTTGGAATCTTGAATAAATTTGCAGAATTAATGGTGAACTTTGGAGGTTCTTGAAGTTGGATGTTGGAGATTAGGGTTTTCTTTTTGAGGGAATTTGATGAAATATAACATACAATGCTTCTAATAGTCTTTAATATGGGGTTTGGATGGATTTTGGGTAAGGAGGAATGACCAAAACGCCCCTAAAAATTAAATAATTCTCGAATTTGTCCTTTGGTGGACTGTTTTGATAGTCTGAAGTAGATCAACCATAACGTTTTACTCCGCTATCCAAATTGGATGAAACCAATGTCGTTAGAAAGATGACTCTCATCTCTTTCCGTTGATATATAGTATCTTACCTAGATCATTTTTTACGAGAAGTTATGATCATTTGAAGTTGACACAAAAATTTGCTTTTGATAGGTTGAAGTAGATCGACCATTACTTTTTGCTCCGAGAGACAAATTGGATGAAACTAATTTCATTGGAAAGAGGACTCGCAGAGATTTCCGTTGATATATAGTCGATCACCCAGATCATTATGTACAAGGAGTTATGATCATTTAAATTTGGAGCAAAAATACGCTAGGCCTTAGTACTTTTTCCTGCACGTTTTACTGTTTACTACTATTTACGGTTCGATCGGAATGTTCATAACTCGTTGCTCGGGTGTCCGTTTTTGATGATCTACATATCGTTGGAAAGCTTATTCGATACTCTATGCAATGGTGGGTCATAATCTAAGACATTCCACACAAAAAATTTATAATTCATTCTAGAAGATAGAATCCAACACGTTTACGCACAAAATTTCAACGAAAAATTTTTCGGGGAATTACATAACAAAACATATATTAATACCTAATGGTGCCTAACAAAACAAACTGCCCAAAATATTGTTTGATTTCTACAAAACAAGATCAAAAGCCTATCACCATATGAATCTTTCTAGTTGAAATGTTTTTGCCTTGAGTTTTGGCAGCTCCTGTGGACCTCGTTTGAATAACCTTTTCAGCCCTTATTTTTTTAAGTTTGCTATTGATAATGGTTGGCTTCCCTTTCCATTTGAATCCTTGTCTTAGTGTGTAGCCAATATCACCAGTCACAACATTATACATCTTTGTGCCCTTTGCACCAGTGCTAATGACTCTTCTGCTTGGCATTTCAAGATGCACAAACAAATTACAGAAATTATAAGGTAATTTTCAAAAATTTCAGGCTGCACAAATAAAAATTCTACAAAGTACTTAACTTAAGAGTGGTAAATCCATCTTCATCTTGGTATATTCCAATCCCAATCATCCTTGGCCTTTTAAAAGATCTTGTATGTCCTCCACTGTTGTCCTCATGGTTTTTTCTTTGAGGAGGCACACCCTTTTCTTTGCCCCTTCCACTGGCAGAACTGGTTTGACTCTCTTGAGTCATTCCTCTTCCTCGACCGCTTGAGATATTTGGAACACTTGAACCACCTGAAACACTGCCTTTTCCTCTACCTCTTCCTCTAGTAGCACTTGAAATATTTGTGGTGGCCTGATTATTGAGATATTAGTACACATACTTAAAAAAAATTGATAGTAACAAATAAATAAATATACCTCTTGCTGGTAAGATGTTCCAGCTGAATGACTTGGACCACTGCCCCTTGCTCTCCCTCTTTCTCTACCAGTAGAAGCTCCAGCCCATGTTTTAAGAGATTAGCCCTTGTACTTGTACTTAACATAATGTATATTATATAATGATTATATAAATACCTATGCCTGAGAAGATGTTTCAGCTGATTGACTTGTACCAGGATGATCTCTTGTAGGACATGATCTTTTATTATGTTCCTGAGTACCATATTTGCTACAAGTAATTACAGTACCACATTTGCTAAGTTTTCCATTTTTTCTACTTTCATCAGCCTCCTTTCTTCTAATTTTATGTGGTCTTCCCAGCAGCTTCTTGATCTTTGGTGGTTTCACAGTAGGATTATTTGATGTTGACCACATTTTCATGATATTCATTGGCTGAATAAAATGAGCATATGTGCTGAGGTAGGTATCCTTGAGATAATAGGTGTCCACAAAATTAATGGGCTCATATTCCTTGTGGTGAAGGGCAGCAACACCATGAGGACAAGGAATTCTCCTAAGCTGTTAAGCTCTGCAACTGCAGCTTCTACCAACAATTGCAACAGTATGAGTACAACCCCTGTCAACAATCTCAAAACCCCTTTCCCCATTTCAAGACAAATTGCACTACATTGGTTTATCAATATTTTCTTGTAAAATCTTCAAAGCCATGGGAGAAATATCAGTGATCCAAGTATTTAAAAACTGTCTCAACTCACTAATTCTTTTTATCATTTTCACCCTAATCTCCTCAAGCATTGTGATGATTGTATTGAACCTTGCAGGAAGTACCCATGCATTAAAACTTTCTGCCATATTGTTGTCCATAACATCACATTTGCAATGCTCTTCAAAGTATCTTTTACACCATGTCTTCAAATTATACCACAAAAGATCATCCAAACAATTCCTCCACAACATCTTCATTGCTTCTATATTCTCCTCTAATTCTACTTCAAATATGGATTTTGCAATCTTCCAAAATACTTTTCTTCTTTCTATACCTTTCCAGAGTTTAGACCAATTAGCAAGAACATGTCTTGCACATTTTCAGTGTTCAACCAGTGGCAGCAACTCTTTTACAGCTATTTTTAGTTCCTAGCAAAACAAAATAAGTTTATTAATCTACCAGCAGTTGTTAAAGAAAGAGAAAAAAAAGCAAATAGTTGTTAAGAATAGAGTCATGCCTTTTGCATATCAGATATGATGCTCAATTGATGACCTTCTCCAAGTTGAAGGTCATTCTTCAGCAATTCAACAAACCAAATCCATGTAAATTGATTCTCAACCTCTACAACTACCCAGGCAATAGGCAGCATTTGGTTGTTTCCATCTCTGTAAACAGCCAGCAACGTTTGACCTTTGCACATATATTTGAGGAAACAACCATCCAAACCAATCAACCTTCTAGCACCTCCAAAGAATGATTTCTTTAAAGCATGAAAGCACACATAAAAACCTTGAAAGATTAACTTTCCAGTCTCATCAGCATCTTCAACTTTGACAACACAAGTGCTACCTGGATTAGTCCTCAAAATATCATCCTTGTAATAAAAAAACCTATAACTGTAAGGCCCCGTAAAGTTTTATTATCGTTAGAGCCTCGAAGCAAGTCAGGAAGAGCTTAACACTCAGAAATTTTACCAAGTGTTTCAACACTTAGTTTATTTCGATCCCTCTATCTTTGTTGATTTATTTTGCGACCCTCTAGATCTCTGTTTCTTAAAATTTTTATTGTGTTGCGATGGGACATGTCTATTGGACATCTCGAATGAGTTTTGGAATTTTTGGACATCATTTAGGATGCGTTTGTTTTTCAAAATAGTAGCACTATGCGATTTGCGTGTGTCGCATGGTGCATTGCATCCTTGGACCATATGATAGAGCATGCGACGCATGCTCCAATCCGGTGGGATAGAGCATGCAACGCATGCTCTGCTATGCGTACCTGAGAATTTCAGCAAATTCAGTCCAATTCATTAAGGGTAGAAATGGTATTTTCCGATCCCTTTACCTCATAAACATGAAATCAAGAGTCCCAAATACCACTTTATTGATATTTTCATCCACTTCTCTCAAGAACTCTCATTAGTGTTTCAACACAAAAATCCAAATATCTAAAGATTCAACCGTGAGTAGGGCTGTGCAAAAATCGAACCGACCGATAAACCGAACCAATAAAAATATTATTGGTTATTGGTATTGTGTTATCGGGTTAACATTTTTTCATTGGTTTTATAAAAAAATTTACTGGGTAAACGGTTTGGTATCGATTTTAGCTTATTGGGTTATCGGTTAAACCGATAACCCAATTAGGATACACTAAGTTATTGTTTTATCCCTATTTATATTATATATTTACATCTCTCTCTCTCTCTATATATATATATATATAGAGAGAGAGATATGTATATAGACTATATGTACTACTAATTCATAATTCAATGATTCACAAAGTATTAACCTAGCAATATAAAGTTCGGTTATTATAGCAATAAAAAGCTTGAAACATTTATAGCTTGCAACAATTAAGATTCAATTTTTTTCCTAACTAACATTCAGTTCAAGTTTGAAGATTCTTGTAAACTAAAATACATTGCGTAGGTTTTGGTGGTAATTAAGATTTTATTTTTTTATGTTAGTTGTTACTATTTCTATTTTATAAGTATTTTCTTATTGGTTAAACTGAAAATCAAACCGTTAAGGACAAAAAATCGATAAATCAAAACAGATAAGAAAATATCTTATTGGTTTGTTATTAGTTTTACATATTTAAAAATCAAAAACTGATAAATCAAACCAATAACACGTAAAACCGAACCGAACCGACGGATGCACACCCCTAACCATGAGAACTCAACAATTCTTCCATATTTGAGTTCCCCTTTAAGAGGGCTACTAGGGGCACCAAATAACTCGTGGATATCATTCCAAAACTCTAGAAGTCATCCAAAAGCTCCAAGTTTAAGGTATGTGGTATTGAACAAGAACACCCTTTTGTACTTGTGCCCAAAAGTTACATATTTTTGTAAAGTATTTCATAAATTCATAGAGAATTCCTATCATGTTATTATATTTTGAGTTTCATGAAACTATGCTTTAGTTGTAATATTATTTTGCATATTAATGTTTTAAATTTTCAATTTGTGGTTTAAGTAGCATAACTCAACGTCTATGTCATGTTTTGAGAATTTCGAGTCCTATTGTTGTGAATTGAACCTTATGGTTAAAGCATGATATTTGAGAATGAGATGTTGATAACTTTTAAAGAATATCAAGAAGTCAGTTTTGATTGTAAGTTAAGATAGAAATCCACATTCTTGAGTTTTAAGTAAAGGGGATGCATTTCGGCTCCCATTATATATATATTGTTGAACTGTTTTAAGATGGATTTTCTAAAGTTCTGAGCTAAGTAAGGGAGTAGTATTTAGCACCGAGTTGGGCTTGATTTCGAGGTCTCATACCCCAGAACTACGTGCCCCCGTCGGTTTCTGATTTACCCCGAGTGGGTTAAGATAGTGATCACTAGAGTTAAGGTTTTATCCATTGGTAAGGATAGAACAACTCTCCCCTACATGGGTAAGACGTTGGACTCCATGTAGCTCACATGGTTTATGTCGGTTAAGAGAAACTCCCTAAGTTCCTAAAGTTCTCTAAGTCCTAAAGTCTTCCAAGTTTCAAAGAGTTTTAGTCTTAAAGTTACCAAGTTTTGAAAGTATAAGTGTTTTGAAAGATATGGTCCTAATAGTTTCAAGTGTCATGATATGTTGAGATTTTAAGTAAAAGTATGATTATTTATGAGTCTTGTGGCACATATTTATTTCAAGCTATGTGAGTATGTTTTTACATCATGCAGGTTTTCTATAAAAACTTATGATATTGATTATTTTAATTGCACACTCCACGTTATACTCAGTACATTCCCAAAGTACTGACCCACATATTTTGTCTGTGTGCCATATATTCTCATAATGTAGGTTCAGGTGCTGAGTTTCAACCTCGTCAGTGATCCTTTCGAGCACTCCTATCTACATATCAACCATGGTGAGTCCTCATGTTTTGGGGACCATTTATTCTCAGACTTCCAATTTTATTTAGTAGCTGTTTATTTTTTGTCAGTTGAGTATGATTCAGTTGGGGACTTGTCCCAATGGCTCTCTAGTTTAGAGTAGTAGAGGTTTGTCAGACTAGTTATCAAATTACCAGTATTTTGAGGTTTTCTTTGAGTTTCTGTTTGCTTAAGACCAAGTATTTCATTAATATTTTCTTACCATTTGATATTGCTATGTTAAAGTTCATGCATTCTACCTCTAAGTAAGTAAGTATATGAAGTGGCATGCTCAAGGGGTTAGCTTGGGCTACTTGTAGCCTTAAGCACCGTGTGACGTCTCGGGATTCAGTTTTGGGGCATTACAAACTTGGTATCAGAGTCTAAGGTTTAAAGAGTCCTAGGAAATCTGACAAGTCGAGTTAAGTAGAGTCTTGATTATCAGTATGTAGCGCGCCACATCTATGAGCAAGAGGCTACGAAACATTTTAGGAATAAGCCATTTTTTTCTTTCAAGTCCATCGTGCTTAAAGTTGTCTCTCTCAGCTATTAATTCGTGCTATCTTATTTCAGAATATGCCTTCTCTCCGAGCTCGAAGAAATAACAATGATCAGCAACCTCAACCCGCTGATCCTCTGAATGAAAACGTGTCCCATGCTAAATTTTGGGCAGCCTTCCAGGCGCTGGCCCAAGCTGTCACTGTCCAGGCTAATCAGGCCGCAACTCCACGATAGCAGGGAGGTGACTTAGCTGCTGCCAGAATTCGTGACTTTATCCGAATGTGTCCACCAGATTTTTATGGGTCAAAAGCAGGAGAAAGCCCACAGTTATATCTTAAGGAGATAAGGAAGATCACACAGATAATGCGTGTGTCTGAAGAAGAGGGTGAGGAGTTAGCATCTTATAGATTGAAGGACATTGCATATGACTGGGTAATTTCTTAGAGGAAGGGTAGAGGGGAGGATGATGCTCCCATTACCTGGCAGATGTTCCAAGATGCATTCTTGGATAGGTTCTTTCCTTTGGAGTTAAGGTAGGCAAAGATTGAAGAGTTTATGAACTTGAGGCAGGGCTCTATGACTGTTAAGGAGTACTGCTTAAAGTTCAACCAGCTAGCCAAATATGCGCCTAATTTGATCTCTGATGCCTGATCTAGTATGAGGAAGTTTGTGACAGGTGTGTCGGGCTTAGTACTGAAAGAATGCCACACTGCTATGTTGAACAAGAAGGTGGATTTATCTTGGATGATGATCTATGCACAGCAAATAGAGGATGATAAGATAAGGGAAAGATATAGAGCGAGAGGTAACAAGAGAGCCAAGTCTTAATAGCACGAGTATGGTAAAGCTAGATCCCAGGGAGGGAACCGCCCTCAGCTCCAGACTCATTCTTTCATGCTAGCACCCTTATCTGCCAGTGCCCCAGCGCTTAGAGGTAGGCCAGAGCAGGGAAATAGGTCTTCTATGTCCAGGCCTCGGCAGAGTGTGAGCAGCAAGCCCAACTTCCCTCCTTGTGCCAAATATAGTAGAACCCATCCAGTGAGTGTTTGGCTGAATAGCGTCGTTGTTTCGGGTGGGGCAAGATAGGCCACAGGCTTAGAGAGTGTCCACATGCCAGGTAGGGAAGTTGAGATACCCGACCTCAGACTCAGGCCACTAGTACACCAGCTCCCGCAGCCCGTCCAGTTCCTCCTCAAGGCACATCTTATAGCATTGTCGGCAGTCAGTGCCAAAATAGATTCTATGCCCTACCTTCTCATCATGAGCCGGAGGATTCTCCCAACATTGTTACTGGTATGCTCCATGTATTTCATATTGATGTTTATGTGTTGTTGGACCCCGGGTCAAGTTTTTACTATGTGACCCCACTTGTTGCTATGAATTTTGATAAGAGTCTCTAAAGTATTCCTGAGCCTATCCTAGTTTCAACTACAGTAGGGGAGTCTATTGTTGCTAAACAAGTATACAAGAATTGCCCTGTTACCGCCTTTCATAGAGTCATATTTGCTGATCTGATAGAGTTAGAGATGGTTGATTTTGATGTTATTGTAGGTATGAACTGTCTTTATTCGTGCTATGCGTCTATAGTTTATCGTATCCATGTAGTTAAATTTCAGTTTCCCGATGAACTAGTTTTCGAGTGGTCAGGAAGTTCAGTACCTCCCAAGAGTCACTTTATTTCTTATCCCAAAGCTAGAAAACTTATATCTAAAGGTTGCATTTATCACTTAGTTAGAGTTAAGGACACTAAGTCTGAGACTCCAACTATTCAGTCTGTTAGCATTGTCAAGGAGTTTCCTGATGTTTTTCCGAAAAATCTCCTAGGGGTACCTCCTGATAGAGAGATAGAATTTTGGATTGATCTTCTTCCCGACACTTAGCCCATTTCCATTCCTCCCTATCGTATGGCACTCGCAGAGCTTAAGGAGTTGAAAGAACAACTCAAGGACCTCTTAGACAAGGGTTTCATAAGGCCCAGTGTATCTCCTTGGGGCGCACCTGTCTTGTTCGTTCGAAAGAAGGATGGGTCTTTGCGCATGTGCATTGACTACCGTCAACTTAACAAAGTCACTGTAAAAATAAAGTATC
>NC_061112.1:147374736-147394619 GCF_002878395.1 Capsicum annuum | reverse complement strand
AAATTATTATGTGAACAGTGTATATGGTGATGTGGCGGTCCACGTGGCAGTCCACTAGTGGTTCGATTCTTGAGAAATTTTAATTTCACAATTTGAACTTTGGTGGAAATTGTTCAATGGAGGGAAATACAAACTAATCTTTGGAGCTCCTTTTTCAATTTAAATTTCAAGACTTAAAAGTTTTTGACTAGACTTGTACTTCTTCTTAAAACATGGACCCTTGTTTTATGGAAAAAGGTTGAGATGTGATGTAAAGTCTTTTTGGTGGTTGCGGGTCTTTCAAGATTCAAAAAATACTACAACTTGTCTTTCACCTTTTTAAGATCTAAGTTCACTTTAATATTAACAAGGTGATGAATATGGTGAAGAATTTCAAGAACACAACAACCACAACAAGAACAACCAACAACAATCTCCCAAGAACAACAAGTCCAACACCCAACTACAAGGTCACCTTCGGTCAAGCTATAACAAAAAAATTAACACGGCCAACTTCAATTCCATAACAACAAGAACAACACCAATTGGCCAAGCTTATGTTCACAACAACAACTTTCAACAAGTTCAAGCTCAAGTTTAGATCTAAACCCAAAGTGTTAGTAGACAAGAAAACTAACACTAGAAACAACAAAACAAATAAGAACACTACTAGATCTAGACATACAACAAACAAATCTCGGCCAAGACACAACAAAAACATAATTTTGGCCAAGAACACAAACACAGACAGATTGCTATTTTACTAGAATTTTCATATTTCAATTTTTTATTTCATTTTGAATTTTCAAGCAAGCAAGCCCAAGATTGATCTTCCGGGAACAAAATAAAGCCATGCTTTGATACCAAATGATACGTAAAAGACAAGGAAAACATGAAATAACTCCAAAACAGTCCTCAAATCTTAAGGATCCGAGGACCCTTTTGGAGACCACTCTCGGATTCACTATAACAACAATAATACGAGATAACAATGGTGTATTTGACACCCAAAACAGCCACAAAACGTGACAAACAAGATGACAACAAAAACATAAATTTTTGGATTCAAAAAGGACCCAAAAATAGTCCACTACACAAGATAACAACAAGAAAAGTAAAGGATAGATAGTGAGGCCAATATTATGACAAGAATCAAAAACCAAGTGTATATTATACACTAAACCCCTAATAAATATAATAATAAAAAGCACACTCTTACGATGACCACCAAGAGAATGAAATCACCTTAAGATCTACCGTTTCCAAGCAAAGATCAATATTAGTTTTTTCAAGCCCTATGCTAAGGGTGGCTTTTCCACGCCCTACAACTAAGGGTGTTACACTCTCAAAAGAGAGAAAATATGTCTTTCAATTCTTCATCATTCAAAATCTACAAAGAAATAAGCTAAAATGACCTATTTATAGTGTATTACAAAAGAAGACAAAAAGACCACTTTGCCCTTAATGATTGGTGCGGCCATAGTGTGTAAATACACCATGTGTAATGTCCAAAATTCCCTTAATTAATGTCCAAAATCGTGAGTCCTCAATCTTAAATGCTCCAAGCAATCTTCCACATGCGAGATTGCTTTAAGTTGTGCTCAAAACGGGTTCTCCATGCATGTTCTTGTATTCTCGAGGTGACCAAGTCTTGAGCCTCTATATGTTGGCCTCCAAAGATGTCATCAAAAGATAAGATGGCCATTTGTCCCATATCACATTTTGAGTTTTATGTCCTTCGGGTGAACTAACGCCCCAGCAGCTTTCAAGGACCTTATGAACTGACTGTTCAAGCCATATCTTGATATGTTCGTTATTTTATTTATCGACGACATCCTTGTGTATTTTCGAAGAGACGGTGATCATGCTAGTCATCTTAGAACTGTCTTGCAAACTCTTAGAGATCATAAGTTGTTCGCCAAATTCAGTAAGTGTGAGTTCTGGCTAAGGTTAGTAGCATTTCTAGGCCATATTATTTCAGCTGAAGGTATTTGAGTTGATCGTAAAAAGACAGAGGTTGTAAGAAATTAGCCTAGGCCTATCTCTTCATCTAATATTAGGAGTTTCTTGGGTCTAGCTGGCTATTACCGTTGTTTCGTTGAAGGGTTATCTTCTATTGCATCTCCTATGACCTGGTTGACCAAAAAGAAAGTGAAGTTCCTCTGGTCAGATTCCTGTGAGAAGATTTTTCAAGAGTTGAAGACTCGACTCACTTCTACTCCTGTGTTGACTTTGCCTGATGGTGTAGATGGTTTTGTGGTATATTGTGATGCTTCGGGAGTTAGTTTGGGTTGTGTGTTGATACAGAGAGGTAAAGTTATAGCCTATGCTTCTAGACAGTTGAAACCTCATAAGAAGAATTACCCAACCCATGACTTATAGTTGGCTATCATAGTGTTTGCTTTGAAAATCTTGAGACATTACTTGTATGGAGTGCATGTTGATGTTTTTACTGGTCACAAAAGCCTACAGTATGTGTTGACTTAGAAGGAGTTGAATCTTAGGCAGAGGAGGTGGTTAGAATTTATAAAAAACTATAATATGAGCGTATTGTATCATCCGGGCAAGGCCAATGTAGTGGCAGATGCCCTTATTAAGGTGTCTATAGGGAGCATGTAGCATGTGGAAGAAGGTAAGAAGGAGTTGGCTTGTGATGTGCACCATTTGGCTAGGATGGGTGTTAAACTGATTGACTCCACTGAGGGGAGTATATTAGTGCAAAGTAACTTCGAATATTCTTTAGTCTCAGAAGTGAAGGAGAAGCAAGACTTAGATGCTAGTTTGGTCAGACTGAAGGAGTCAGTCAAGGACCAGAAGGTAGAGGTTTTCTCCCAAGGGGGAGATGGTGTGTTGAGATTGCAGGGAAGATTGTGTGTTCCTGATGCTGATAATTTGAGGCAGAGAATTATGGCTGAAGCGCATGGTGCGTGGTATTCTATTCATCCCGGCATTACCAAGATGTACCGCGACTTGTGAAAAATCTATTGGTGGAGTGGTATGAAGAAGGATATAGCTAATTTTGTGGCAAAGTGTGTAACCTGTCAACAGATTAAGGTCAAGCACCAATGACCTGGTGGTATGATACATGAGTTTAGTATTTTGACTTGGAAGTGGGAAGAGGTGAATGTGGATTTTGTGACTGGTTTACCTCTTTTCCGGCGCCATCATGATTCCATATGAGTGATTATTGATAGGCTGACTAAGTCAGCGCATTTCTTACCTGTGCATACATCCTATTCAGCTGAGGACTATGATATATTATATACTTAGGAGTTAGTCAGGATGCATGGGGTTCCCTTGTCTATCATTTCGGATAGGGGTACTCGGTTCAGTTCTCAGTTTTGAAAGGCATTTCATAAGGGTCTTGGCACCCAAGTTTTTTTGAGTTCTGCATTTCATCCGCAGACTGATGGTCAAGCTGAGAGTACTATCCATACATTAGAGGATATCCAGAATATATTGACTATCCAAGCCGAGAGAATATATCCAGACATCAATATATTCTTGATGGACATCACTGTCAACATCACTGTCTAGACTAGTACTCCCTTCTGAATCTGAATCATCCTCTAAATCATCATTACTTGGATCCTCATCTATTGTAGGGTCAAAAGACTTGGAAGGTATATTAGAAGGAGGAGGCTTATCAGGAGGGTCGGAAGGGAATTTAGGAATAAAAGGCTTAAAATTAGGGCTAGAAGCATCACCCTCATTAATAGGGTTCAAATGTTCCCCACCTACCCCATTGTCAATTCTATTGGGGAAATCCAATTAAAGTGGGGCCTGATCAGGTTCAGTCACCCCATGTGAAACATACACCTCAAGTTCATCCTTATTTTTTAACATGTTGACAATGTCAAAAATAACCTTATCACACTTAATTTCTACCAAATAACTATTCCATTTAACAAAGAAATCACATTGAGTTGAATATCCTAGATATTTAATGTAGTCACTTAACTCAACGTAGGACATCACACTACAAAAAAATACTTTTTAGCCACGTGCAAAATCGTGGCTATATGGTACAAAAACTGTGGCTAAAAAAGTTAACCACGATTCTTTAGCCATGGTTAATAGTGTGCCCAACAGAGGCGTGGCAAGTAAATTAAACACGGTTTTAACGTTCGTGGTAACATTTAACTAGCCACAGTTTCAAGTGAATTTAGCCACCTTCATTTTCATGGGTAATTTATTGAATTTTTCGTTATCATATAATTTAACCACGGTGTTAACCGTGACAAAAAAGCCCAATTTTGTAAAAATATATTTTTGCATATCTATTAGCTATGTTATAATCGTGGAAAAAATGCCCAATTTTTTAAAAGTATTTTTTTGCACATCAATTAGCCACGGTTTTAACCGTGGCAAAAGTGGCCAGCTCTTTTATATATATATATATATATATATTCTCTTTTAAATACGCTAATAGTCTGATATTCCTGAATAATGATAGACATTCACTTATAAATTGACCATTATACACGAAGATTGATATTAATTGAAACATAATTATCAAAGTTCTGACATTGTTCAATATATAGTCACAAAAGATAAGTTCCAAACCTTAAATATTCATAAAAGTTTCACAAATACTAATGTTAAAAATTAAAGAAACACCATATCTATCGTTTGTTTCACAAAATACTAAAGGCTAAGAGGATTAATCAAAGTAGGCAATTCGCTATCAAATTTAGATTGTAAAAATCAATGAGAGTTGCCAAGTGATTCTCATTTTGTACAAGCTTTTCTTTGGTCTCTTCATATCCGGTCAACTTTTCTTTCAAGGTTTCTACCTATTTCTCAAGGTCTTCTTCAACACGTTGACGAGATATACTGCTTGAGCTACCAAGATTCATATTATGATTTCTAAACACTCCAAAAGCTTTTGAAGGACAAACATTGCCACCTAAACCATGCACACGTCCAGAATGTTCAGATCCAAACACTTTTTCAATGACGTCGTTAAGATGAGCTAGTATCTTCAAAGGAACACCATAACTGATAGCAAGTTCCTGATCTTCAGGTAGATGCTCCAATATTTTATCCTACAAGCAAAATAGATAAATGAGATATCCTTGTACCAATAAGACTTCTCTTTCATAAATTTTCAAGCAATTACAATAATTGTAACAACAACAAAAACAACATGAAATGGCCAGTGATGTTCCAATGGTTTTGGAGCTGTTAGTGCTGACTAACACAATTAGTAGTTCTTAATCCACTTATAAACTCTGGGAGGTTTAGATTTGGTAGCACCAGTACATATTGTACTCTTATGGTGTTAGTCAACTTTAGTACATATTGTACTCTTATGGTGTTAGTCAACTTTAATTAATATTTCTTTTATAAAAACAAGCAAAGCTAATTTTACCTTTAAACTATATCCTGGATGGTGATATTCCAACTCATATAACAACTTTTTTTAATTTCATTTCTTGTGCATTTCATTTTATATTAGAACACCAACATGTCGTTTGACAAATAAAAACACAGAGTAACTTGACCTCTGTAAGTCATCAACTGGTTGAGTTGCCAGATACTCAGTAGTTTAAAATTTCAGTAATATAGCTAACCAGATGGAGAATACACAAATCAATATTCATAAAACTACTAAAATGAAGGCTAGATTTAAAGCATATGTAATGTCCCAAACAATATACCAAAAAGGAAATGGGAAGAATGAAACACAAAAGGAAGTGTATTTCATTCACTACTTCACAGAAACTATAAAGACTTCCCAAATTTTAGCCTAACTCTTTAGGGCATTGGATGTTAATGAAAAGAATGGAAAATCACAATTAGCATCGCACAGTAGCCCTGACTAGATACAAACTAAAGCAGTTAGTTACATAAATAATGGATAAACCATAGGGTGGTCTACTGGTTTCACTAGTTAGATAGGAACAATAACAACAATAGTATCCACCACTTAAGTGACAAGAAAATCATGCGATCCAAAGAAGATGAAAGACGAACAATAACACATTGACACCCAGAAATAGCATCAGCGAAAAGGTACAATCCACAAAGTCAACCATGTCAAACACCACCAGCTCCAAAACAATAGAAATTAACAAAGAGAACTCTAACATCTCATGAAAAAAATGCAGCTGACAGATTTAAAGAGAAGAATTGAAGGCAGAGAACTCCGCAGATCCAGAAGCAAAGAAGATGGACATGATATGGTTCTTCCTTGGAGAAAATGAGAGATTACAGAGACGGATACAAATGGGATTGAATATAGAGTGATAATTACTAAGGATCTGTTGTTGCTGTGGTGAAATAACAGTTAGTAATAAGCACAGGAGGAACCGAAACAACACGATTACAACAACAATAACGCCTCGATCGCAACAAGCTGGATATAGAACAATAACAACAATAATATAATCCATTGTGATCGAACACGTAGGATCATGCGAGGGTAGAGTGTACACACGTAACAACATAACCTAGTGCAAAATTGTGGGAGGATACAGCGTACGCAGACAACAACGACAACATACAAGTGAATCTGTGAAGGGTAGGGTATACACAGATATTACCCCCCATCTTTGGTACGTGGTAGAGAAGTTGCTAAAAACTATATATTCGAAATCATAAACAGCACTCAACCCACGAACAAGAAACTATATATTCGAAATCATAAACATCACTCAACCCACGAACAAGAAATTTCAGACAAAAATAAAATTGTACATGAATAAATCAACACCAAAACTGAAATTTGAATATGGACAAGTTAATGAATCTTACAGCTAAAATCTTCCTTTCTTCATTCACAAAATTGTCATCCTTCTTCAGTAAAGTTGATAAAATAACCTCACTTCGACACACAGGTCTTCCCAATTTTTGTTCCTACCATTGACCAAGTATATGTAAATAAAAAATAAGTAGCATGAAACACATTTTATAAAATGATTTTCAAATAAAATTTAAGATTAAGAAACTTACCATCTGACGACCTCTCCTTGCATTGTTTTTGCTACCACTAGCATGCGAAACTTCAAGTTTCTTTCTGTTTTTTGCATTTTGTTCACATTGTTTCTATAATTCTCAAACATCAGTTTGGTTATAAGAAGTAGAAGGTCACAAACACTAAGTTGTACAAATAAAAACTACCTTCATCTTCTCGTCAGGATAGTGATGCACAAAAGCAATCACTCAACAACAGAATCAACTTCTTTGGGAGTTTTCTCAAGAATCTCTTATTTACTTTTATTGGGATAGAAGTTGTTATTTTGTAACTTATATTTAAAGGACCTCCACCTATCTCGTAAAGATTGCATCACCCAATCAACTCCACTGTCATAATCAAACTCAAAATACTCCTTCAAATATCTTTGTAATTCATAAATCAATATATATCAAAAAAATATAAACTAATTGAATGACAATAAACCTAGGTAGTTACCTCAATAAGATCCCACATTACTTGTTTTTTCTCTTTTGGCATCTTATCCCATCTCACAACTGATATGGGACAAAATACAGACTTTTGAGAAAGTCTGCCTAAAAATCTCACAGGCAAGTGTGAACCATTATCACTTCCTTGTCCATCTCCATTGAGTTCCACCATAACTTTATTATTTTTTTTTAAGTTCCAAACTCGATCTACTTGCATCTTTTACGTTGTAACTTCTCCGGTCAAAGTATCAATTATTTTAACAAGCAATTAGCTTTAATCAAAAATAATAACATCAAAAAATAATAAGGAATAAAATGAAATTACTTCTAACCTTTAATTTGGACAAGTAGCGTCTCCTCTTTCACTTATGAGCTAGCTTCATTAGAGCTTGAAGAAGAAATTAGCTTGCCAACACTGAGAGTAGGAGTTGCCATATTGTCATTCACAACATGGTCATCTTGTTGATCCAAATCTTGGGAAGTTACGTTATTATTGTCAGCTTGTCATCCTCATAGGCTTGTAATAATGATTGTGTTGACTTCTTGCGTTTCTATTTCATATTTTTCTAGATTGAGACTTCTCCTGCAGAGACTACTTAAAAGCAAATACAAAACTTAGAGACAACAATTTCCAATGGCTAGAGATGTCAGTTCATCCAAAACCTCAAAACTCTTTGAATTCAGTAGTGCATAAATGACATGCATCATTGTTTGTACACATTTTCAGATTTAGTAAAGGAAATTTCCATTTAGTGTCATGCCTTTATACTGGGAACATTTCATCGACTCATACCTGCGCAAGTTTTGCAGATTTGCTCTTTATTCTGGAGTCGCTGCCTACATTTAGTAGGATTAAAAGAAAAATAAGAACAAGAACCATAACTTAGCTTTAATATGCTACCTTATCAAAAAAATGAAATATACATCACATAAAATAGGGAGAAAAGAATACTGCAACTACAATAAGTCACTGAAAAGAGAAAAAAATAACATTGTATTTTATAAAGATTACAAACCGCTTCAATGTTCCCTCCTCATACGTGTATTTTATAAAGATAAAAAAAAATATTTAAAGGTTCAGATTTGAAATAAAAGAGGAGGGTTATCGAGGGTCAATCAGAAATAGCCTCTCTACCCCCATAAAGCAGAAGGGGTAAGGTTGTGTACATCTTACACATAATTTGTTGTTGTAGTTGTAATGGTCGGGCACCTGATGCTCCATATTTAGGTAATTTTATTTACGGTTTTACTGAATGGATTACTTTTTTGTTGCTTAGGTCTACAGAACAATGTCTGACAGAAAAGAATCTATTTTAGATTTAGCAAAATTTGTTAACAAGGATATGCAAGTCAAGCGTACTGGTGGAAGACAAGTGGTAGGAACACTTAAAGACAAGAGAGATTTAACCTTTTTAGATATGGAGAAAGAAAGGATGTTCTTTATGGCTGATTTAAAATCTTATGAGATTACTTGTAACTTTTAGAGAGGCTTCACAACTTGTTCAGTTTACCTTTACAATTATACATAACTTTCCATTTAAAAAAGAATTAACAGATCAAACTTTTATGTCCAGGAAAACCGCTTGCAGCAGTTCAAGCTACCAGTTACGGTGCTCTGCATTGGCGTATATCTGCTGGTTGAACTGTTCGGTATAGCTCAGATATGTGATATTGACATCTTGTTTTACATATGGTTAGTGTTCAACATATTCCTATCTTGAAGTTCTGTTTCGTATTTACTGGTCTATCCATCAGCAAGATTTTGTAGCAGTCTTGTCTAAGGTACTACTGATAAGGCTCACAAAAACTAGTTTCCTTTTCCAAAGAAATTGAAACCCATATTTTGTATAAGACATTGAGTACCTTAGAGATACTAAGCCATTGACCAAGGCACAAAACTTTGAAGAAATACTTTGAACCAAATCGTTGTTACCACATCTTTTAAAAAATAATCAAACCTTAAAAATATTGGTTCCCAACATTAAAATCCATCAAAACCCATAAAAATTCTCATTCTTAACAACTAAAAAATCCTTCAAAATTCTCATTCTAGAAAATTCATCAAAACCCATCCAAAATTTTCCATCTTTTAAAAAATAATCAAACCTTAAAAATATTGGTTCCCAACATCAAAATCCATCAAAACCCATAAAAATACCCATTCTTAACAACTAAAAAATTCCTCAAAATTCTCATTCTAGAAAATCCATCAAAACCAATCAAAATTTTCAATCTTAACAACTAGAAAATTCACAAAACATATCAAATTGCAGATTTCGTAAGCTCACAATTTAAATAAATAAGAAAAATATAGAATCTTATTTTCAATTTTGACCTTAAAAACTCTAAATTGCAACAATTTATTACCTGAAAGAAGTACTTGTATCACCTTCCGCTACTGTTGAAGCTAGAAATATTGCAGAATTAATTTTCGGGAGAATTGATTCCGCTAATATTCAACTACTACTGAAGCTATCTTGGTGTGGAGCATTGTATCTTTGTTTCTGTCCAATTACGAACTAGCTAGGGCTAAATGGTGTGGAACCTTTAGTTTTTGAGGGGGGAAAATTTGTCTTAGGATGGAAAGGGAGAGAAAAGTGGGAAATAATAAAATTTTGGAGGTAAATAAAAAAATAAAATTTATCTTTTGGAGGGATTGAAATATTTCAGCGCCTATTTTAGCCACGATATATTTGCCACATTCTCTAAAGCGTAGAGAACTTTTTAACTTTTTGTTAATTTAGCTACGATTTTTGTAATCGTGGGTAAAACGCATTTTTTTGGTAGTGTCATATCAACATCTTTATCGAAAACTCAGTCACAAACCCACCAATATATTCAGGTGGGGGACCAAATTCTATTTCACCCCATGATACCATCGTTACAAGCACAAAAGTCACTGAAAGATACCTGAAAAAGCAACAATTCAACCACAAAAACACATTGAAATCAGTAAATAAAGAGAAATAACACCCCACCCCACCCTAGCCACCCCCACTTGAGACACACCCAAAAAGAATTCTAAGTTGTACATGTTACTACAACACCGTAACAGTAACAACAACATATGCAAAAAAATCGACAAACATCCAACAAACACATAAGTCAATATGTTTATGTTTGCATCAATTTCAGTAAATTATGTTTTTCCCCCAAAAAAATACAACTTCGAAGAATCCATCAAATCGACAAAATTAAACATAAACGTTTTATATGCATAAGTCAATATGTTCATATTTGCATCAATTTCACTAAATTATGACCTAAAAAATATTTCCCCCAAAAAAAACCCAACTTAGAAAAATTTATGATTAGAGACATTAAAACTACAATACACAGAACCCTAACCTGTAAATCCTCACTCCTAGGTTAATACGTTTTTCCCTCAGTAAATTTTTCTCTCAAAACCTTCGATCTCCTTCGAGTGTGAGCTTAGAGTGTAAGTCGCGACAGATAGGAGAGAAAAATCGAAGAAGAGAGAGAGAAATGAAAAATGAATCATTTCAAATGATTGGGATATTTTATCACAATCGGGTCGGGTTATTGGGTTAAACCCAACCTTTTTAACCTTTTAATAATTAAATTATTATTTAAAAAGAGAGTGCAAACCACACGCCTAAGGTTTACTGCAGATATGATCAAAATGGTATATTTATAAGGGATTAAATAAGAATCGTGAGGTAACAGTTGGTATTGAAAGTTTAAGTGTCTTTTTGAAAATCTCGGATAATATCAGTGGAATAATTATGTATTTACTCTAAAAAAAAGATTTTAGATGTAAGGTGGCTATTTGATTTGTATACAAAAATCAATAATATAATTGTCATATCTAGTAATGAAATTTCTCATAGATTATCTCATAAAATAATAAGGCTAGTAAAGTGTTTGTTTTAAGCCCCAAAATTTTTGAGACCCCAAAAAATTTAATATGAATTTTTATGATTTTAGTTTCACTTAAAATAATATTAAAGATTGTAAAATATAAAGATAAAAAATTTAAATTAAATAAAAAATAAAGAAGAACTATCTACATTTTATAAAAATATTTTAGAATTTTTGTCAAATCTTCATATTAATAAATAAAGTTTTCACAATAATATTCAAGGTAATGCTGCAAACAAATGACTAACATTTTATTAATTAATTATTTCTTACTTTTATAAATTATAGTTTTAATTTGGTTATAAATAATAATATTATTTTGTGAAGTTAAATGTTTAATGCCTTTTATGTACAACACATTAAAATATTGGGATTACAATGACTCACAGAATTGAAAATATGCCTAAAACGTTTGATCTCACTATGCAACCATCCAAGTTCATCGTCAGAATACGAAAACGAGTTAACGCTCGCACTGTCTCCAAATTAGTCGTAAGGAATTTAAAAAAAAAATACGAAGAGAAGAGTATCAATCACAAGGAATTAAAAAAAAAGTATGAAGAGAGTTGCAAGGACTTAAGATAAAAGACATCCGCGAAAGTGAAAATAGCCACCACTGAATTGGCTAAGGAATTGGGTACAAAATTTAGTTGATTTTAGAAGTGATTCCGCTCTATTGTAGTTCTTGAGCAATACAAAAAGTGTATCTTGGATTGATTTTAAAAGAGAACTGTACAACATTAGATAGTGTGTTTTATTGATATTGGAAGTGAACTGTCGATCTGTCAAGAGCATTAGATAGTTCAAATATGTTTACTATGTTTATTGATTTTCATTCTGTCAAGATAAATTGTAAGCTTCGAAATAGATAGTTCATTCTGTTAGTTTGCTTTTTTGAACAAATTCTCGATCAATACACAAATTTCCATTCTGGCAAGTTGCTAATCATAGGATTGGAAAATGAATATACTTGAGTGAAATACTTACTCATAGCCTGTGTAACTCTTTCCCCATCTGCGAGAGTCGAACTTAGTGGGTTTTACAATTTTAACTGGTCAACATGTATAACCAGGCCCTGAAGCCTTTAATGTGAAGTTCTTAGTTACTCTCACTTCGTATTGGTCATTCCAGCAGCACCAACACTAACTAGGAATGAGCTAACAGCAATGGCCGAGTCTTTTGGGTTGGGCTCTCCTGTTTGGTTTATAACATTGGTGCTTTCATTGAGAGTCCCATGCGTGGAGGCCGTGACTCGGAGTGGTGGCCTATGTGCCAGTAGTGGTGGCCTGGACCCGAGGGGTGCCAGCCGTAACCAACTGGGCATAGCTGTGACCAACGAGGAGCCCGTGACTCGGAGTGGTGGCTGCCAGTAGTGGTGGCTTGGACCAGCGAGGAACAAACCACGTATGGAGCCGCGTCTCCGAGTGGTGGCCTGTGTGTCAGTAGTGCTGGTCTGGACCCAAGAGAGGTGCCAGTTGTGACCAACTGGGCATAGCCATGACCAACGAGGAACAAACCACGTATGGAGCCGCGTCTCGGAGTGGTGGCCAGTGTGTCAGTGGTGGCCTGGATCCAAGAGGGGTGCCAGCCGTGACCAATGAGGTCGTTGGTTCTCAAGCGGAGACGATTGTAATGAACCAATGTCCCACATTGGAAAAAAAGAGAAATGCTAAGGGGTTATAAGTCAATGGGTTCTCCCACCTATTAAACTAGTTTTTTGGGTTGGACTCTCCTGTTTAGTTTATAACACCATCTGGTGGAGAAAGGATAAAACAAAAAGTATCAGCTAAGAACCACCTACACCTTCCTACGCAAAGTAATCTCCTTACAACACGATAGCGATGGGAAGTGAAGACATGTTTCAAATATAATGTTTAATATTGGTACTAAAAATAAACTAAACAAATATATTCATTTGGTATGGTGAAAAATGTTCTCGGTGAAATATATCTTCCGCAAAACAGGTTTTTGATCTAATTTTTTTCATATATTTAAGTCAGTGTAGGTTAAAAATTAAGTCATGATAAGATAAAACATCTTATCCAAATTATAATTATGTATTAAATTTAAAAATTCTTACTTTTTTTATAATAAATATAATTAACAATACTAATATTAGGAAGTAAAAATAAACTCCTACTCAAAAAGAAAATTTTCTATGACAAACTCAGACGTATTTTAAGGAAGCTTCGAGCGCATATGACAGCAGTTGCTAATGCTACTCTCTCTTGAAGGATATAAACAATTATAAAATAATCTCACACACACACAGATATATATATATATATATATATATTACTAGATAAGTATGTCCGTATTTTGCACGGGCCTAACATGAAAAGTATATATGTTTGTTTCAAATGATGAAATTGAAGAATAAAAATTTAGGAAATTATTTTTCGTGCGCTCGATAAACTGTTGAATGATATAAGAGACAATAATTTGGATAAATTGTATATCTATTTCTTGAACAGAACTAATAGGATATCATCCGTAAACAAAAAGGATAGAAAGTTATACACCGATAAAATTCACATAAAGAAAATTGAAGTAGAAAGAAAAAAGAAAATTGATTCTTGTGCCACTATGATATACTATATTATGGCTATACTTTATTCAGTTTCTCTATATTCACTGTTTATTTTTCGCTTTTAGATTGTATATCTGAGTGCAACAGAAAAAACAAATAATTACTTGCACAACTATACATTAACGATTGTCCATCAAGAGCCTAGACTTAGAGGATTTTCAGTTATATCAAAATCGTGATTATAAGAGGATTTTTAGTTATATCAAAATCATGATTATACTTTGACCTGCTCTAAATGCTCGATCCTTTTATAAAGGAATTCAGAATAAATATTGATATTCAATTAAATTTTTAATAAGCAAGTAGGCGACCTCGTTTCTTGGTTCAAGTCATTGATGTTTAATAAGTAAGTGAAATATACGTAAATAAAGTGGACTTTTATTGAACATATAAAGTAATATGTGATGATCCTGAAGTGATCTCCATACAAAATCTCATAATTCGAAGGAAATTCAAATGTTAAAAATTGACAAATTTTGATTTAACTGAAGTCACGGAATGCTAACTTGTATAGAGATTTACCAATCTTGTTTCCTCATAATGCTCAATATGTAGCCTCAAAAATGCGATTTTTTCTTTTTTTTTCTTTCACTAAAGTTGTCTCTATTTTTAGGAGGATATGGCTCTAAAATGAACTATAACTGAACATGGTACCTGAAAGGAGTTTAAGTAACCAAAGTGGTTAATGTATGCTATTGTTGATGTTTAACCACATTTAGAATCTATTATAAAAGAAATAAACGACACCTTAGTGAGTTAGTCTCTTGTTCCTTCTTGTCAAGGTCATTCTTTAACATTTCAAACACAAGTTAGTTTTTCGTCCCATGAGAGATGGAACTGCTTTCAAGTCGAGCAACCTCGAATAACTACAAAATTGAGAAGTTAAGGACTACCTTAAAAATTTTATGTTTAAATCTTTGAATTAAGCACTTTTAATCTTATCAGGTTGCAAAAAAAATTCTTCTCTATCTTCACACAACTCTCCTTGTTTAAAACAGAATGACCTGCTTTGACTTGACATTAATTTTAAAAAAATAATGAAAATTTTTAAATTTTGTGGTCTTAAATTAAAGTTACGTCAAATTTACTTTAATTCTGTCGTCTCAAAGATGTCACGTGAAAAATTAAAATTAAAGTGTTCTCAAAAGAAAAGGAGTCATTTTTTTAAAACAGATTAAAAAGAAAAGTACGTCATTATTTTGTAAATGGGGGGTGTATAATTTTGAAATATGAAACCTCTTATGCTAGAAGGAGTAAAATAATTATTCGGCTGCTATAGACATAACCACATGAACTTTTATTGAATAAGTAAAATAAAATGTGATAAATCATGAAGTGATCTCCATAAAAAATCCTACAGTTCGAAAGAAATTCATATATCAAAAGCTGAACAACATTTGCGATTTTGACAATAATTGCTTTTAAATGAAGACAAGGAATGCTCTAAAAGAATTATGCCATATCTTTTTCAGTATTTTCATGTAAAAGAATTATTTGATTGCTTTAGACATAACCAAACATCTTGGGTGCATTAAGATTTTTCCTTTTTCATTGAAAATTTATTTTATTAGATGACAATTTAATGTACGAATGTTGTTATAAATAATGACCTAAAGCAAAAGATATTCAAGATTATATCCAATAGGAACAAATGACTTATCGGTCATTGAAAAGAAAATAAAGTTTTAACCAAAAAATTTTATAAACAATTCAAAATAACAGTATTATAAAAAAAAAAAAAAAGTATGTTTGAATAAATTTATTTTACTAAATGTAGTTTTAACTGCTTCAACGTTAAGATAGTAAAATAAAATCAGAGAAGTTTCAACAATAAACAGCTAGTAATTGGTGATAATATAAAGAGGAGAAAAAATTAAAAATACCTATAGCTTACTTCTTTCTGAAGGAGTAGCAGCTGCGGCAGCGTCCGTCGATGTTGAAATTGCAGCAACACAAAACTTTTCTGAAATCTCATCTATACCATTTTTATAAATAACAGGACACTTCTTTAGCCACGGAATACAAAGTGAGCACTTAAAACAAATATGCATAAGTGGATAATGAAGAGTTTATTGTTCTATAACGTCAACAAGTTTTGCACTTAAAAATAAAGCGCAAAATCTTAAATCCGTATAGAAATAGTTGTTTTACACAAAATGGTACTTCAACCTAAAATAATTCTTTTGTTGACTGATTTTTTAAAAAAAATTAAGAAATAGAATTAGAAGTCAAAGAAAAATCAATTTTCATTGAAGAAAAAGTTGGCATTCATATTTAAATCAAAGAAAGGTCCACTTAATTTCAATGTTTAAGTTTCTTTTTATTTGAAGTCTAGCATTCTTCTTTTCAAGAGTTGATTTAAGGACATATTGTCATATATTGACCCGTATGATCCCAAGATTCGCTTATACATTAGGGTGTAGTAAAAAAAAAGTCTATATTGATTAACACATAACTAATCTGCTATCCTGACTTTGTAAGTAGCAGGGCAGTCGAGACTCCATGCATTACAACCTCTTAATTGAAGAGCTGAGAGTCACTCACAAACAATCCATCTAAAATGGCTAAGATATATAGTGTAGACAATTCAACTTAATATAACATCATCTTACCTTCAAGTATAATCCAATCCAGAGCTCTGACTTCTTTATCGGCAAGATATTTGTCTTGAGAAGAGATCAAAGAAAAATCTTAGCAATCTAATTAGAAAAGCAATGTTCCCTATTCAGATAAAGAAGTCTTTTCACGTTAGGATTCGACAGACGTGACTAAACTACAATAAAAATCTATATGTAAGTTCTTTTAAGACGCCTTCACAGATTAAGCCCTAGCTAATTTAGTAGAAATATACCTATATAGGATACTAATTAGAATGTGACACATCTAATTCTTAGCCTCCCACGGCTTCTTTTATAATTTAAGATGCTTTTACAGAAAGCGATAACAACTTAAGGCGAATTGAATCAACTGGCCTGCTGATTTATACGCTGCAAATGTTGTCTTTTGATGGCTCTTCTCACCGCACCCAAAGCATTCTCAATAATGGAGTTTTCACTAGTCAACAATAAAATGTATCTTCAATAATTTTATCATCTAAATTTTGTCCTTACAATAATCAAGAGATGAAAACGATAAGCAATTTTTTTGTAGCTAAAGATATTATTTATTTTCTAAAAAGAAACAATCAGATTGTGTATAATCAGAATTAGAACGATCATATTTCTAGAATTTGAAAAGACTCCTCAAGTAAATAGAATTACAATCATAATTTATTTTAACTAAAAGTTTGATCTTTCATTCAACATCCTTGATATTCAGCCACTACAATAACAACAATAATATATCAATATAGTCTGACAAAGTAAAGTATGAAAGTATAGAGTGTACGTAGGCCTTACATCTACCACGGATGTGAGATAGAGAGTTGTTGCCAATCTATTCTAACTCAAAGCAAAAACAGTTTGGAATAACATTCAATAGCAAAAACAGTTTGGAATAACATTCAATCACTAAAATAGAAAATCTAAAGAGAACTGAAGAGAAATTCGAAAAAAAAAAATGTATACACTTAGGGGTCGTTTGGTTTGAAAACAAAGTTATGATAAAATTAGTTATGTTAGATTAGTTGTTATCGAATTAGTTATCTTGTTATTATTTTTCAGTGGTTGTTTGGTTTGTGATACTATTATTATTTTTTAGTAGTTGTTTGGTTTGTGATATTAAAAATAATATGCATTGCATTCTTTCTAAGAATAAATAGTTTGTTTGCAAAAATACTCTCACATTTTTTAGCTTAATTATTTCTCTTCATATTAAACCATACAAAAGAAATTGAAAGTTACTAATTTTTTTATTAACTTTAGTAGCATTTTTTCCTAAAAATACATGTTAAGAAATTTATGTTAATATTTTTTAAATGTATATGAAGCTTTAATATTTCATGTTAAATTACTTATTTTGTCCTAAATTTTATAAAATGTTGATAATGCCATTTTTTGATTAAAAAAAATCACCATAAAAAAATGTTAAAAAGTATTGCTCTCATTTTTTCATTATTTAGTATCATTAATATTTGGAGAGTTAAATTCTATTTTTTTTTAAAATAAATTTTCAAACATTTTTAGCTATATATAAAAAGTAATTTATATTTAATAATTAAGCATGAACTAAGTTAGAAAGGGAATATCAAGATATTTTAATTACTTATCCATGATAAATTTATTAAGAAAAATAAAATTTGAAGTACGATTAATAAACATTTCTACAAAATAGAAAGACAATAAATCCTTGAATCAATTTTGAATTTGATTGTATAAATAATTTTTATGGCGTCACTGTCATTTTTCCATGAATCATCACTTTTGTAGTACTTAATATAAGTTCAAATAATTATTCAAATGAATTATTAAAAAAATAAATAATAATAATAATAATAATAATAATAATAATAACTTATATATTGGTAGTGGGGAAATAATAATAATAGTAGTAATAGTAATAGTAATAGTAAAGAAAAATATTAATAATAATAATAGTAGTAATAGTATAAAATCCTCTGTTTTATATTCCTTATGGGTGCCGTATTTATGTTATGTCATCTGCTTCTGTGCTTTACTATGTGTTTGTGGGATATCTTGTGCCTCGAGCCGGGGGTCTTTCGGAAACAGCCTTTCTACTTCATCAGAGGTAGAGGTATGGACTGCGTACATCTTACCCCCCAGACCCCACTAAGTGGGAATACACTGGGTTTGTTGTTGTTGTAGTATAAAAATGAATAATAATAATAATAATAATAATAATAATAATAATAATAATAATAATAATAGCGTGACAAAATAGTAGTACCAATGGTCACATTGTAAAAAGGAGTTGGAATGTCGCTTATTTCACATAAACTGAATTACATAAAATCATGAACGGACCTGAACACTAATGAAAAATAAATCGAGATTAAAAAACACAACCATCAGTGCGTCAGGCCTCAAACAAGCAGTTGGTGTTCTTGATATATCTTATTTAGAGCTTGTAAAGATTGTTAAAGATAAACATTAGTAATTGCGTATTTTTGCAGAATCAAAATAAGAGGGAAAAAAAAGAGTAGAATATGTGTATTTTTGCTGAAGAATATAGAAGAATTTCATCAAATATTATTTGAATAGAATCGTAAAAGTTCTTATTTTATATAAGTTAAAATTCTAATTGATATAGAAGTCTTAACTATTAAAATTTCTTACCTACATTAAAATTCGCTATTATTATTATTATTTTCAATTGTAGAATAATAATTAAAAGTGTAAGACGATTTGTTTTACTACGGATAATTTTAATGAAGGATAAAAAATTCAAATCACTTTTTTAGTCTTCGCGTTTTAAATATATTATATAGATTATTTAGAATTTTAATATTATTAGAATTTACCTTATGGAAATCTTACTTAATTACATGTATCAATATATATTACTCTCCTATTATTAAAAGCTGATAAATCAAATTTAGTTAATTTATAATTCTTAAACTAATAAAAAAAATATTAGTTGTCATTAATTCTAATGACTTTTAATAAGGAAAGGTTTTAACATAGATATATTTAATTCATTTTCAACTCTTAAATATTAGGAAAAAATAGTGAAAAGATGATTTTGTCTAAAGTAAAGATTTTTAATAAAAAATAAAAAGTTCAAACAACATTTTAAAGGTTCTTCACGTTTTTAATATATTATATTATATTATTATTATATATGTAATTTATTTACATAATAATAATAATAATAATAATAATAATAATAATAATATAATAGCATATGTATAGTGTAAACACCTAATTTTTTATCAAACCTAAGTGTTTTTGCCATTTTAGTGTTCAATTTCGTTTTAGGATCTAAATTAGATATTTTAAATTTATCTTATTTTTACTAAATTTATTTTAAAATTTTGAAAAAAAAAAAAACTACAAAAATAGAGTCACATTTTAAATAAGTTTTTACTTTCATTTTTTAGTTTTTATTTGTTTATTTATTTTTT
>NC_061112.1:147328730-147371736 GCF_002878395.1 Capsicum annuum | reverse complement strand
TGTTGTCCCATCAGAAAAAGTGACTTGTGTTACGTAATTGACATTCCTGGTACAATCGTACTGATTGTGTTACGTAATTGACATTCCTGGTACAATCATACTGTTGTCCCATCATAAGAAATGGAAGAGGGAGGTGTTGTCCCATCAGAAGAAGTGGAAGAGTTGTCCCTATCAGAAGAAGTGGAAGAGAGAGCTATTGTCCCATCAGAAAAAGTGGTTTGTGTTACGTAATTGACATTTCTGGTACAATCATACTACTCTTTTGGAAGAGGGAGCTGGTACAATCGTATTGCTGTCCCATCAGAAGAAGTGGAAGAGGGAGATGTTGTCCCATCAGAAGAAGTGGAAGAGCTGTCCTCATCAGAAGAAGTGGAAGAGAAAGTTGTTGTCCCATCAGAAAAAGTGGCTTGTGTTACGTAATTGACATTCCTGGTACAATCATACTGCCCTCCTGGAAGAGGGAGCTGTTGTCCCATCAGAAAAAGTGGAAGAGGGAGCTGCTGTCTGGGGAAGGAATTTCCCAAATTGCTTCATACTTAAAATTGCTCTCGTGGTTGGCCGGTCTCAATAAAATTAGTGGGTCAAAGCAAGTTTTAATTAAAGGGCTTACATACTCTAAACATAAAATAGAATTATCTTCTTTCACAGTAGTTGTTTTGGTGTACTATTTTTAAAAGACATATAACATTTAACTTCACACATTAAAATAATTATTAATAAAAGTAAAAGAGTAATCCTAGTTAATAAGGTAGTAGCCATTTATTTGTCATACATTAACTTGAATGTTGTTGTTAAAATTTTATTTATTTAATATAAAATTTTAGTTATTTAGTTCAAAGTTCAAAAATATTTCTTGTAAAATGAGATAGCTTTTTCTCTTCTTTTTTTTTTTAAAATAATTTTTTAAAATGTATTTCATAATCTTCGTTATTATTTCTTAGTGAATAAAGTTGAAATCATATAATTTACTATTAAAATTTTTGAGGGTGGAATCACAATAAATCACAAGGGAAATATGCCTAAAACTTTTAACGTCACTTTGGCACCACTCAAAGTCAATGTGGTGCAGGAGAAACAGAAAAGACCGAGAAGAGTGTTGCGTAACGTACGATCTGCGCAAAACCACAGCTTAGACAACGACGAAGATAGTCATCAATGCATTGGTGAGGAAATCAGTACCAAGTAGCTTCCAAAGGTATTAGAGTGGTACAAAAATGTTGCATTTGATATCCAAGATTTAGAAGCCCATTTAATTGATTTTAAAAGTGATTGTGTTCTGTTATAGTTGTTGATTGGCTGAGGAATTGCGTATCAAGTTGAAGTAGTATTGGAGTATTGGAGGGTACAAAAATGGATTGATTTTAGAAGTGATTGCGCTCTGTTATGTTGTTGATTGGCTGAGGAATTGCGTATCAAGTTGAAGTATTGGGGGTACAAAAATGTATTGATTGTAGAAGTAAATGTGTTCTGTTATGGTTGTTGATTGGCTGGGGAATTGCGTATCAAGTTGAAGTATTGGAGGGTACAAAAATGTTGGATTTGATATCCACTGGTAAGAAGCCCATTTAATTGATTTTAGAAGTGATTTTCTTGATCAGTACGCAAATAGTATCTTGGATTGATTTTAGAAGAGTACTGTAGATTTTCATTCTGTCGAAAACATTAGATAGTTTAAATGTGTTTACTGATTTACCGATTTCCATTCTTTCAAGAAGCAAGAATTCAAAGAGAATTGTATTAAATAGTTTGAATAAATTCTTGATCAATACGCAAATTTCCATTCTGTCAAGTTGCCAATCATAGGATTGGAAAATGAATATACTCGAGTGAAATACTTACTCATAACCTGTGTAACTCTTCTCCCATCTGCGGAGATGAACGTAGTGGGTTTTACAATTTTAGTTGGTCCACAAGTATAACCGTGCTCTGGAGCCTTTAATGTGAAGTTCTTAGGTACTCTCACAGTCTTATTGATCGTTCCAGCAACACCAACACTAACTTGGAATGAGCTAACAGCAGTGGCCGGATTGTCCACATGAGTTGGTCACTCCTTCCTTGCAGCAATTTGCTGCAAGGAAGTCATATGGTCCATGTTGTTGTGGTTGTAAGGAGTTCCAGGCATCATGTCAGCGACTGTTGGATCTTTCTTGCAGCAATGTGGAATATTTCCTTTAAATTTTGAACAATCTCCCTGCTCTGTCGTCTGACCCCCTGGGCCATATGACTTTCTTCATTGCCCACGTCCATCCCAGAGTCTAGTCTGGTGATTGGATGTTATATATTATTGAAAGTTGTATATTGTCACCACATCCTGTTAACTTGTAAACGGTTAATCAGAAGCTTTCAGTTTAGGAAATGCTTATCAGAACAAGAAAATAAAGAGAAGGGAGTCAAAAGGGGACTGTCAGGCCTAAATGACTAAACTTCTGTCATGTAGGCCGAAGCTATCCAGATGAATAAACGTGTAATCACGATTTAGCTACCGAGGAACATGAAAGTAAGTACTGTATTAGCCCGTAAAAAAATACTTAGAAGTTGCATCCAAATTCAGGAAAAAATGAGTTAAGTTGAAAAGGGGGTGAGGGGTTGAATCCATTTAGCTAATATGCAAACAAACATAGAAAACTGAAAACTGAAAGAGTGTACGCATATCAATTTGGGAGTTGCAGAAAAATATTTGCTATATAGTTCGGATTAGTCTGCCCTTTTGTGCAGGTGATCTAAGGATCCATCTAAGGGAGGTCTAAATTATCAATTGATGGACAAAATTAGTGTTACACATATCCATCAGGTGTCCAGTTGATCACATCCCATTTTATAGTAATGTTTCCATTTGGATCAAGTGGATCAAAGGCATCTGGTGGAGAAAGGATAAAACAAAAAGTATCAGCTAAGAACCACCTACACCTTCCTACGCAAAGTAATTTCTTTACAACGCAATAGCGATGGGAAGTGAAGGCATGTTTCAAAGATAAGGTTTAATATTGGTACTAAAAATAAACTAAACAAATATATTCATTTGGTATTGTACAAAATGCTTTCGGTGAAATATATCTTCGACAAAACAGGTTTTACTTTGAGAAATCATTTTTTTGAATATAAAATTTTTCAATATAGGGTTAGCATAAGGTTTAAGAATAGTATTTTGACAGGTATTGGGGGTTGACATACTTGAAGATAATGTTTAAATACTGATTGAATGCGTTGATTTGAAAAATTTGTAAAGGAAAATAACATCCTCCTATAAGTGAGGGAAGTCATTTCCCATCGTTAGTACAAATCATTTTTTCATAGTTCAAAACGATCAAACAATGAATATGTTTCTCAAGGAGAAATATTTACAACGAAGATATACTTCATCATACCTACTCAAGTGAGCTATCTTATACAGTGCAGTGAACTCTTTTATAAGTCAAATTCTGGTAGCACATGCACAATTTAAACGGAGAAATATACATTAAGCTTCATTTAAATGCAACTTGTTACATAAATGTGGTACCTAAAGTTTGGCAACCTCAAAATATGAATAGCTACGAAGAGAAGAACAGTATTGTTTCAGAATTCTTATCAATTTTGGACGTAATCTAAGTTCATATTCAGGCAATTAAGGGGATCAAACTATAATGATTTCCTTTAATCTTATTATTTGGAGAATGCAAAGCTGCAAGGAAGCACCAGATATATATTTCACATTTCACAATGTCATTTTAATCATAAGACATGATCACCGATGCCCACAGAGGCTATAACAACAACTAATCCTGGTAAAGTCTAGGTAACACCCAATGTCCTGTTGTCTAATACTCCCTCCGTTCTACAATAAATGAATTGTTGGAATATTTTAATTATTCAAAATAAGTGAATGGTTCATAATTCAAGGTTAATATTGAAATTTTTTTTCAAATTTATCCTTCATTAAATGTGCATTGGGAGTGATGTATCGGTTTTGAAATTTGAAAAGAATAAAAATGAAAAACATAATAAATTTATATCTTTATTTTTTTCTTAACATATGTGTCAAAATTTAATAATTAATTTATTGTGAAATGGAAGGAATAGGATTTTGCAGCAGAATATTGAAATTTTCAGTTCACTGAATTCCTTACTTTAAAATGTGTCGGCGAAACCGAAAGAGAAAATGATTAGCAAAATTTGCTTTTAAGGAGAGAGAGATTTGCTTGGATGCGTCTAATAAAAAAGACAACTGCGTACCGTTAGATTGGGCTCTATGGACCCGTTTCTGTTGATAAATTGATCAAACGGTGCAGGAAACTTCAATATTGCCAGTGTTGTATGCTGCTTATGCACCAGATTGGAGCTCTTTTCTTCGATTGGGCCAAAACCGAACGACGGCGTTTCGTCGCGTCTCACTATATTTAAGCGTAAGAATTTAATTTTCTTAAAAAATATTCTATACCAGTAAATTTGATCTGCTATTATAGGTTACTCGTTTTTTAAAATTCTTATATAAGAAATTGAGTAATTTAAAATACAAGGTCAGTTTTACTTGACAATATAAAATATTTTATATACTGGCAGTGCACAGAACTTAAACTCTCACTGTATTGTATGTTTTATATACATAGTAGTTTGGAGTAGGGACAAAAATGACACCTAAAATTAAAATAATATACTAAAAATAGCTCCTAAAACTAAAAACCTGATAAATAACCATTTCATACGCTTAACTCGGCTGAAACTAATTTCAAAAAATAGCCAAATGTTTAATTTCCAATTTATAGCAGCATTTATTGACCAAATAGCGACCAACTTTGGTAAGCTTCTTCCGCTTCTTCTTTTTTTTCTTTTCGTTTTTTATAGTTGTCATTTTACTTTTCTTTTTTAGCTTTTTTTCTAGTTTTATTTTTCCTGCTGGTTTAGTACATAAAAAAGAATGCTCTTTATTGTTTAAACAATCAAATATAAGTTTGGAGTTATTCCTTTCTAGCTAGTTGAAGATGCTATTTATTTTATTTTTATGTTTTTATATATTAATGATATAATTTGTATACATCATAAAAAAATATATTTTGTACAATAAATTTATAGTTTATATACCCATTCTATATGACAATTACATAATTTTTATACATTCTATACAGTCTTTAGTTGCAATTATTGTATATATTTGCACAAATTTTCTTTGTAAAAGGTGCATTTATGTGGTATATATACTATATCGATGTGGTATAAAAGTATATCAATCTAGTATAAGAGAGTATCAATTGAGTATGTGGACACTGCATATGTATGCATAGGTTTCTTCTCTCTTGTTATAAAAGGGTATCAATGTAGTATAAAAGAGTATCAATTGGGTATATGGATTGCATGTGCTTGTATAAAATTTCCTTTCTCTTTTTAAAAAAGTGTATCAGTATAGTATAAAAGTGTATCTATGTGGTATAAAAGTGTATCAATTGAGTATAGAGACTACATGTGTCCAATTAGGCCAAATGGCTAAAATAGAAAATAAATTGGACCGACTGGCACCAATTGCCCACATTTTCAAATAGGGAAAGGACAAAAATAACACTTAAAACTAAAATAATTCTACAAAACTAGCACCTAAATTTAAAAACTCAGTAAATGGACATTAAACATCACAATTCGACCCTTTCCACTTTGTGTACTGGGCCGAGCGATCTCAAAGCACACTTCTGCAGCTCATTCTTGCTAACATAGTATGAGTTAACTAACCATTTCAACCGAATCTACTTGATAACGCTAGCAACTCCACTTCAACATAGTTTTATCTTTAATGGGTCCATTTTTTTTTTGTCTCCTTTTCTTTTTTAATAATGCAAAGTTTAATCCATTTCACTTTCAAAAGTCAAAGTAGACGTTGGACAATTTAACTGAACTTTTAGGTAGATTTAGGAGTTTTATTCTAAACCATTTACATGACAATCTTTTTAAAGTGATATAACATTATTAAAGTAACATACTATTTGTTTTGTTTAATTTTACTTATTTATACAATAAAATACAATATCGTATATTTTTAATATAATACAATTGTTAAAAATATATATTTATATATAATAGTGATACAGTTTCTATACATATACATATTCTATATAATAATTATAGCATTTTTATACATATTCTATATAATTTTTAACTACAATTATTATTTAGAATTCTACATATTTTATTCGACTCTATATAGTTTTTATATGCATTCTAAAAATGTATCAATCTAGTATAAAAGAGTATTAGTTGAGTATATGGACACTGCAAGTGTATCGATGTAGTATAAAAGTATATTAATGTGGTATAAAAGAGTATCAATTGGGTATAAGGACTGCATATGCTTTCCTAGAATTTTCTTTCTCTTTTTTTAAAAGTGTATCAATATAGTATAAAAGTGTATCATGTGGTATAAAAGTATATCAATTGAGTATAGAGACTGCATGCGCCCAATTGGGCCAAATGGCTAAAAAAGAGTATTACTTTAGCCGATTGGCTATAGCATGTTCACCTTTCAATTATGGGCCCTTTTTTTTTAAAGGACAAAATTTAGAAATAACATACTTATCCCTTTAATTATGAGCTTCATAACAACAGTTTCATAATTACATAATATAGCAAGTTGTATTTGTATTTTTGCAAACAGTTGCTACAAAAATATAAATACATATAATTTTTACTGTCCTTATGATCGATATGTATTTTGTATTTTTGCAAACTGTTATTACAAAAATACAAATACATATGCTAAAAAATATAATTTGATAAAAGTGTTGTTATTTTTTGTAATTTAATACTTAAGTATGCTACTTTATATATTTTTTCTTTTTTTAAATGGTCATGCCATGTCCTTTCCCCTTTTCAAATTGTGGGTTATTTCTTTTCAAAGTGGTCAGCCCATGTCTTTTCCCCTAATAGTTTTATAAGGCCCATGCTAAGCCTAGATCCAAGATCAAGTACTTTAATATTTTATAATAATATAATAATATAATGAAATACTCTTTTCATCCCATTTTACTTGTCTCAAATTTCTTAATTTGATTTTTCATTTTACTTGTCATTTTTTACAAATTAAGAAGAGACTAAAAAATTTGCCCCATGTTTTATCATTTACATTAATTGTTTTTTCTTCAAATTAAAATGTAAAACATCATTTAATAGGGGTACTATGATAAACTAACCATGTCATTAATTATTTTTTTAATCAATGTGCCTAGTTAATTGGGACAAGTAAAATGGGACGGAGGAAGTATATAGACTTTGGGATATCATATAATTAAACAAAAATATGAGAAAGTGTTAGAACTCATTAAAAATTCGGATTTATGTTAAGTTACCTTATTTTAAGTAGATCAAAATCTAAATCAAATCGACCCATAAACAAGCCGTATCCATAGATATCGAGATTTGGGCCCTTTTCCCCCTATGGGCCTGTGATCCAACATCCCCCTTCATACAACGGCCCAATATAAGCGCAATGACAGCTCTCCGGGTATAACTGAAATTGGAGAGGATATACGTAAAAACTTTGTGGGAAAGGACGAAAAGCCCTAACATTCTTCCTTTGATTCACTCAATTTTTCTTCAATACTAATATCAAAGGCCTGGTTTTTCTGCTGAATCGGTACGTTCATAAATCCTTGGTGCTTTTACATTTTGTTTTTTTCAATTTCCATGTTATGTAATTTGTTCTGATCTATTCTGATTTTATGTAAATTGAAAATCTTTTGTTCCTCAATGGATAGAAATCCTTTAATTTCTTAGAATAAGGATTGTGGAGATTATAGTTTTTAGCCCTGTTGTTGTATAAGTAATTGAGGCGTTAAAAGGCAAATAAATTTGTGAAATTAATAGAAGATTGATTTAGAGGATTTCAATTGGTTTGGTATTGATTGGATTTGTTGTGGACTTGTCGTGACATAGGGTTTGATCAGATTTGAGGTTTTCATTTCGTTCTGTTTAAAATTCTGGAGTATTGAGATTTTTGTTGTGAATGTAATAGAGGGTGTTAAGGGCAAATAATTTGCCCCTATTGGAACGAATTAGGCTCGAATTTGTGAAATTAATCGGATATTGATACAGCCGATTTCAAATAGTATGGTATTGGGAGGTGGGACATAGTTGTTGGTGATCAGATTTAAGTTTTTTGTCTAATATTCTGCGCATAGTTTTACTTTGAGAACGATGTTTGACTTATGTGAATCAGTTAGTTCTCCCATATGAGGAAGAAGTTCTTCATAAATAGAATGTTTGGTCAAGCATTAAATATCTGCAAATTTTTGGTCTGTCGTTTAGCAAAGATATTTCAGTCTTTTTTTGGAAATAACCTTGTGAAATATGGCAATGGTACGAGGTGGAATGTAGGTTATTAGGATAGTTTTTTGGTGACTTTTTGGATCTAAGGTAGTTTTTTGGTGACTTTTTGGATCTAAGGTTGACGACGAATTTATGTTTTAGTTGAAACAAAGGATACTATCTAAGAATTTGAGGATAAATATATTCGTGTACGAAAATGAATATGACGTGATGATAGTTTAGGTGATATTTTGGATCTTAGGTTGACGACAAATTTATGTTTTAGTTGAAACAAAGGATACTATGTAAGAATCTTAGGATAAATATATTCGTGTATGGAAATGAATGACATGATGATATTTTTTTGATGATATTTTGGATCTAAGGTTGACGACAAATTAATGTTTTAGTTGAAACAAATGATACTATGTAAGAATCTGAGGATAAATATATTTGTGTACGAAAATGATTATGACGTGATGGAAATCATTTCGCCGCTATAGTGGAAAAATTGTCTTGGATAAACATGTTCAATTATTTGAGGCTAAGTTGCTCGGACTCTCCAAAAATGTTGCCACACCCGTGTCGGATCCTTCAGAAATTTTCTACTTTGGAGGATCAACACACACCCGCGGACATTTTTGAAGAGTCCGACCAACTTAGATTTGAGGTATTCATGGTGAATCGTTTTCCGCCATGCCAAACACGTCATTTGAGGTGTGCTTGCATGAACTTGCGTTGGTATTCCTCTTGCATCTGCCGTCTGTTCTTTTTGACTAACCCTTAATACTTGTATTGGTCAGGTTTGGGCTTTTGCGACTGGAAGTTTCCGATACAGATATATCTGAGTGAAATGCAGGACTCATCTACCAGGGCATTTGCAAGCTCTTCTTCTTCCTCTGGGGATGGGAACAATGATGCTGGTGATTTTGAATGCAACATCTGTTTTGAATTGGCCCAAGATCCCATTGTGACACTCTGTGGTCATCTCTACTGCTGGCCATGCCTTTATAGATGGTTACGTCTTCACTCCCAGTGCCATGAATGCCCTGTCTGCAAGGCACTTATTCAAGAGGAGAAATTAGTTCCACTTTATGGCAGGGGAAGGACTTCTACTGATCCCAGATCAAAACCAATCCCCGGCCTTGAAATTCCTAGTAGGCCTGCTGGACGACGACCTGAAACTGCTCCTCAACCTGAGCCAAATAATTTTCCTAATCTTGGATTTGGTCACATGGGAGGATTTTTTCCAACAGCAACTGCAAGATTTGGTAACTTTTCGATGTCTGCTGGTTTTGGTGGATTGCTCCCTTCATTACTCAGCTTCCAGTTTCATGGATTTCCTGGTCCGACAGCGTATCCTACCACATCAAACCACCCTTTTGGATACACCCCTGCATATCACGGTGCACATGTTCGTAATGCTCATGACACAGCCCAAGTACAAGCGGATAGCAATCTCAAGTTTATGTTCTTACTTGTTGGTTTTCTTGTGCTCATTTATTTGTTGGGCTAATGAATGGATTCAGTCTATGCCTGATCCTAATGTTGGCTGTCAGATTTTGTGCATGTGATTTGTAGATGCTGGCACTTTGTTAATTTAATGTAACCAGTTTATATTTCTGTGAACTGTGTATATTTTTGAATACTTTAAGTTGGTTCTAGCTCGTTGCTTCCGTACCCCTTTTGGGTAAGAGTACCAAAGCAACACATGCTCTTTGATGGCTTGTAATACTAATCAGTTGTGTGCTTTGTTCCGTGGTTATAACCCCTTTTGTTTGTGATGTTCTATAGATCATACTTCCCGGCCAAGGTGTAGCTTCTTTAGTTGACAACTGAAGTTACAGGGAAGGTTTACTGGTGATTTTTATCAGAAAGTTCATTTTTCAATCTCACTTTACCTAAATTAATGGGTTTAGAACAATGACATAGTGGAATAGACAGTGCGGCTACTTGTGTTTTGATAAATTTGATTGTACTTGTCTTAAGATTGGCGTCTGTGCAAAAATTATGAATGTATGGCAAATGTAATGACATGACATTCCAATGACAAGACAGGTGATATATTTGAACTAACATATCAGGTGGCAGATAGTTCAGTTTCATCTTTAATGAGTTCGGTCTATTACCTCTTCTTTGCTCACTTGTAGCCGGGGCGTATTCAGGATTTAAATTCTCCGGGTGCTAAGTGAACCAGTGTCCAGAAGTCAATAAATAGAGGTGAAATCACGATTTGGAAATTGAGAGAATAGCGATAGATTTTTTTTATTTGAATGAGAGAGATTACATAATCAAAAAAAAATAATTAAGTATATAATTAAGTGAACTGTAATTAGCATAATATGTATGCAAAACATAAGTTACGCCTGCTATGCGACCTTAGGGCCACTAAAAAAGCGTCTTACCACTTGCAATAGATGTCACTTTGGTATAGTTGGTGACAAGTTTATTATTTGAATTTACCACTTGCAATAGATATCACTTTGGTATAGTTGGTGATAAGTTTATTATTTGAATATATCAGTGTATATATATATATCTATTTATTGCTTTAAAAAAAAGTATAAATTACATGAATACCAATCCGTTTGGAAGTAATTACACTCTCACCACTTTTTTAATTACTTCACTTCTCTCTCTATTAATATACATAACATAATTGGCATATATGTAC
Organism: Capsicum annuum; assembly: GCF_002878395.1. Classification (NCBI taxonomy): domain Eukaryota; kingdom Viridiplantae; phylum Streptophyta; class Magnoliopsida; order Solanales; family Solanaceae; genus Capsicum; species Capsicum annuum. The sequence goes on along the minus strand of NC_061112.1, from coordinate 147,360,797 downwards.
TCTCTCCCACTTTTTTAATTACTTCACTCTCTCTCCCTATTAATATAGTTGTATATGTGTTAGGATTTTTGCAATTTTTAGTTAAAAAAATGTTTGCTGCCAACAAAGGTCGAACCCGCGACCTTTGGGCCACTAAAAACGCACTTTACCACTTGAACTAGATATCACTTTACTATTGTGTGTGGCAGGTTTATTATTTGAATATATCAGTGTATATATACCTATATATAGAGAGTTTCCGTTGAAATTTGCGGGTGGCGTGCCACCCTCACGGGCCTTAATAGATTCACCGTGCTTGTAGCCCTCTCTTTTATTTCAGTCTTCCCTGTGAAGACCTCTTCGATGTCTACTATGATCGGTCTCGGGATGAAGACTATTTTCGATGTTGAAAGATATAGTTACAACAACTCAATTTGTCCATCACGTCTTATAGTAGGATCGCTTTATTGAACTGCTAACTATTTGATAGTAGCTATAATAGCGAAGATTGTTAGGACATCAGAAACTGCAGTTGAGGTTACTTCTAAATCAGACGCTTTTGAGTAGAGCTGTATAAGTTACTTGGTTCCTTGATCATTAAACGTGACGTTGCCAATCTAGTTGTCTGAACCAAATAAATAAATAAAATAAATACTTTAAATTAAAAGTGTTGGATATCATATTAACCATGTAGTTTGTGTTATATTATTATATTTTCATCCCATGTAAAGATTATTTATTATATTAATAAAATCTTTATTTGAATAAATAATTGTGTTAACATGTGTGTTCTTTACTTATATAGTAGACAATTTTGTGTATGGAGTATTCTAACTCATGCACCAAAGATTAAAATTGTCTGTTCTTATAAGCAATAAATTAATATTTACAATAAAGATGAGGAAGGACAAACATCTTGATGATTGTAGTACAAGATTAAATATAATTTGATCTTAATTATAAGAATGGTAATATTCCGACTTCTTGTGCAAGTACATTTCGTATATATTGAACAGACCAATTAGAGATATTTGTTTATGTTCTGAATATTAATAAACGATTTCTCTAGACCATTTCATGTACTTATCTTAATCTTGATATAATTATTATGATCTATGTGGTTTGTTTTATCGTTTTAATCTATTAAAAGGTGAGACTCTTTTGTGAGTCAACATATTCCTAATAGGTTGGATGATGACAAATCACTTAGTGAAATATTAATTAGTTGATAGAGCCATGTCTCGAACTTGAGATAGAAGACACCTCTTTATGGTTGCTTATAAGTTTTCACGTGGAAATCCTACAGATGGATTTTGTATTCGTCATGTGAAATAAGTTAAGCATTATAAATAAAGGATTAAATTAATCAATGAGTTAAAATTTTCAGAGAATTTAATTTAATTGATTGGTGTCGGTAATTCTAACATGGGGAGTTAAATAAGTTGAAATGGTAGATCTCGAAATTAAATCGAGGAGTGCAATTACAAAATTTTAGTGGAATAATTTGTAATTTATTGTGATATGATAATTCATTCATTTGCAAATCAATATCATAATTGGAAGCCTTATTTAATAAATCTGCGGTCCCTGCTATACCTAATTAACTAATCAATTTTGGAAAAAAGAAAGGACTTACTGGAAGAAGTAATATTACTTACTGGTCTTCTATGAGGAACAAAAACTTTGGCTCTTGGCTCCCTAGTTATGTCGAACGACAGAAGGGAGTCTTCAGACTAAATATAAGAATAGTCTTGCTAAGATGAATGTCGTTTGAACTAGTTTAAGAGGTGAAAGTCGGGTCATAATTCATGCCTCTGATTGACTGTACTAGGTACAGAATCTTAGTCCCAAGAGTTCTGCAGAAACAGGCTTAAAAAGGACGGTTTATGTAAAGAAAGAGTAAACAAGTGGAAAGTCAAAAACTTTGGTTCTTGGCTCCCTCTTTATGTAAAGAAAGAGTAAACAAGTAGAAAGCCAAAAACTTTGGCTCTTGATTCCCTCTTTATGTAAAGAAAGAGTAAACAAGTGGAAAGCCAAAAACTTTGGCTCTTGGCTCCCTCTTTATGTAATGTAAGGGCAAACAATTAGAAAGTCAAAAATTTTGTTGTCTTGTTTTTCTTATTGGCTTTCCCCTAATAAGAATATATAGGGGGTTTGGCTTAGAAGAAAGATAAGTTTTTTCTGGACATATTCTATTTGAATCCAAAAGAATACTTGCCCACACAAGTTTGATAAGCAAAGGTTAAATTAGGCAGTAGTAGAAAACTGCAAAACTGGAGGCCAAGACATTGAACGATATTTGTGAAAGTCTCAAGAGGTAAGTTCTCTAGATTATATGTAAGTTATTGATCCTGTAGAACTATTTCTTCTATTGTGCATGTTCTAACAATTGGTATCAGAGCTCTTCTTACATATGCTAGGTAATGTAAAAGAAATTACATGATTTGTTGTACATATTTCGGATAAAAATTGTATAAATCATGTTGTTGCTGGATGATTTTTATATTTTTGGTATCATGTTGTTGCTGGTTGTTGTTCATGTTTTTGATGATAATATTGATTCTAACAAAAGTTAAGTTTCTCATCAAGAAAGCATAAAACGAATTTTGCATAGTTTTGTGAAAATTAGTTTTGTAGCTTAAGAACAAAACGATGATGAGTCTCGACTACGACCAACTATAGTCATTACTCACTGTATGAATAGTAGAAGTAAGGCAAAGCAGTGCAGGCAGCCATGCTGTCCGTCACAACAGTTAGGTCAATAATTATCGATTTGATCGATTTTGGAGTTTTTTTAGTTTTTGAAAAATTCCGAATGACTTGAATTTTGGTACGTTTATTGGAAATGACCCACTGAACAATACTCACAGAAAGCTGTGATCTAGGCCATTTTGGGGCCATTCGGGGTTGTTTTGATAAGTTTTGGGGCTTTTTATGTTTCAGAAAAATTAAAAATTCTGATTTTTTTTTTTGCAAACCAGTAGTGATAGGGATCATTCCTTAAGATTTTCAGTGGTTAATAACAATACATAATATGAGTTTACATGTTGACATCGGTCATCTTTCCCATCGGATAAACTTGTATATTGTAATACTGTTTTATAGTCTCTTATTTTTTATGACTTGTATTAACTTTTCAACTAAGTTACATGTCGGTTCAATGGTACAGAGACTTATGAAATGTGATATTTATCTAACTTAAATCAACAATTGACTCTCCAACTAAGTTGGTTCTGTTTCATTTAAGAGATAAAATATCTGACATTCCATGTATATTTACTTAAATGGTTAAGTTTCCCTAACGATTCTAACTGTTTGTGTGCATGGTTATATGTATAATGTGTTTTTGAAGAATTTTATTCTTCTGCAGCTTGTCTAATGATCTATTTTAATTTGATTATATAATAGATTAATCATGTCTTCATTCAATCCCTTAACTTCTATCCCGAATCAAAATAAGTTAGAAGGCCCTAACTATGTGGACTGAAAACGTAATCTGAATATTGTTCTTACTGTTGAGGGCTTTAAATTTGTGTTGGTTCAATAATGTCTGATTAAGTCATATGAACAAACTGATGATGAGATTAAAACCTACGATAAGTGGGTCAAGGCTGATAAAATGGCAAAATGCTACATACATGTCTCTATAGCAAATGTGTTGCAGCATCAACATCAGTCCATGACTACTGCTTATGATATGCTTAAATCTCTCAAAGAGATGTTTGGTGAGCAAAATGGTGCAGCAAAGCAGACGGCCATGAAAGCTCTTTTGACCACAAAAATTATTGAAGGAACTTCGGTAAGGGAACATGTTCTTAAAATGATGAGTTTGTTGAACGAGTTGGAAATTCTTGGTGCGGTTATTGATAAGGAATCTCAAGTTGAGATGGTCCTGCAGACTTTGCCGAACAGTTTTCAACAGTTTCGCTTGAACTATAATAGGAATAAGATGGACTTATCTCTTGCAAAACTGTTGAATGAGTTGCAAGCGGTAGAATCTATCATTAAGCAATAAGCTCCTCCTGCGACATTCATGGTTGACAAGCTTTCAGCTTCGACTTCTAAGCCATAAAGTGAAAAGAAAGAAAAAAGCTGCGTAAGGTTTCAGGTGCTAGTGGTGGTGTGGATAAGACTAAGGGCAAATGCTATCATTGCAAGCAACCTAGTCATTATAAGAAAAAGTGTCCCGGCTATATAGAAAAGATGAAAAAATAAGGTACATCTTTTTCATATGTCGTCGAAACATTTTTAACGACTGTTTATACCCAATTTTGGGATATAGATTCAGGAGCCACTAATCATATCTACACATCCTTGCAGGGGTTTCAGGAAATACGACGCCTAAATGAAATGAAATGAACATGTTTCAAGCAAATGGAGAACAAGCATCATCCTTAGCTATAAGAAATATTTCTATTTCGTTTAAGTAGTTCTAGAGTTTTAAGACTGAATAATGTTCTTTATATACCTTCAATAATAAGGAATTTGCTTTCAGTTTCAAGAATAATGGATGCTGGTTACAATATTTATTTTGCTAATAATTATGCAATTATTAAGTTTAATAAGCATTTTATTATTTCTGCTCCTAGAATACATGATTTTTTTGTATTTTATATTTCCCATGATATGCTACAAAAAATGAAACTGAATAATGTTGATCAATCACATAAAATAAAACGTATCTCGGAATTGAGTGAAACATACTTATGGCACTTACGTCTAGGTGTTGAAAAATGAAGAAGAACATGAAAAATTTCTGTGTGTTTCTATTGATCATTGTACACTCCAATATATACAATCATGAGAAAGAAAGTGCAGCTATTTTCTGTACACCTGTCACTATGCTATAGTCTAAGTCCTAACAATCCTAACAACTTATGCAAGACAAAGGATAGAGAATATTCCTCTCTATGTACACTTATTGACATTTGTCTTAAATTGGCCTAATAATTGTTATTTGAAAATAACTCTTTTAGAGCCCAAAGAACCATTCTTCTTTATCAACTAATCATTTGTTTCTTTCTTTTCAAACTCGATGTTGATTCTGGATTTGAGATTCTAACACCCCCTCATCCCCCGCAAGTTGGAGGGTGGTGAAACAACCTCCAACTTGTCAACAAGGGATCGATGAACTTGTCCAGAAAGGGACTTTGTAAACACATCATCCAATTGAGCTATTGAGGGTATGAAATTCAAGAAAATAAACCCGGCAAAGTATTGTTGCCGCACGAAATGTCAATCCATTTCCACGTGTTTGGTGCGTTCGTGGAAGACTGGATTTTTAGCGATATGTATAGCCGCCTGGCTATTCGAGTAAAGAGAAATAGGCAGGGTTGAAGAAATACCAAGATAAACAAGCAATCGAACCAGCCACGTGATTTCTGCCACAACCCTTTGCATGGAGCGGTACTCAGCTTCAGCAGAAGAAAGGGATACCAAAGACTGTTTCTTAGATTTCTAGGAAATGGGTGAACCTCCAAGAGTGATATAATAACCACTGATTGATCGTTTAGTGTCTGGGAATCGCCCCCAGACAGAGTCACAAAAAGAAATTAAATCAAAAGATAAACCAGAAGCAAAAAAAATACCTAAACCAGGATCTAAGAGCAGATAACGGAGACATCTTAAAGCCGCATCAAAATGAGGTTGTCGTGAGGATTGCATAGATTGACTAAGATGTTGTACCGCAAATGAGAGGTCTGGGCGTGTATGTGTGAGAAAATTCAAGTTTCACAGAAGCACTCGATACACAATCGGATTGGGTAAAAGAACCCCTTCATCAATTCCAAGGCTTGTGGTTGGATCCAACGGGGAAGAAACCGGCTTGGAGTCAATGCAATCAAACTCATTCAATAAAACCAAGGTAAATTTTCTCTGTCCCAAAATGATACCCTGAGGCTCTCTGATGATTTCCATACCTAAGAAATAGTGAGCAGTACCTAAATCCTTTATTTTGAACTCAGAATTGAGAAATGACTTAAGGAATTCAAGTTCTGATGGATCATCCCCTATCAGCAGAATATTATCTACATAAACTGCTAGTATAGATACTCGTCCTTGAACTTTCTTGAAGCAGAGTGAATAGTCATTGAGAGAATGTGAATATCCTTTGAAATTCAAAGCAGTAGTTAGTCGAGCATAGGATTGCCTTGAAGATCGACGCAAACCATATAGGGACTTCTTAAGCTTCCATACATGTGATGGACTAGGTGCCTACATTCCATTAGGAAACCTCATATAGACTTCTTCTTGCAAATCACCATGTAGGAAGGTATTATTGACATCCAATTGTGAAATATGCTAATTTTTCTTCACTACAACAACCAAAAGACATCGAATAGTTATCATTTTAACAACAGGGGAATAGGTCTCGATAAAGTCTATATCCTCTCTTTGAATATCCCCCTTACAGCTAGTCGTGCCTTGAATCTTTTAACTGTCCCATCTTGTTTATACTTGATTTTATAGACCCATTTGTAGGGCAATGCCTTCTAACCTGTAGGCAATTGAACTACATCCCACATATTATTAGCTTCAAGTGCCTCAAATTCTTTGGCCATGGCAATCTGCCATCCAAGATGTAAACATGCTTGGGAGAAGAAAGTGGGCTCAGTGATTAAAGAAATTGAATTTAGAAGAGACTGATTAGTGCAGGAAAAATTAGAAAAAGAAAGAGAATAAAGAGAAAGAGTAGCAGCAAAACATGCTGCGTGAGGTCAGTGGGAATGATCGAATTACAAACATAGTCATTTAGATATTTAGAAGGAGGATGAAATCTTAAAGATTTTCTAGTGGCTATAGATTGTGATTGAGAAACTGGCAGTACTATCTCCTGATGTGACTCAGAGAAGGGAGAAAAATGAGCTAGAATGGTAGGTCATATAGTAGAGGAATCTGAGTTATTTGATAGGAGATCATTAGGAGTAGAGGGAGGTGTAAGAGAAGAAAAAGGTTCTGTAAAGTCCGGAATAGATTGAGTGAAAGGAAAAGTAGAGAGGGTAGAAGAAACATTTGAAAAAGGATAGATGTTTCATGGAAGACTACATCCCTTGACACAAAAATTTTGTTCGAAGACAAATCTAAAACCTTGTATACTTTCTTCCCAAAAGGATAACCCAAGAACACACACTTGATTGATCTAGGGTCCAATTTTGACCTATGCACAGGTAAAGTGGAGGCGTAACAGAGGCAACCAAAACACCTTAAAATAAAATAGTTAGGTGTCTGTCCAAATAACATCTCACAAGGAGTTTTCATATTTAGAAGTTTTGAAGGGTATCTGTTGATAAAAAAAAGTTGCAGTCAAAAGGCATTCTCCCCCAAAATGTGTACGAAGTTTCGATTGAAAGAGAAGAGCTCTACAAACTTCTAACAAATGCCGATGCTTCCTTTCCACTATTCCATTTTTTTGCGGAGAGGAAATACATGATGTTTGATGTATTATTCCTTCAGAAAGTAAAAAATTAGAGGCTGCCTTACTACAACCTAATTCTAGAGCATTATCACTTCTAAGAATTTTGACTTTAGAGTGAAATTGTGTTTGAGTCATAGCCAAAAATTGTTTCAAGATGGTAAAAGCATTAGATTTGGTTCTTAAAAGAAAGGTCCATGTAGCTCGACTATGATCGTCTACAATGGTGAGAAAATATCTAAATCCATCATGTGTTGGAGTTTTGTAAGGACCCCATGTGTCAACATGCACGAGATCAAATATATGTTTAGACTTTGTGATACTGGATGCATAAGGTAATTTAGTTTGTCTCGCCTTTGCACAAATATCACAAGGAATGGAAGTAGAATTAACAGGAACAGAACAAATAGACTTCATATTAGAAAAGGGCATGTGACCAAGTCTACAATGCCAAGTGTTTACATCAATCGAAACTGCTCCTAGAAACAAAGAACTATTGGAAACTTTTGCTTTAGCACTTTGATAACAAGAAAAATGGATAACATTGCTGGAAAAAGGAAAACTAGCTCTAGGCTTGAGTTGACTGGTACTAGCTGAATGCAGAAGATATAGCCCTCGACTGACTTTACCAAGAACCAGTGGCCTCTTCATTGAAGGACCTGTAGAATAGCACCAAAAATAGAGAAAGTGAGAATTGATTTGAACTGTAAACATAATTTGTAGACTGATAACAGATTGTACTGGAAACAAGGGACAAAGAGTACATGATGAAGTGTGTATCCTGGTAATAAAGAAACAGATCCGCATTTAAATATGAGAGCTCTTGTAGAATTAGGAAGATTGACATATATAGGTTTAGGAAGCATTTTAACATCAAACAAGAGATTAAATAGAGGTGAAGAATGCTCAATATCTGTCAAAAGCCCCTTTTTACACAAGTTATTTAAGTTTTCAATCAACCCACAAGACCAATTTTTGAGTCACCACTCTTTTAGGGCTGCTAGGGTTTTAATAGAGGTGAAGAATGCTCAAAATCTGTCAAAAGCCCCTTTTTATACGGTTTTAGATGGGCCCGCAAGGTCAAAATTTATTTTTGACCTTCCGAACTCATTCGAACTCCGTTTTTTACAAATGAACTATTTAACCCCACTAAATTCGACATTCCGGATGCATTGGTGAATTCAAATTTTTCATATGATATCATTTAGACTACTTGTGGATCCCACACCCCTATATTTCGATATTTGACTTTTCGACTAATTGGTTGAAATGAGCTCGGGTGCTATGGGATCCGAATCAAGGATCTATCTATCCTAAAATTGATCTTACATAGATGTTGACACAGTCGAGATTTGCACGCAAAATTATTTTACTGAAATTTCGTTCGGCGACCGTTTGGAATCGACGAAGACTTCCAATTATAAAAGTGGTTCTAAAAACCAAACGAACCGTCAAGTAACCGAACTATCAATTCTAGCAAGTCACTAATGACTTGGGATGGCTATGGAGGAGCTCTATCTGCAAAATAATCAAGAATACGGCTAATGACCTGAAGGGTCATTACAGCTGTCTAAGACTTCACTCTCTGTTGAAGTTGCAGCGACATCAGTGGTGCTATGAGCTGAAGGAGTTTCTATCATGGAAAAAAATGAAAGAAAAGAATGAAGATAGCAGAAAGTATTTAGGATCAAATTTCTACTGCTCTGATACCATGTTGAAAAATGAAGAAGAACATGAAAAATTTCTGTGTGTGTTTTTATTGATCACTGTACACTCCAATATATACAATCATGACAAAAAGAAAGTGCAGCTATTTTCTGCACAGCTATCACTATGCTATAGGCTAAGTTGTGACAATCCTAACAACTTGTGCAAGACAAAGGATAGAGAAAAATAAACAAAACTTATAACCCACTCTATGCACGCAAAAAAAAGATTTACTATATGCCACTTCTTTTTACAAAAACTATGAACAACATAAAAGTCATTTTTACAAAAACTATGAACAAAATAAAAGTCATTTTTCTTAATAGTATCAAGTATTTCATTGTTATGTCAAACTCATCAAAGAAAAAGAATTTTTTGGATAAATTAGATTTCGTTCTTGTAATGCAAAATTTTAGAAGGGTGACTTATGAGAAGTAATGAGACCCTCGTGGCATACAAATGTCTCCAATTAATTAAAGGAAGGAATACTGATAATAACGTTTGATTGATAACTAGCTACACAAATGGATACAAATGTGGACGTCCATTCTGTTGGAAGATCTAAAAGTCTAAAACATGAGCATGTGATTGAGCATATGCTATTCAATCATTTTTTTCATCATCTATAGTACCGTCCAATTAATGACGCAATTTCTAAGTACTAACAATACTCTGTGATTGCCTTGGTTAACACAGATCTAAGTTGTATTAAGTCATTCATTCTTAATTAATTAAGTTTCTATCCCCATGTTAAAATTAATGATTGAGGTCTATCATTTTTTTCATCCGTCGTTCGATATTCATAATACTGAAATCTTATTAAAGAAGGATTTGTTTCGCGTAGGGCCCATTTGAGAAAAATGCTAGGGAGAAGTTACTCTGTGTATCTACTACATTACATCTTTTCGTGGTAAGGCTTCGATTGTTCATTACAAAGCTCACTAATTTACCTATCAATTAACTCTAGAACTTTTACGCTTCTATTTGGAGACTTTTTCAGTAACTAATGCTGCAAGACTCAGGATCGAGCATATGCCAAAATCTAATATAAACGAAAAAATAGAAGAGAGAAATCAAAAAGTGATAAAGCAAGGGGCAAACATCGTGATTTAGGATCATATAGAGTAAAGTTGGTTTTCAAATACTATACTTAGGGTGTGTTTGGTATGATGGAAAATATTTTCCCTGGAAAATGTTTTCCTGGAAAATAAGTTGGTTTTCTACTTATTTTCTCATGTTTAGTTGGTGAATGAAAAATATTTTTCGAAAAATATTTTATGGTGTTTGGTTGGTGAGTAGAGAATATTTTTTAGAAAAATATTTTCTAGTGTTCGATTGATGAGTGAAAAATATTTTTTAGAAAATACTACTATCTGTTAACTAGTATATCAGTACCTCTAGCAACTCAACAATTTGTAAGAACTAATTTAAGTATAACAAATAATATCAATATCGAATACTAAAATATTACAATCACTAAATTTAAGCAACTATTAATTAACAAATATAGGAGACACTTTTCAATATTTTGTTAGGACAATCTCAAGATACTACAATTAATAAAAATATAACAGAACGACAAACTTATTCAACCTTGTGAAACAAGTTACATCGATAACAAAATGAAATATACAATTAACAAAAGTAACATGAGTAAGTCTTCCTTTATGCATCTGAAAATAACAATATATTCAACGAATTGAAAATCGAAAAAATTCGGGCTTCATTATTTTTTATTTCAAATAGTAAAAAATTGAAGTAAAGCACAGTGAAAAACATTTTCGAGTAATGTAAATTTTTGAGAAATGTAAATTTTTTTATTCATGTGAATATAAGTGTTGTTGGGGTGGGAAGAGGGGTGAGGGTGAGGTCATAAGTTACATTTGTCATTTTCTGGAAAATGACTTCCCTTGGCCCATGAGGGAAGTCATTTTCCATCAAATGGTGAAAAATAAATTCTCTTGGAAAATATTTTCCTAAACTTTTATTGCAACCAAACAAGAAAAAACCGGAAAATATTTTCTGAAAATATTTTTCATCATACCAAACACACCCATAGAGAAAAAGTAAATAGGAGACAAAATATAAAACTAGAAATAGGGGGATGGTTCATTTTTGGAAGGGAAATGGGATCACAAGTAGGTCCATCTGCATTAAATGTTATTAGAAATTTTGTTAGATATTTGACTTATGCTTTTATTATTTTGTTGACTAATGTGCAATAGCTAAAGAAACGAGTAGGTTCCAATTAAATGAGACCTGTCTATATAGGAGTTGTGCAAGTCCAATGCAAACTATTTATCGATTTTTTTAATTTTTACATATATTAAGTCAATATCAAATCAATATGATACTTATTATTTATCGATTTTCAAGTATCAATTTAATCGATAAAAATTATTCATAAAACAAATCAATTTGATGCAATGATTCAATGTTATGTAACAACAACAACTAACATGATATTAATAAGAATACTCACAAAATAAAAACAGTATCAGCTGACATGATATATGCCTTGCAGTGACAAATTTCACCCAAATAAGAAGTCCATCATTCTATTCACAAACTACGCAATAATTAAACTTAATGACAAATATCAAAATGACTTAAACATCCGCTTCATATTATAAAATAAAGCATCACATATGTGTTACATTGTCGAATTCCACAATGAAGAACTATTATTCCTTGTAAATCGCAAAGCCTCACCATCAATTAGCAAAGAGGAATTTGAAAAGGTTAGACTTTATCGGGTATGTATGTATGTATGTATGTATGTATGTATGTATGTATCTATGTATGTATATATAGAAGCGCTGGTTTCGACCAACTGCTTCATTATATACTATATTACCCTTAGTTGCTTCGTAATTTATCATATTACCCCTCATTAATTATTATAAATCATTTATATATTAGAATTAATAATATTTTTTACTATATTACCCCTAATTAATTATTATAAGTCATTTATATATTAGAATTAATAATATTTAATAAAAAATAGATATTTATGATGTTTGTTTCAACTGCTTTAACCATGATTTACTATATCATTCTTAATTAATTATTATAAGTCATTTATATATTAAAAAATTAATAATATTTAATTAAAAATAGATGACATGTCTGCTGCAACTGCTTCAACCATAATTTTGCTAAATATTGCTCATAATTAATTATTATGAGTCATCCAAGTGTTAAAAATTTAATAATATTTTAAAAAATAAATTAAAATAAACATAAAATGATAAATTAACTTTTGATGTATTAAATTAAGTTGACCTCCTTCAGCCGTGATTTTACCGTATTACCCCTAATTAATTATTATAAGTCATTTATGTATTAAAAATTCATAATATTTAATTAAAATATTGGTTTTGACATGGCTGCTTCAAGAGTTGCTCCATGATTTTACCATATCACCTCTAATTAATTTTTATAAGTCATTTATGTATTAGTATATTAATAGTATTTAATTAAAACAAGAAAAATATGCGTTTATGACATGTTTGTTGCAGCTGCTTCATCCATAATTTTACTAAATATCGCTCCTAATTAATTATGATGAGTCATCTAAGTATTAAAAAACTAATAATATTTAATAAAAGGATAAAATCGACAAATGATAAATTAAATCTTGATGTTTTAAATTAAGTTGGCGTCCTTCAACCTTGATTTTACTGTATCACTCCTAATTAATTATTGTAGGTCATTTATTTATTAAAAATATAGTAATATTTAATTAAAAAGGAAAAATAGACATTTATGACATGTCTATTTCAACTGTTTCAATTGTAATTTTACTAAATACCGCTCTTAATTAATCATCTAAGTATTAAAAAATTAATGATATTTAATAAAAGAGATAAAATAGACATAAAATGATAAGCAGGTAGCAGATCGACGTGTTTGTTTGTGTTGCTTACTTAGATACTTCCTTTTATATTTGTTTATTTTACTTTCAATTTTAATCTATTATATATTTGAGAATTACGTAAAAGTATTATAAATCATAATAATTAACAATTTAAAGTAATTAAAAAAACATAAAAAAAATTGGTTGACTCTCTAAATTTTATTGTTGTCACGTAAATTGAAACAGAAGAAAAAGTACTACAAATCACAATAGTTAATCTTGAAAATGTTTTTCGCGCTACCACCTCAATTCTAACTGTTGTGTTATTTGGATATCTAGATTTGATAATATTGTGCACCCATCTATAAGAATTTCTTAACTTAGTAGTGGTTCAAAACATTTCAATATTTGTATTTATAAGTGTTTTGCCTTTGAGAAGATGATCCAATGCTTTGTTGTTAATTGAAGTATTTTTTGTTCCAGTTTTTGTATGAAATAATTTTATGAATGTTAGCTCTACATCTTTTCTATATTTTATAACAGGTCTCAATCTTATCATCAAACAATTAAAATAGTCCGACTACACGGCATATAACACTTTTTTATCATGTGAAAAAAAACTAGTATCTTATAAAACTTCACTTTTTAGCGAGTACCGTCAAATAGTTATTATTTAAAAATTTATCATTTTAAATCAATGTACATTTATGTTTGTATCTCATCAATATCGAGTTTTGGTGATAAAAAATGTCTATAGTATTGGGCCCGAACTGACATGGGCCATGCACCTATTTTTCTTTTTAATCCGTTTAAAAAAAATAACATTTTCCTTTTTTTTATTATACTTTTAATTTAACTTTCTACGTGGCATGTTTAAGACTACAAGATTAAAGTACATTTTAGTACATTTGACATAACTTTAATTTTGGACCACAAGATTCAAAAATCTTCTTTATTTTCTTAAATTACGTCATTCTTTTTTAACTTCTGTTTAACTGTGATTTTCTTCATTTAATTGGATTCATAGCTGAATTATAGAGCCCTTAAAATATCTGAACAGTGACATTTGCTTAACCCAAAAATTAAGGATGCAAATGTTAAAAAGAACAACCTAAAGAAATATGAAGGGGACCCGCATGAACTATGTGCCAACTGAAAACAAAAAGACAAAAAAATCTGAAAACGTGGCGCATCTTTTATTACAATTTCCTACTTCCTACTCACTGTGTTTAGGAAATCAAATTCACCTTTTATTTTGACTAATACTCTATTGAAGTCAATTTGCTTCAACATTTCCTAAATTAAACATCTTTCTATTTATAAAGCAGCGCAAAGAAAGTTCTGATTATTATATCCTCCCTTCCCCTTCGTTTTATGTCACTTGACCCTCATACTAAAAATAATTATTTCATTTTTGCTTCTCTATTTAAAAAATTATGGGAGTTTTATTACTTCTTTTTTTCATAAGACCACATAGTATTAATTACATACAATGAATTGTTGGATTTTGACACACAGATTAAGAAAAAAAATTAAAGACATAAATTTAACACAACTTTCCATTTTTACCCCCCCCAAAAAAAAAAAGTTGATCTTGTAATACATTTTTAAAAGTTAATTGGTTGTCAAATCAATAAGGGTAAATTTAAAAAAAAATTCAATGATTCACTTATTTTGAAACACCAATAAATACTCCAACAATTCACTTATTCCGAAACGGAGGGAGTAAGTGGTAGTAATCGTCAAATGTAGTGTTCCAAAACATAAATATATTAGATTAAGTTTAATAAAATATACTTCTAATTACAACTTTCTTAATGGATGTTTACAACTTTCTTAATGGATCTGTCAGATCAATAACTATGGGATATTATGATATGGAGGGGGTATAAGAGATAGGATTTTAATTCCTGATAATAAAGTGCTTGATGGATGAATAGCTAAGTACATGGATGGATACACTAATCAGTCTCAGTCCCCTTCAATTCTTTTGGAAGATCTAAAAGCTTAAAGCATGAACATGTGAAATTAATTGAATCATTTATTCATCGTTAGGGTCCTGTCCAATTAAATGGCACACCTTTTCAACCATACTGATTACTCCATTTCTTAGTCGTTCGACACTATATTGTTCGTTTGGTTGGGAAATTGTTATCCCGGGATAACTAATATCGGGATTATCCGGGATAATTTATCCCACCATATATATATGGGATAAGTTATCCCATCACTATGGGAAAAATGGTGGGATAAGTTATCCCACCATGAATTAATCAAATAAGAGATTTAAGTGATCTTTTATTTTATCCTGGGATAACTTATTCCTTGAATTACTTATACCTCACACCAAATGACCCACATATTTACTAGTAATAAGGATCTAAGACATGTTAGGAAGAAGCCACATGACATTTGGTACCAACTAAAATACTGAAGCAAGACTCAGGGATGTATATGTGGAACATATACCAAAATATAAAGGGAGAAAAAAATAATCTAGAAGTCAAAATGCAATATGTTTGAGCTTAGGTTAGCGGCAATCAAGGGCAGGCATCTCGTTTTGGGATAATAAATGAAAAAGCATAGTAGTGGATCACATGGGGTAGCTAAATTAAAGATATAAAGACGATGAGTCCCTATTAAGAGTTACTTTGTTGCTACTAGTAGATTCCACTACCCTCTTGGATTCTCATTGCCCAAATAACACTCCACATACAAATTTTACAAATAGTGCGCGTAAAGTAAATAAGAGGGAACAAATCAAAGCAATACATACGGCAATGGTTTGAAAGGAAAATGGGCTCGTAAGTGGAGAATAACTCGATTGGCTGACTATTTAAACATTCACCTTATATATAGCTTGTTCGATTCCACACTCTTTGTGATGTCCTCTCCATTTCCTTCCCCTGCCCCCAACTTTTTATCTTTATAAAAAAAAAGGATCACAAGTAGGTCCATCTATATTTACAACTATAGGGAATTTCAGTGTATGTATTTGACTAATGATTTAATAGCTAAAGTAAGGAGTAGGTTTCCAATTAAATGAGGCATACCAATATTTATAGAAATTGCACAATGGTACAAATCCAATGGAAACTTTCCCAACTTAGAAGCTAAAGTTTAAATTCACTTCATTGGAGTCATTCTCCTTTAGGATTTCTATACTACCGACAAGCTATAAAGAGCAATATAATAACTAATTAAAGTTTAATTTATTAATAAGATTAATTTAGTAAAAATATAATTTTAATTAAATTTTTGTAAGGAATGTGCAGGTCAACAAATCCTAGATTCCTACAGTCAAAAGGTAATAAGTTCCTTTCAAAGTTTATTACTACCATTTTTTTTTTTCAAAAAAAGGAAGGTTGGTCTAAAACCCAATATTACTTTCCTAAGTGCTATATTTAGGAAATCAGATTACCTTTTTATCTTTGACTAATTGAGTTCCAATTGTTTGAACACATACATAATAAAATATTCTTATATCCCTACTGTACTTTCCAAATTTTATACAAATAAAGCGTGGCAAAGAAAGTTCTGATACTCCGCTATATATCAGGAAATTAGTGTGCCATGTTTTTTTAATTTGTCTCTATTCTCCATTATGCCAAAACTTGGAATATCCAGGGGCAGCAACCTGCTACCCCTAACGTTGATTATCTTCACCTTATTGATACAAAATGGTAGCACTGCTGCGCGCACCACGACTAACTCCAATCTCCATTTTAAAGAAGCGCCACAGTTCTACAACTCCCCTAGGTGTTCTGCTTTAAATTCTTCAGAAAATGCAGTACATGTTGCTATGACGCTTGATATAGCTTATCTCAGGGGATCTATGGCCGCTATTCTTTCTGTTTTACAACACTCTTCTTGCCCGGAAAACATTATTTTCCACTTTGTGGCATCTTCGTCTACTGAAACCGCAAGTTTGAATCTCATTATCAAGAAATCATTTCCTTATCTGCACTACACGATTTATCCAATCCAAGATATTGCAGCGGTGGCAGGACTAATTTCGACATCAATCCGCTCTGCTTTGGACTGTCCTTTAAATTACGCTCGCAATTATCTAGCTGATCTACTTCCTCAACACCTTCAAAAGGTCGTTTATCTCGATTCGGATCTTATTCTAGTAGACGACATTGCTAAATTAGCAGCAACGCCGCTATCAGGGGACTCTGTTCTAGCAGCGCCTGAATACTGCAATGCTAATTTCACTACTTACTTCACTCCTACTTTTTGGTCTAATCCTTCTCTTTCCTTAACGTTCGCGAATAAAAATCGAAAGCCTTGTTACTTTAACACAGGGGTTATGGTCATTGATCTAGTGAGATGGAGAGCAGGGGATTATACGACGAAGATTGTAGAGTGGATGGAGCTGCAAAAGAGAATGAGGATTTATGAATTGGGCTCTTTACCGCCTTTTCTGCTTGTTTTCGCTGGAAATATAGCTCCAGTTGATCACAGCTGGAACCAACATGGGCTTGGTGGAGATAATTTTCATGGACTCTGCAGGGACTTGCACCCTGGTCCGGTTAGCCTGTTGCATTGGAGTGGGAAGGGGAAACCGTGGGCTCGACTGGACGCGAACCGGCCTTGTCCATTGGATGGCCTCTGGTCACCTTATGACCTGCTACAAACGCATTATACTCTTGAATCTTAAGGTAGTCAGAGTTACTTTGTTACTAGGGACACAATTTAACTTTCAAATATTCTTTTTCAACTTCGATTTTCACATAAATTCTCAAAGTTGCCTAATAGTCTTTTACTTGCTTCTATTATTTCAGGTGTATTAGAAATTATAGTAAAAGAGATCGAGAGTAGAGATCTGTGTCTACTGTCTTTGAGATCCTCCTCGATTGATTGTGTTAATGTACAGTAAGTACTATTTGTCTGTTTTGACGGAGCTAGTCACTCCAGAAGGGCTAAGGTGAAGTTTGTTATTTTTCGTAGATTACAATTTACAATATACAGTACCTAGCCAAGAATTTTATACTGGCACTTTGCTAGAGTAGTAGTAGTAGCATTTTTGAAAGTGCGATTTGAAAACATATATTTGTGGTTGATTAAGTTTATTATAGGATGAAAAAAGACGCAGCCTTCTGCCCATCCCAACCCTTCTTTGGCATGCATATTGGTATCGTGAACTAGCTCTGATATTCACACATTTAAACCATTAAAATGTGGCTTAATTAGCATCTTAATCAAGTTCATGAACTTATATTAGTGCTGCTATGATCTGGAATTAACAGGCTACTTTGCAAATTTCTTAACTAACAACCTTCTCACCATTTGTTCGTTTCATCCAAATATTATATCCATTTCTTCTCTTTTAAGCTCTTGTTCAATTCGCGAAGCATACTTTTCTTTTTTATCTTTTTCTTTTTGCGATTAAAGTGGATCTCGTTCTATGATTAGCTTGTCATCTTTTATATACGTCAGATTGATCGAAATAAATAAAAAAGTGACACTCGTGTATATTTCGTTGGTGGTGGAAAATATTTTCATCAAATTGGAGTGTTTGGATGAAGCTTTTGCGTAGGAGTACTAAGTATTAATAATAGTGTTGTACTTGTTAAATTGTATAGTAAGTAATATCAAATTAAAACATTAAGAGAATAGTAAGAAAAATAGCTTCCAAAAATGATTTTTCATACCAAACACCAAAAATGATCTCCCATGAAAAGTATTTTTCTGTGAAGTCATTTTCCACCCTTCCAAAACACACCCGAAAAGGAAGAAAAAGAAGTTTGAAGAAACAAGAGAGAGAGAAAATGGTGTCGGCAGTGGGAATATCTCTATAATTTGTGTGTGGTGTTGGCGGGACAAGTTTGAATAAAACCACATAGTTGAAACATGAACACCAAATTTTTGTATTGATTTATGGTAAAGGAAAGCTAAAGTTGTTGTCATGTGATCAGAATGTCATATATTTAAGCAGTGAAAACTGATCCTTGTGGTTCGGACATTTGGTGATGTTTTATTGCACCAGATTGTCCTTTATTTATCACGAGGACCGGGTGGGCCGTGTCCCTACATAGTATTCCGAAATTTGCTTGTTTTACTTTCAAGTTCTATGCACAGACAATTAACTACATGGTTGTGTGGAAAAAAAACACTAGCATAATGTAAAACAAACCTTCTTGATTGTTTAGTGATGATGTGCAGAGGTGTAAAATATCTTTGAGATTAATCTGTAGATTTCACATCCAGTGTGCATGTCAGAAAATATATTTGTTCGTCTTAAATTAACAAACCAACAAACTAAGGAGCTGGGTGCGCTTGAGCCAGTACTGCTCATAAAAAATCATATAAATGCGAATTCTGTCCTTTCAAAAGTTAGTATCTTAAGTTCGCAACAACGAAAAGATGTAAACACAACACCCAAAGAAGTACGATTGAAGAGTTAGTCAAAAGCTCTAATAATTATATGCCCTTTTAGAAGTCAAATTAATTAATTTATATTACTTTCAAGAACATACTTTAATTGAGAAAGTGCATAGTACTTGGAAGTTTTTGTCGGTAACTTCCCAAGTAGAGCAGCTTATTAAGCCATAATTTATGCCCCGGAATACGCAAATGGATCCTAACATATATTTTGAAGCCCAACAGAAAGTCTCTACACAGATAGCGACATTGTTTCAGTAATCGTTTATCAAATCATGAAGATTATATAAATACTTTCTTGAGATCGATGTCATTATATAATTAAATGAATAAAAAAACAAATGGTCATTACTAAACAAATGAGTACGCACTTTAACCAGAAATCACAAATTGTGAAAATGAATCAAGGCTGCAAATGAAGTGATGCGTTAAGCAATCAAATAAGGGGAAGTGTGTTGTAGCAATTAAAGCTTTTGAATGAATCGTCCGAAGATTTTAACAGAAACGTCAACAATTTATTCATTGTCATAGCACCATGTTCATGCAATCATGTGGCTTGCATAAGTATTACTCCCTCATATTCAAAAAGAATGACGTAAGTACTTTCCTTTTTAATCCATTTAAAGAAGAATGACCTTTTTTTTTTCTAACACCACTTCAATTTCATTTGCCATATAACATGTCAAAGAACATTCTGATACATTTGATATAACTTTAATTTAACACCACAAGATTTAAAAGTATTCTTTAATTTCTAAACTCCGTGTCAAAGTCAAAATAAGTCATTTTTGTAAACTAAGGAAGGAGTACGTTATTAAATGTAGATACGAACAAGTCATGCTTGAAGGACCTTAAGATCAACCTAAATGCCAATGCACCCAACCAACTTTTTGTTATAGTGGGTGCTTTTATATGTTTTATACACATTTTCCTATAGAAATATATTTTCTATGTAATTATACCGATTCCCCATCGAGTTTAGTGGGTGTCGGAGCACCCCAAAATCTTGCATAGGTCCGCCCCTGTTTGTTTTAGTGAACACTCTTGAAATGGCAGCATTCACTTGGCCAATAACTTTGTCACAAGGAACCAAACCAATAACTTCAAGTCGTCCCAAGGAGCCAAAGTAGAGATGCACAGATTACAAACCAGAAACATTAATTCGCTGTCCTTAATGTTGCATGCAGTTAAGGAGGTTGTTTTGGTGCCACGCCCACTGCCTGATATTTCTTTATGTACTCCATGTGTTGATCACTTTTACTTATCACGTTTCATTTATCGAGAGTTGGAACTATATTGACTTTGACCAACGTTTTAAAATGTATCTTTCTACATATTAATATGAGAAGGAAATATTAATAGTATTATTCTATAAAATTATAGATCCAGTAAAAGCCATTGTAATGGGTAAAACAGGGATGTAAGAGGACTCTATTACAAAGAAATAGCCGCAAAATTCTTTGTCCCTCAGAACAGGAGTATATAGCAGAGCAGCCAGCCCGTATAATGTATTCAGCTCTTGTTCACTTCCTTGTATGCTCCTTCTTATTCTCTGCCATTCGAAGTGGGAGAATTCTTTGGCAAGTATTTGTAGTAGACATATTGTAATATGATCTATAGACGCGTTAAGAGCACAAACAGTTTTAATTAGGGAGGATGAATAAGTTAGTATAAGAAAAAGAACAGATAAATATGTGTTTCAATAAATTGCAATGGTACTATGGAAGGATACAAATAAGTCTAGCGCAACGCAGACAACTGCATCCAACAACCAAGGCATATTGGCTTTAATCTTACTCCATTCTGTTGATCTAAGTAGTATACTGCATCATGTAACAAGCAAATGAATTAGGATAAGGTTATCAGATGCATTTGATAACGATTTAGTTTTCATATATTTAGATCGATTAACTTGTATGCATGAACAGTACAGCAAAATATTTAGAAATGATGACTATACTGAGTTAAATAAAGCGGGAATTACCTCCCAACGTAAGTGACATTGGCGATGAGTGCAAACACAAACATGAAAGGATTTAAGCCCTGTGCATGGTGTTAAAAGAAAGCACATTAGCCTTTTGCTTATATAATGCCGAAAATGCAAGTTCTAAGGCCCAGAAGGGAATTCTGTGGACTATTTACCTCGACACTCCCTCGTTTAATCTGTCAAACAAAGAAAAACTATTGCATCAGCCAAAAAGGGGTTTTTAACATTAACTGGTAGAATGTTGTTGGCGTTATAGTGTGAAATATCATGACTTACATTTAACCATATTTGAGGTAGCCGACCACCCATGTAGACAGCAGCCATCATCCACCCCAAACATTGGCCAAGCGCGCTGTGTTCCGTCCCATGCTCCTGCCATAAAATGAATATGTCACTAATTGACCTTGAATGTTCCAGGATGTTAAGGTGCAGTTACTTTAGAATTATACTTGTAACAGTTTTCTTCCACCAAGTCCAACAATTAAAGCCTTTGTCTGATGAGGCAGTCCGGATGATGTTGCCAAGAACGCTGCATAGCCTGCCTGAAAATCTTCTATTATCAAAATCTATCATCTCAGCTCAGAAAACTAAAAGGAATTCTTCAACAGAAGAATTACTTCAGAGTAAAATAACAATGCTACATGATCCAAAGTGGATTCAATTTTAAATTTTGACTACTCCTTCAAAAAATAATTCTTTGTTATGGGGTATGCAAATTGTTAGATCCCTTTGAAATAAGGAAATTATGGTGCAGCTTCAAATGTAACTCAGAATTGTTTCAGGTCGCATGCTCGTATTTTAAGTGTGATATACTTGCATTTTTTCCGATCCCTTGAGGCTCCACCGAGGAGAGGAGAAACCCATCTCGACTTGGCTTTTGCTATTATGGCTGTGGGAATATATATATGATGCTTCTGGCATATACTGGGACCATCAATTTTCACATTACATATATAGGAAGTTGACAAAGAGGAGAAACGCCTCTGAACTTGCCTGTGGGCATTATTCTACAGAAGATAGGATGCTTTTCTCATATATTGGAAACCAGCAATATTTGACAGTAACATATGTAGTGAGTGCACAATATTATAAGCAAGTTGCCACTACTGCATTAAATTTTCAACTTGCACTAAACACCACCACAAACAAATCAATATAAAAATTAATAGATCTGAGAGAGGAGATTCACTTACAGATCGCGGGACAGGCTTAGGTTGGCTAACAGAAACATTTAATGGTGGATCAGTTGTGTCATCATCTGAAGAATAATCGTGATTAAGTCCCACTGCTGATGGATCACTTGCAATAGGTCTCAGATTAGACCTAAATGGCGGGGTTGAACTGCCAGCCAATGATCTCGCGGACCTGCTCCCATATTATTTAAATACTTAGCAATAAAATATGTCTATGTCCGTTCATTATACGCATCAACCTCATCTTCTCGACGCAAATGTGTATAACTAATAATAAAAATGGCATATTTATACGATTAACGTAACGAACTATTTTAATTAGACTAATGAGAACACATGAAATTTTAACAAAAAGTGCCTCTTTTGACTATTTTATTAGGAGTCGAAATGTTAATTGAAACAAAATTTCGAAGAGTGCACGAGCAAAATATTTTAGAATCAAATTTAAGAGGCAAGTGATGTATTAAGCCAAAAAAATTGAGAAAAAACATAGACTCACGTGTAATAGAAGTCCATGCGTCGTGATGCGGATCTGACAGGTATTGGAATCCCTGAATCTCTTGTTTTTTCTGGTTTCAATGGCTTCTTCAGTACTTCTTCTTCACCCTAATTCAGGTTCATCAGATCATATCATCTTTCATTAAATTAATTAATCAGCAAATTAAAACTTAAATATGTTGAATTTGTACCTCTTGACCAGAGTCATCAGCACTGCGTTTCCAGCACTTATAGAAGTAATCATAGTACAAGACTTGCAGCACCAGTATAATAGTAGTCGCTGTGTAAAGCTGTTCCATTGCATCATACAATTAAGACGTTAAAGTTTTAATACTGTAAATAGTAAAAAGCTTGGATAAAGTATTGCATTACCACAGCTGTATACAATTGGGTCGGCAACTGCATGAAGAGAAAATCAATTAAAGGCAATTCAGTGATAATTTAATTTTACTTCATGCTTAGTATTTTATTTAAAACTAACCGTTGCAGGCTCGAGAAGGCAACCTACTAGATTGAAAATGTCACTGCATCAAACATAACGAACATATAGTAAAAATGGTGAGACTTATCGTTCAATCAAAAGAAATAAAATTCGACACTATAAAAAATATTTTTAAAAAAGTAACATTGTGAAATTGAAGAAAATGGAGTAATGAAAGGTAAAATTAATTAATTACCCGAAAACCCAACCAAGAAGGAAAAAAAGTGAAACACCATGACTGGATTTTGTTCGAAAGTTGGTGATAATTTGTGGGATTTCAGCAACAGCCCAACAGACGAGGCTTATAAGACCAAAAACAAAAGAGAATTCATCACGGACATTGCAAAGACAATCTTTCAAATACAAATTCACCCAACCAACAATACATGGTTTATTTTTCTTCACACAATATGCTATTGAATTCTGCTGAACCCGTAAAAACATAAGCGCCTTCATGATTTATTCCTAGTTTATGATATTTTGTTTCTATAAATGAAGAATCGAAGAGTACTAAACTGGGGGATGTGTATATAATATAACTATATAGAGAGAGGCTAGCAAAGGTGGTCTCTATCAAATAGTACTCAAAAGGCAAATATAAGAAAAAACATTCTCGACTGCTCCGAGTCTGTATCCTTAGTTGCTTTTACGTTTTTACCCCCGAAAACTTATTTTTATCTCATTTTATGTTGTATTTCTCGTTTTTAATCCCCTGGAAATTTATTTTTGTCTCATTTTATGTTGTATTCCTCGTTTTTAATCATGTCATTTTAACTAGAATTAAAAATAATTTAGCTTCAAAATTTCATTTTATTAATCCTTAATAAAATAAATTATAATTATATAAATGTATAAAATAATTTTTATATTACAAATTTAAAATTTTTATATTAAATATTATGCCACATAAAATGAAATAAGAATGTTGGGCAGTAGCTATATGGTCAAGATAAAAACGATAAATCTGGAGACCACTTTTCACTTGTGGCTAGGCCTTCTGTAATAGGGCGCATCCTGAAAGATATCAATAAAAAACAAGAGGATGGTAGTTTGTAATTATGGTGTTTTCGACACTGTTATGAATATCTCAGGTGGCCCACCACAGCTACTTGGGATCGATTCTCCCCCAATGTCTTTGAGTCAAGAGCTTGTTCCATGGGGTTTATCTAGTGCGGTTTATATCTCCTGTATGGTTTGCAGGCTATTACACAGTGAGGAATTTATCCAGTGCGCGATAACGACTGCGAATTTTTCTGGGGTTCCAAAAAAAAAGTATATCATATATGAGATTTCTTGAATTATTTACAAATCCAACATTTGCATTCTTATTTATCTGTTTACCATATCGATTATATTCTTTTATTATAAGATATTTATACTACAAAAAAAATTATATGATATTTTCCGAACATCTTTCAAAAATGATAAACTTTTATTAATCGAATTTCTACATGGAGATTTGAGACAACCTCTAAACCTGATATATGGGGCAAAAATTGTGTGGCTCAAATTCGACATACATTTAAATTTTAAGAGTAGGCAATCAAAATACGTCACAAAATTTAAAAAGTGAAGAAAATATGCCATCAAATTAGAAAGTAATCAAAATACGTTTGGTGCACTTTTTTTGTGCACCATATCATATTTTCTCTAACGTCTACAACTAACAGAGTTAAAAGTGAATGGTGCATTCTTTTTATGCACCATTCATTTTTTTATATATGATGCACTTTTTTTGTGCACCATATGAAAAAAATATATATGGTGCACATTGTTTGTGCACCATATGAAAAAAAATATGGGGCACTTTTTTTATGCACCATTCATTTTTTTTTTATATTGTGCAAAAAATTGTACCCTCCATTCTGATAAAAATATATGGTGCACTATTGTTGTGCACCATTCATTTATTTCTATATGATGCACATTTTTTGTGCACCATCTACTTTTTTCAATTATGTACATTATAAGAAAAAAATATATAATGCACTATTTTTGTGCACCATTCATTTATTTTTCATATTATGCATAAAATTATTGCAACATATATCTATATTTAATTTATGAACATAATTAGTGTACTATTTATTTGTATATATATATTGCAAAAAAAAATAGTGCACTATTAATTATTTTTGATATAGTGCACTTATTTTGTGCATTATTCATTCTATTTTATTTATTTAGTTCATATATTGTATTATTTAAATGAACTTTCTTTTAATATATAGTGATTTGAGTGTACTTTTTCTATTTTCTTTATTTATTTTATCTAACACTATTTATTGCACTTTTTTTTATTTAGAACTTATTTAATTTATTTCATATAGTGCACTATTTTTTTGGTCATATATTATTCTAAAATTTGAATTTATTTTTTTAATTTTGTCATATATTGCACTATTTTAGTGTACTATCTATTATTTTTCATTTAGTGCACTATCTAGCATTTTAATGTTGTATGAAAAATGTAAATACTGCATCAAAATGCTAGATAGTACACTATTCGATGCACTAAATGAAAAATAATAGGTAGTACACTAAAATAGTGCAACATGTTACAAAATTAAAAAAATAAATTCAAATTTTAGAACAATATATGACCAAAAAAATAGTGCACTATATGAAATAAATTAAATAAGTACTAAATAAAAAAAGTGCAATAAATAGTGTTATATAAAATAAATAAATAAAATAGAAAAAGTACACTCAAATCACTAGATATTAAAAAAAAAGTCCATTTAAATAATGCAATATATGAAATAAATAAATAAAATAGAATGGATAATGCACAAAATAAGTGCACTATATCAAAAATAATTAATAGTGCACTATTTTTTTTGTAATATATATATATATATATATATATATATATATATATATAAATAGATAGTACACTAATTATGTTCATATATGCAAAAAAGATATATGGTGCAATAATTTTATGCATAATGTGAAAAATAAATTAATGGTGCACAAAAATAGTGCACTATATATATTTTTTTTCATATAGTGCACATAACTGAAAAAAATAAATGGTGCACAAAAAATGTGCATCATATAGAAATAAATGAATGGTGCATAAAAATAGTACACCATATATTTTTATCAGAATGGATAGTGCATCTTTTTTGTGCACCATATATTTTTTTTATATTATGCACAAAAAAAGTGCACCATATAAAAAAAATAAATGATGCACAAAAAAAGTGCACCATATTTTTTTTTTATTTGATGCACAAAAAAAGTGCACCATTTATATATTTTTTTATATGGTGCACAAAAAAAATGCACCATATATAAAAAAAAATGAATGATGCACAAAAAAAGTGCATCATTCACTTTTAACTTTGTCAGTCGTAGACGTTAGAGAAAATATGATACGAATCACAAAAAAAATGCACCAAACCTATTTTGGTTACTTTCTACTTTAATGACATATTTTCGTCACTTTTAAAATTTTATGGCATATTTTGATCACCTGCTCAAATTTTAAAGACAACATAGCTTCAATAGCATTTGACATTGTTGTTTTAAGTAACATTTTACATTAGTGTCAGTAACTCTTCAGTAATTGGAGGGGGGACCCCATATATATATATATATATATATATATATATATATATGGACTACATTGTACCCCATTTCTAATTATACGTACCATAACTATAAAAAGATGCACACAAAGCATCATGCTGAATTAGGTATGCTATATCGGCCAAGTTCAACAAGTAACTTTCATTCTATCAATGATGGGGTTGCGCAATATTTGTCATATTTATCAACATTGATTCAGTCTGCAAGTTCTGCGGGATCCAGCCCCAATTAAAAGTGGAATGATATACTGCTCCTCATTTTTTTTCATGGCATCCCATGTTTTGAGGAAGAAAAATACACTTATGTTTGGCAATTCTAAACGGTGGACAGAGATTTCAAAAAGAAAATCGCCAGCTTTGAAAAATTATCAATTGATCAATTGATGTAAGGACATTTCATTTATATAAAAAGAGGTTATAAGCTTTAGTAGCGGAGTTAGAATTTTTATTAAGAAGGTTTATAAATGAATATACGAACTAACAGAAGAAAGTTCAACATCCATAATATATATATATATATATAATAATTTTAACCATATATAGAACATAATTTTTCTTCAAAGAGGGTTCGAATGAACCCCCTAATCGAAGGGTAGATCCGCCCCTAATCAGCTCATGCGTTCTAAGTTAGAACAATAATGATAATTGTACAAGAAATTCAAAATAAAACTTGCTTGGCTTAAAGGCACGATAATACGCTTCAATTGATCAAGAATATCACCAGAGTTTCGTACTAGTTTGATGCTAGGATCAAATGGTGTAGGAACAGGCTTATCGTCAAAATGACCAAACCTCTTTAGAACCTTCTCAATATAACTTGATTGAGTAAGAGTCAAACCACTTGCCGATCTTACAATTTTGATGCCTAAAATTACATCAGCTTCTCTAAGATCTTTCATTTCAAACTGAGAAGCAAGAAAATATTTTATTTCTTTGACTCTTTCGATATCAGTTCCCAAGATCAACATGTCATCTACATAAAGACATATTATAACACCAGAATTTTCTTGAAATTTACTAAATATGCAGATATCTCCACCATTGATTAAGTAGCCATTAGAAATCATAACTTTTCTAAATTTATCATGCCATTGTTTTGGAGCTTGTTTTAATCCATAAAGAGATTTAAGAAGTTTACAAACTTTACGTTCTTGACCAGGATTGATGAATCCTTCTGGTTGTTTCATGTAGACTTCTTCGTCTAGATTTCCATTCAGGAATGCATTTTTCACATCCATTTGATGAATCACAAGACCATGAATTGTTGCTAGGGCAATCAAGAGACGAATAGAGGTCATCCGAGCTACAGGTGCAAAAGTATCAAAATAATCAATATCTTTCAATGGAGTAAAACCTTTATCTACCAAACGGGCTTTGTACTTATCTAAAGTACCATCTGATTTCATTTTCTTCCTAAAAATTCATCGGCAACCAATTAGTTTACATCTAGGAGGAAGATCTGACAATATCCATGTATTATTAGATAATATAGAATGCATTTCATCATCAATGGCTTCATGCCAAAATGGAGCATCATGTGAATACATAGCTTTAGCATAACTTTCAAGATCCTTTTCAACCAAATAAGCTTGAAAATCAGGTCCAAAGTCTTTTGATTTGGCTGATCTTGAACTACGTCTTGGTTGACTTTCTTCCAATGGCTCAACTATTTTCCTCTTTCCATGACGTGAAAAATAATCATCTCACAAATATCAGTGTGGATTAATTGCAAAAGTATGGAAGTCCTTTTAACTGTCTTAAAGGGCTTCTTCGTAATCTTGCATTTACTACAAGTAAGACACTTAGTAGTATGATTCTTTCCACAATCTTTAATTAATCCATTATTCACCATAAGTTGAATGGATCTAAAATTCACATGTCCCAGACGTTTATGCCATAAGTCCAGACACTCCAAAAGATAAGCAAAAATATTTTCATTTTTAATATTGAGTTTAAACATTCCATTTGCAACATAACCTTTTCCAACAAACATGCCATTTTTAGATAAAATAAACTTATCTGCCTCAAAAACCATCTTAAAAGCATGCTTCGAAAGAAGCATATCTGACACCAAATTCTTTTTAATATCAGAAACATGCAATACGTCCATCAATGTAACTATTTTTTTGGAAGTAAACTTCAGTTCAGCAGTTCCTTTTCCCACAACTTTAGTAGAGGAGGAGTTTCCCATATATACAATTTTATTGTCCCCCACTAATTCATAAGTCTTGAAAGAATTTTGGTTACCTGATATGTGATGAGTTGCGCCGGTATCTATCCACCATTCCACTTGATCTTTCGCTACAAATGCTTCTGTGACCATTGCCACAAGATTATCTTTTTTATTTTTATTTATTTTTTCTTTCTTCTTTTTGGCTTTGAGAATTCTACAATCACGCGCATAGTGACCAACTTTGTGACAATGATAGCATTCACCAAATTTAAAATTGGCACCATTATACTTGTAATTTGTAGTCTTCTTTAAAAGTGCAGCCCGGTGCACTAAACCTACCGCTATACGCGGTGTCCGGGGAAGGACCCCACCACAAGGGTTGCCTTTGAAAAATTCTTATTTTCTGGTTCCTTCTTGTTTGATTTTTCTTCAATCATATGAGCTTTCATGACAGGTTCCTTCAAACTATTATTATCGTGCCATCGTGTCTCTTGTTCAATTTGCAAGTGTTGCAACAATTGTTCAAGAGTCAAATCTTCCTTTTTGTGTAAGAGTTTGCTTCGGTACTCTTTCCAAGATGGAGGAAGTTTTGATACAATAGCACCAACATAAAAGTTTTCATCAAGAGAAATTTCAGATATAGCAATTTTATTAGTTATAAGTTGGAATTTTATACTTGTTTAGTAATTGACTTGTCATCAACCATTTTGAAGTCCATATAATTTGAAACGAAAAATTTCTTAGAACTTGCCTCTTCTGCTAAATAAATAGCTTAAAGAGTGTCCCATATCTCTTTAGCATATTTGCATTTAACATAATATTGATCATAATATTTGTTGGATATTCCTCCAAGAATATAATTCTTGCACAAATAATCATCATATTGCCATTTGGCAATTTGTTCTTTAATTAAAGTAGCCTTGTCAAATGCGACATCAAAACCAGGAGCATTAGGACAAGGTTCTTCAAGAACATATGCCAACTTTAATCGTCTTACAAAGAATTCCATCTTTCTACGCCATCTAGGAAAGTCTTTACCATCAAATATTTCAAAATTAGGATTAGGCAAAGATGGAATACTATTTGATATTGATGTAGAAGTCATAGAGATAACTATCTTCAAATTGTTAGAACAATAATGATAATTGTACAAGAAATTCAAAATAAAACTTGCTTGGCTTAGAGGCACGATAATACGCTTCTTGAAGATAGTTGGAGTCTCTCCCACGAGCAAACGGAAGAACTAGTGACAACTCTATCTTCGGGATTCAACTAAGCCACAAAACAAGTAGTATTCAAGAATATTGCTCTTCTATTCTTGAATTGGTGATTTCACCATTTGATCAATGTCTCTCAAGTGCTTTTCAAGGGGAAAGTAGTTTTGAGTGCTTGTCTTTTCCAAACAAAAGAAACACTATTTATAGAGTAAAATTTTCATGCAAGTAAAAAGTATTAATTAAGCAATAGTTAATAGGTTCATGAACAAAATTGTCTTTCTTTCAAGTTTCAAGAACCTAAAACGTAAATGAATTTACAATTGTTAATGCATTTGTAACTCAAGATGCATTTGTTTCAATTGTATCACATTCATTTTCTTTGTAACTCAAAATGCATTTGTTTCAATATTAATTGAAACATAAAAAACTTTTAACCGATGCACTTGTTCTAAAAAATTGATTGAAACATAAACTTCAATAATAACATTCTACACATTAAAATGAGAGGAAAAATATAAAAAGCAGTGAGACATTTCATATACTATAATAAAAAAATAATTTATGAACAAAAAACTAGAGTGAGTTATATTTTAATAAGGTGACCTTGATAACAGAAAATCCACTATTAATTTTTTATGCTATCGTAACAGTTGAAGTTGTAAAAGTATGCTGCACTATTTATAAGTGAAGTGAAGTGTATTGCGACTATAGAAGTTGACAATCAAATTATATGGCTCAAGCGGTTTCTTCTAGAACTTTAATTACAACAAATGGAGTACATTGCCTATTGTATTGATCAAAATGCAATATACTTGAATAAGAACTCCGAGAAAAGGCATCTTTTTCCTCCTGAACTTGTCCTCCAAACTCACTTTAGCATTTAAACTTAACTTCTGTTTATTTACCCACCTTAACATCTTTAAAGTGTATTTGTTTGATCGCTAAAGCAGACGTGACATTTTTTTTTTTAAAAAAGAGCGTGTTTATTTATTAAAAAAGAAAAAGAAAACTGCGTTTTTTAATTAAAAATTGATATAATCCCACTTTTTATTTTAATATACATTAAAAAAAAATATCCTTCTTCTTCAATACCCCCACACTCTTCATGGCAACCCTCACCCACACCCTACACTCTTTTCTTCTCCAATTGATCAAGAACAACAATACTCATTTTCTTTAAACCATCAATTCCTCCATTAACAATCTCATCCATTTTTTTCAACCATTAATTTCTCCATTAACAACCTCACCCATTTTCTTCAACCATTAATTTCCCCATTAACAATCTCACACACATTCTCCATCAACACTTTCAAGATGGTAATTAATCAGACACAAGATGTAATGATTACGATGTAATAATTCAACATTCTTATATCAAAAAAAAAAATCACCCTTCAGAGCTGAAACCTTTGAAAAAAATAGTTTTTATTATTTTTTATTTTTTTTCTGATTTTGAAAACCATAATTAACAAATTATGTGATTGGTCTGAGATCATCATAGCGATTATATTGTTTCAAAACCCGATCTTCAGCCCTCACAATCAAAGTTATATTTACAATTTATCCACTATGT